>NC_056729.1:1688634860-1688937360 GCF_019279795.1 Protopterus annectens
GGTGTCTCCAACTGCCTCTGTTTGTTGTTTTTCTTTTGTTTTGGTTGGTGTCTCCAACCACCTGTTTTTTTTTTGGGTTGGTGTCAACAACTGCCTCTGTTTGTTGTTATTTATTGGGTTGGTCTCCAACTGCCTCTGTTTGTTTGTTTATTTGTCTGTCTGTGTGTCTCTCTCGCTCTCTCTCTGTCCAGTTGCTGCAATGATATTATTGCATGTGTGGACAGCAAGTACAGGCTGCTTTTGTAGGTATCTGCACATGTGCATGTGATGGCCTCTGCACCAATTGGTGCCCACCATTTAGTAATTGCATGCAGCCTGCTGTGTGGTAATTGCAGTTCTCACTGTGATTTCAGGACACTCCTATTAAATGATAGGTTAGGTAGGCGTAGGCCTTTCAGTTTTGCAAGGTGGACCATGCTTGTTTGCTGTGGACACTATTGTATCAGTCAGAAGGTTGGTATATGTCTCATATCTGAAGCTGGGTTGTAGCCAGTGAAATGCATGTTGTACTGAAACCTGACTGTTGCTTCTTCCAGTACACTCTTCTCAGTGTGTAAGTTTACTCACACCTCCTAATGCTAACACTGAATACATGGGAGTATGTACTTTCTTTTGGAATTAGGGAATTAACTAGCATACAACAGTAGTTATTGCGATGTATTCCTATGGCTTTCCTATTTTCCCTTTACATTCACTCCTTGTATTGCATGTCATATTTCTTTATTGCAATGTATTCCTATGGCTTTCCTATTTTCCCTTTAAATTCACTCCTTGTAATGCATGTTATATTTCTTTATTCACAACAACGTAACCAAACCAGTACACAGACTCAGGAAAGACGAAAATAATATCTAGGTAAAATAGAGGGAGCAGTTTCCAAAATGTTAACATCAAAAGAAAGAATAGGTTTATAAAACCCTGATCTTCTTTTGTTTACTACTTCTGTTCTAATGTCAACAAGCAAAGATGCCGGATAACCTCTATTAGCAAACATTTCGCTCAGGTGTTCACATTCTAGCAAAAAGTCATCAAACTCAGAAATCATTCTGGCCGCTCTTACCATCTGGCCTTTGACTACTGCCTTCTTCTGATAACTAGGATGAGAACTCGTAAAATGCAGAAATGCATTAGAATAAGTAGGCTTTCGATAAATAAGGCTCTTATATCTTAAATTAATCTCATCCTTAATAATCAAAATATCTAAATAATTAATCTTAGATTTCTGCAAATTATAAGTAAACTCCAGAAAAGATGTCATACTTGTAATAGTGTCTAAAAATTTTACCTAGATCAGGGGCTGAGAACAACAACCAGTCTGTTTCTGGAACGAGATTTCTTTGTACCTTCTCAGTGGATCATTTTGAAATTAGGAAGGTGCTCAATAAATATTGGGCCTTGATTACTGAAGATAGTTATCTGTCCCATAAGTTAGGTGAGGTTCCTAAATTAACTTTTAGAAGAGGGCGGAATTTAAAATCTTTGCTAGAGCGTAAACCACAACCTTCAAGTCAACGGCTTTCAGGAATGATTAAGTGTGGGGCTTGTAACCAATGTAAACACATACTTACTGACCCAAAAGTCAAGATTAGGAACGAAGAATATAAAATAATAGGAAAATATAGTTGTGATACTATTGGAGTGGTCTATTTAGCCTTATGTCAAAAATGCACTGCATTTTACATAGGGAAAACAGAAAGAAAGCTTAAACAGCGCATTTATGAACACATTTATGCTATAGCCAGGCAAGATTTAAATAATGCCCTCGCAAGGCATATTCATGCTTGTCCTGGACACTCCTTTAAGTTTACAGTTTTGGGTAGAATTCTGGTGGATAACAAAGGTGGCCCTTGGCAGATTCACTTAGAAATAAACGAACTGGTTTGGCAGTTACGTACATGTGCATATACTCATCCAGGCTTAAATGAATTTGTATCTATTGCTTGTGTTCTAAAATTATTATCTACAAAAGGTAGATGTTTAGTGTGCAGCATGTTGTCTTTTTGTATAAATTGATGCATATACACATATATAAGAATATGGCAACAAGTTTTGTTCTTTGTTTTAAACGAATTAGGTTCACTAACCAAAAGGATGAAGGTCGCTTGTTTTGGGACTATGTAATCATCTATCTTAGATGTTTTTATATTTAGTATGATGTTGTTATAAGGATATTAACATATAATGTTTTTAAACACATCTCTGCTACTAATTAAAGTGTTTTTTATATAATTATATATTTATATTTTTTTACACATACTGTTATATTTATATGTGTATATTAGTATGTCTTTTGTACAAGTACACACACACACACACACATATATAGGTATATGTATATAAATTGAATTTATAAATTTATTAGATTTATTTATTGATTGGTTAAATTTATTTATTTATATTTATTGTGTGTACGTATCAAGTTTAAATTAGTTTTAAAACAATTTTAAAATAGTCTTATAGGCTTTATATTTTACAACAAGCTATCCTTTTAAAATTGTTGTATTTAGATTTAGATTTATTTAACTTAATTAGATAAGTAGTACTAATTTAATTAAAATTGATTGACTGCTGGTGATATAAAGTGTTAGCTAGTTGGCTTGTAATTTTGTCTGAAGAAGGTGAGACATTGGGCTCGCCGAAAGCGTGTTTTGTGCTTACAATATTGCTCTTATTAAACCAGTGTTCTTGGGTTGACCTCCGCTGCTTATTTTCGTCTTTCCTATATTTCTTTATTGCACTGTATTCCTGTGGCTTTCCTATTTTCCCTTTACATGCACTCCTTGTAATGCATGTTATATTTCTTTCAGCACCAAGTTATTGTATATCTGCTGTGGCTTAGTGGTACATCATGCAGACTGGTGAGTCCAAGATGTGGGGTTTGAGACTGACACGGGTATTTTATTTTGCTGCTGAGCAATACAAGGGCCTTGTCATACAGAGTGACAAAGGCACTTTTAAGCAGTTGTAAGCAAGTTGGCTCAGGTTTGCGTGACGCTTAGCGATGCTTATTGTATTTTAGCAATACTACACTAAGCTTAGCTTATTTTATGTTAGTAATAGTAAGCTAAGCTTGGCGTAGCTTATCATATCTTAGCAATGCTAAGCTAGGCGCACACATGCGCACACTTGTGCAAACCCGCTTACTACTGTTTACAAGTGCTCACTCCCGCTAACCCCCGCGCTCATGTCTTTGACAGAAAAGTACATGGGGAGATAGGAATGTGGTGATAAAGGTTGCTCAAAGAGGGGAAGACAGTAGGGAAACTAGCTTGGGATGTACACGATGGGTGTGGAGAAGGTCTATAGCAGCCAATTTCTTTACCAGCAACAGCTGTGCATATGCAATACATTAGGTGGGATATTTGAAACCTTCCACCCCTGAGAGAGTGGTGAGGACATCTAAGTATGTTGTACTACCAATTATGAATATTAGGCACATGCACTGTTTGTGAACTGCTATACTGTCATTAGTACGTTACTCACATCTGAACAGTTTGTGGTTTGTGTTGGCATTAGCACAGTCTGCTCAGGATGACTGGACATATTTCTGTGCTGTGTATGCCTACCTACACCCTTGGTTGTGCCTGACTACATGGGTATATACTACCTTTGGGTAGGGGTGCAGAACTGCAGTGTGCATTATTTATTATCATGTGATGTTTATCTTACTGAACATGCAGAGTTGCTGTGTACCTGTAAGTCTGTGAAGGCTTGTAGTCTGTCTGAGTAGCTCCCAACTGTGGACATATCCAGATGGTAGACAGAGGTCAGCCTAGTATTCTTTGACTGTGCACCACAGCAGTCTTTTCAGCACCCGAACAATGGCATTGTCACAGGTGGTTGCTAGCAGTACATGGCTACATCCTTTGCTATTTCTGTGTTGTACTTCTACATAAGGGCATGCTTGTGGGATTCATTCTACAACTATTTGCAGAGTGTGTAACAGCAGACAAGCTGATATGCCTGTGTGTTTCTGACTCTTCCAGGTCTCAGATACTGTCACGTATATATTTGAACAGCCTCAGGGAAAGGTACATATAACTGGGATACACCTGTCATATAGTTCAGCCTAGTATTCTTTGACTGTGCACCACAGCAGTCTTTTCAGCACCCGAACAATGGCATTGTCACAGGTGGTTGCTAGCAGTACATGGCTACATCCTTTGCTATTTCTGTGTTGTACTTCTACATAAGGGCATGCTTGTGGGATTCATTCTACAGCTATTTGCAGAGTGTGTGTTTCTGACTCTTCCAGGTCTCAGATACTCTCACGTATATATTTGAACAGCCTCAGGGAAAGGTACATATAACTGGGATACACCTGTCATATAGTTCAGACATTTTGCAGTTCAGACTTTGGGTGATTCAGATAATTTCTATTACTACATCTTTTCTGACGTGCAAGCGGTGTCTACTCTCACTTATTGACATTTGTTATTAAGTGAGATTCAACACCTTTCTGTCTATTGTTAGTGCATTTCACAGGGAGTCAGAGGGGCACAGCTAACATTTGTTTACAAATCAGGGTCATCACTTTAGAGCAGTCACTGTTGGGAGGTCTGGCCTGTGACCTATGCAAATATGCCAGTGTTTATCCTGCCCTAATACTGTGTATGGTTTGTAAGCTGCTACTGTAACCTTATTCCCTACTAGCATGGCTGATTCTCTTTTCACAGTCATGTCATGCAATTCAACAACATCTGCTGGTTAAGGCCCACAGAACAAGATTTGTGTTATGCCATTCCTATTTTCCCTTTACATTCACTCATGGTAATGCATGATAAATTGCTTTCAGCACTAAGTTATTGTATATCTGCTGTGGTGTAGTGGTACTTCATGCAGACTGCTGAGTCCAAGGTCCCGGGTTCAAGACTGACAAGGTTTTTTATTTTGCTGCTGAGCAGTACAAAGGCCTTGTCATACAGAGTGACTAAGGCACTTTTAAGAAGTTGTAAGCAGGTTTGCGCGGGTTTGTGCGACGCTTAGCAATGCTTAGCTAAGCGCACACAAGCTCACACTCGCGCACCCCCGCTAACTACTGCTTAAAAGTGCTTACTCCCACTAACCCCTGCACTAATTTCTTTTAAAGAAAAGAAAATGGGGAGATAGGAAAGTGGTGAAAAAGGGGGCACAGAGAGGGAAAGCAGTAGGAAAACAAGCTTGGGATGTGCAGGAAATGTGTAGGGAAGGCCCATAGCTGCCCATTTCTTTAACAGCAACAGCTGTGCATATGTTGAAAATTTGGAGTGAGTTTTGAGACCTTCCACCCCTGAGAGAGGGGTGAGGACAGCATAGTTTGTTGCACTGCCAGTTAGAATTATCGGTGTACATGTCCTATGGACATGTGTGCAAAATGGGAAGCTATGTATGGGGCGTAATTTTTTTTCGGGTACAGATTGCCCTTTTTTTTTTTTCCGGGTGAGAGTGATGAGTGAGGTAGGGGAAGTAGGTATATTTGGGGAGGTAGGTTGGGGAGGTAAACAGACAAGACAAACAAGACGCATACAGAGGCAGAATTTGACACATGGGGTGGGTGAACACAACTGACGGGGAAGGTTATTTGGAAATTGCAAGCCCATGAGCCCACAGATGGTAACAGTGGAACTGAGATCCCCACCCATGGGAAGTCACCACTGCACCTTCATAGCCCCGGGGGTGGATGTGCTGGGGGCTGAGTAGGACAGGCAGGCTCACCCGTGAGACGCGCCACTCTCGCCTCAAGCTAGCGTAGGGGATCAGCGACTGAACGCTGGATCTCCCTACACACCACAACCCGGACCCTTCTAAGGGTGACGGGTGGCCCTTCTCCGCCCATGCTTGCACGGGGGCGGGACGAGCCCCATCCCCTGCAGCTTTTCCACCAGAAGGTGGCACAGGACCAACAGAGGAGGGGAGTCTGGGCTGGGCACCAGAGCCACTGGTGCCAGGTGCACTCGCCAACTGAGGAGGGACAGGTGGGTCTGCTGGGACCGGCCTTCCCATACATTCTGTGATTAGGTGTGTTTCATTACAACATAAACAACAGCATTCCAGATTAGTTGTAACAGCATGCAGTAATATTCCCATTAACCCAACACACCACAGTTCCAACAGTTGAACAGCAAACATAACACATGCATATATTGAACAACAGTGGTTATTCCAACCACATGCAGGGCTGATTGGTAGCAACAGGCCACCATGAATGTGGTGTTTGAACAGGGCACATGCATCAACATGAGTGCAAATATTTATAGAACAATTGGACATATATCTCAACAAATATTTAAGATTACACATACCCATTGAGGTGTGGAATTGCATGGCTTATGCACAAACAGTAGGGTGTAGAAAAAACCTCTGTTAACATCTTATAAACACTTTTACTCTACACTACATTCCTAGTGACTGCAGGTGTATATTCCCTACAGGTATTATTACACTTGCCACCATGCATTAGGTTGTGTAGTGGGTTTGGCTAGTTGAATCTATGCTTGACCTATATCCGATATACTAACTGTCCAGGATGCAGATGTTACTGCTACATATTTCATGGTTACATTTATATTTCTTTATCTACATATCTGGATGTTTTCACATGACATTTTCACTTCAAATTGTACAGAACCCTGCATTTATTGAAGTACACTTACATTTCTGGGGAACATATTAGCATGCTACTCGTGTGTCAGATTTACTTATGCATGCCAGCCAGTCACTGACTGTTGAGGACTGTATATTTACTTCACAGCTACTAGCACTTCCATCACCCACTTTAGATGGGACTGCAGAACTCTGGGTTGCCAGCACTTTCTAACACATTACTATTTGTATAATGCAAGGGTACAACAACATTTCATACTAAGTGAAACAGACACACTCTGGGTTTTAGACCTTTATTAATGACATTACACACTTTTCCACAGGCTCACTCCTTTATTTGTTTTAACTGTATATATGGCAGACATGTTCACGACATATTATACCTTTATTAATAGGTTAGCACACTCTTTTCAGGCTCACTCACATATTCTTTTATATGACAGTGCCTGCAGAGATATTATTCCAGACATTTGTTACCTTTCTTAATGGGTTACTACACTGTTTTTCTGCCTCTCTAACATTTTTATCGGACAATACATGCAGAGGACTTATTCAGTCCATTTTATGGCTGTATTATTGGACTACAACACTTTCTTTCATGCTCTCTCCCATATTTTATATAACAATACATGCAGAATAATCACTAACCTGCCTGGCGGCGCAGCCTGTCAGCATAAGCTTGCTGATTCATTACACAGTCACCTGCAGCTGTAAAGTAAATGAAGGGGATATTGAGACATTCCTATCCGTTATACATACTCCATTTTAAATTCTTACATACTGCATTCCATGGCTACATACTCAGTACTGGGGCATCCCGCATCCCACAGGCCTCCTGTATCCACTGGTTCAGGCAGTCCTCCTTTCGTCTCTTCAGGTCCGTATGGTGGTGACGGACCTGCTCACCAGTCCGAGGAATGCCTGTGGCACTGATGAGGTCACGAGCTAACCGGTTCCAAGCCTCTGCCTTGTACTCCGTCCCTTGGAACTGGCCCTGCAGGAGTCTTGCCTCATGACGGTGGACTAGGAGCCAAACCATGTATTTGGACTCCTCGATGCTCCATCTCTGTGCTCAGAAGCGCACTCCCTCTCCAACACCAGACATTCTGACCGCAGATGTGAGCTACAATCAGTTATGGTGTGTATTCCTGCATGTGGGGCTTAAATATGCCGCATTTCCCGCACTTTTTTGTGATTGGCCGTTTTGTAAAATTCTAGGCTGACTGCCGACCTGCTTAGTAATGGTTAAACTGCCATTCCTAAGTTTATGAATGTTAATAGTGGCTGTTTCCTCTATGTTGTCTTGGCTTAGTGGTTCTGTACTTTGATTATGGTGCAAAGGGTCCTGGGTTCAAACCTTGTCATTCTTTTATTTTAATACTGTCTAGACAGGCTAGGGGGTGTGGCTGCTTTTAAGCAACTTAGCTCTACGTTGCTCCCCTGTGCCCTACAGTGCCCTGGTTGGAGCGGCGCGCACGTCCGCGCAAACACATTGCGCTGGGTAAAGCGCTTTTAAACATTGGGCAACTCTATTGAGCTGTGTAAAGCCCTATTACACTATGGGCAACTCTGTTTAGCTGGGTGAAGCACTATTAAACTATGGGCAACTCTGTTTAGCTGGATAAAGCGGTATTAAACTATGGGCACCACTGTTTAGATGGGTAAAGCGCTATTAAACTATGGGCACCTGTGTTTAGCTGTGTAAAACGTTGCTTAATGGCAGGCTATTATATATCTGGGCCTTTTCAAAATATATATTTTGTTCGCTGATACATTGGCCATGTCACTGCTTTTAATAAAATTTTAATCATATTTGTCTGGTATTATTTTAAATACTAATTTAAAACATAAATAAGAAGGGGAGTGGTGGGACTCGAACCGTGAATGCCTTCTCTTTGTGCATACGCTCTACTATTACGCTATTGCTATTTGAATTAATTTGCATAAGTAGTTCTTATATGCTCTTCAGTGTCACAATTGCTAACTGTGGTTAAACAATGGGCACACCCATGCAAACAAGCGCAAATACGGGCAGCTAAATCGTGGATTAAAAAAAATTAATATTTTACGTTTTATAACTCTGATGGGGGTTTACAGTGTCAGGGAGTGTGGTGTTGGGTGCAAGTACATTTGAGCGGACTCGCTCTTGTCTGTTGACATTATGCTTTTTAAAACCTTGCAGGGGCGTGGACTTTTAGACTGCTCTGCAGTTGGACACGCCCCCTGTTTGCCTACTCAGTCCGTGTAAGAGTTACGGATGAGTCAGCTTGCCCTCATGAATATTCATGACACGCTGGCGTCATACCGTTCAACTGCAGCCTCCGAGTAAGACATATTAAGTCTTACACGGAGGTTTCGTGAATCCGGCCCTTTGTCTTTACATAATTTACACACTCATTAAAAAATAATACCTATTTGTTAACAATGTAAGCCCACTGGGCACACTGTTCTTTTTCAGGGGTGTCCCAGGAGCAATGTCTGGTTTAGTGACATGCTCATAGTCGCACTGTAGACAAATGAGGGCTGAAGGACTCAAACCCTTTGCCACAGAAACTTCAGCTCATAGCCTTAACCATCTGTACCAACCTGTCAAGTATTTTCATTTTTCGCTATTTCAAGAAAAAACACAGCATATTTTTCTAAGCCAATGTCAACTATTTTTAAAAACGTCTTTATTTGTCCCCTTCCTGTCTTCCGCAACCATATGTTTATTTCATCTAGCACATTTTTATCATCTGTTTGCATTATATAATAATCCTTCGCATCTTCTTTTACATAATCTCCAGATTGCTGCAAACAATATTCTGTCCTATTTTTCAGTTTCACATTTTTTCTTTCTTATGTTTTCTTAATAATTTATTTAGTCTGTTTACTTGGGTAGAACACTGATCCCAACCATGATCACAACTGACCATTTGCAGACACTGCCTGGGTATCATATCCATCGTTATATTTTTAAATCATTCCCATTTATACTCCCTTTTAAAACTTTTCCAAAACTAAAAACAGTGCTTAGTTGTTCCGTCCTTATTACAATCGTCATATTTTCTTTCTTCTAGTACCTTATATTTCATATTACTTTTAATAGTAACTTATTCAACAAAATTTTCCACAGGAAATCTCTGCTTCATAAAACTTCTCAGACTTTTTCCTTCTAATCTTTATAGCATTTTTAGATCTTTTAATTTTTTTCTTGGGATGTTCCATTAATATCTCTCTATATTTATAGCAACACTTTCTGTTTTCATCAATCTCATTAATTTCACCTTCCATAATTTTATTTTTTTCTCATATTCTTTTCCTCCCATATTTTCTTGTTTACTATGTTTTTCTGTCCTTCGTATTTCCATACGTCATACCTTACAACATAACATTTTTCCATCATTTACAACTATCTCTGTGTCCCCTTCTTTACTATCTAGAAAAAAATGCATATATGCTAAGTACACTACAGGATTTTGTTTTAATATTGAATTTTTTTTACTGTATTCATTCTTGATGTCCAGATAAAATTTAAAAAAGTGTTTCTAACATCTTTCTCCATTTTAGCTGCAAACATGTAGAGCCCCTAAATATGCTAGTTTTCCTAATATGTATGTATTTTAACAGATACCACTTTTTTGTTAAATGATATATACATATACATATATATATATATATATATATATATATATATATATATATAGAGAGGAGTGCTACAGAATCCAGAAAGCTCAAAATACTGAAAACACACAGGATACCAACACTCACTATATTCCTACACAAGTACATACATAAACACATAAAACACAAACTATATTTTAATGTTCTCCAGCTATATGCAGGGGGGCAAGCTCCCCTGCACCCCCATGTGGGGAGCTGTGCCCCCACACCCCCTGCTACTTAAATATATCAACTACGAGATTGCACATCACTACACTAAGTACAATCTTGGAGTTGATATATTTAAGCAGGATGTGCACAGCCCCCACATGAGGGGTGCAGGAGAGCTTGCCCCTGCTTATACTTGGAGAACAGTAATATAGTTTGTGTTTTATATGTTTCTGTATGTACTTGTGTTGGAATATAGTGAGTGTTGGTATCCTGTGTGTTTTCCGGATTTTGAGTTTTCAGCATTTTGAACTTTCAGCATTTTGGTCTTCAGGATTTTGGGCTTTCACGATTCTGTAGCGCTCCCATATACATATATACACACACACACATATATATATATATATATATATATATATATATATATATATATATATATATATACATATATATATATATATATATATATATATGTGTGTGTGTGTGTGTGTATATATGTACACACACACACACACATATATATATATATATATATATATATATATATATATATATGTATATACAGTGGATATAAAAAGTTTACACACCCCTGTTAAAATGCCAGGTTTTTCTGATATAAAAAAATGAGATCAAAATAAATGATTTCAAAACTTTTTCCACCTTTAATGTGACCTATAACCTGTACAATTCAATTGAAAAATAAACAAATCTGTTAGCGGAAAAATATTAAAAATAAAAAATGTACAATAAGCTGGTTGCATAAGTGCGCACACCCTTAAACTAATCCCTTGTTGAACCACCTTTTGATTTAATTACAGCATTCAGTCTTCTTGGGTACACACCTGCTCTCAATTAAAGAGACTCTGATTAACCCCAAATAAAGTTCAGCCGTCCTAGTAGGATTTTCCTGACATTTACTTAGTTGCCTGCTACAGCAAAAGCCATGGTTCGCAGAGAGCTTACAAGGCATCAAAGGGATCTCATTGTTGAAAGGTATCAGTCAGGAGAAGGGTACAAAAAAATTTCCACAGCATTGGATATACCATGGACACAGTCGTCAAAAAGTGGAAAAAAATGGGACAGCAGTGACGTTGTAAAGAACTGGACGTCCCCCCAAAATTGATGAAATGTCAAGATGAAAACTTGTCAGGGAGGCTGCCAACAGACCTACAGCAACACTGAAGGAGTTGCAGGAATTTTTGGCAAGTGCTAGTTGTGTACATGTGACAACAATCTCCAGTATTCTCCATATATCTCCCGTATTCTCCATATGTCTGGGCTGTTGGATAGGGTTGCAAGACAGAAGCCTTTTCTTACAGAGAAAAATATCCAGGCCCAGCTAAAATTTGCAAAACAATACATCAAGTCTCCCAAAAGCATGTGGGAAAATGTGATGTTAAGTTGTCTATCTCGCCTTCGTTCTTGCTGATTGGGTTCGGAGCCGATCCTCAGCTCCGACTCGGCCATCTTCAATAAGCTCGAGAGATGTTTACTGGCTCGAGGCTACCCCTTATCCCATAATGCTTAGCAATAGCTACCCAGATCTCATTTGCTGCTTCAGCTGCGAGGTGTCGTTTTTCTGGCTCAGGCTTGTATATTAATATTTTGTGTAAATTCTCTCTAGAATTTAACTCTTCTTGTATATTTTTCTGTTTTGTTATTAGTGATAATGTTGTTACTGTTGTAGTTAACTGTTTGTTCTATAGTGTCCCTTTTTTTTGTAGAACTCGTTTAACTTAGAGAGTTCTTCAAAGCGAGCGTAACCACCGATCCTCTCACTCCTCTTGATCCTCTAGGCTGTCGGATCATGATGTGGAGAGAGTAGTCAGTAGGTTGCTAAAGTCGCAGGCACTAGCTAAATTGTTGTCCAGCCCTCCTCAACAGGTATCGGCTCCGTCCACTTCTCTTGATGTTCCTCCTCTGACTCCAATGAGTTTGGAGCCGGAGTTCATTGGGGTTCGAGTAGTGGAACCGTCGGCTCCGATAACTATCACCTTCGGTTCCGACATCGGCTTTGATTTCCTCAGTGGTACCTTCCATCGAGGGATCTGGGCGCCGTGGCTCCCTCGTCAGCTCCGAGGGGGCAAGTGGCATCGGACCCTTGTCCAACCCCGTTCTCCCTCTTGGAGCATTGACACAGCTGAGCTTGGCTCCAACATTGGCCTTGGAGCCGTCCCGCTCGGTGCGGAGAAAGATTCCTATTTCTTCGGAACCGGAACTTTCTCTGCCTTGTGGCAGGGACGCCTTTGACGTCATGTGGAGTGTGCTGTCCTCTGAGTCAGCTCCACTTTCAGCTCCACTGGCTCCATCCCCCGTAGTGCCTGTACCAACCTCTGCTCCTCCTCCAGACCCTAAGCGTAGGGAACCGATGCTCCAGGACACCCCATTGGGTGTTTCCTCCTCTTCCAAGGCCTCTCCTGATCACTCAGAGGAGCCCCCTCGGAAGAAAAAAGTGTAAGAGGAAGCACATTGACTCCCCTGAGTCTGTCACATCTGATACAGACTTAGATGATTCAGAAGGGTCCCCGAGATCCCCCTCTGAAGATGTTTCCTTCTCGGACATCCTGGAAATGCTTAAGCAGAGGGGGAACTGGAATCCCCTAGCCCCCACCGAGGATGAGTCTGTATTTCTGAATGCTTTCGGTTCCCGACCTTCCACCTCCTGGGTTTCTCTGCCTGTTGATCCACTTATGGCAGTGGTGTCTCGAAAGGCTTGGTCAGCTCCGGATACAGTGGAACCAACTCCGAGGAGACCTGATAAATTCATTACAGCACCCCAGGATAAGCAATTCCTTTCTAAAGGTGTTCCTGTTGATGCATTGGTGGTAGCAGCAGCCACCAAAAAAGAGTTAGCGGAGACCTCTTCATTTGTCCATCCCCCTAACAAGGAGTCTAGGACGCTGGACAGATATGGGAAGCGAATGTTCGCTTCAGCGACCTTCTCCATGAGGTTACTAAACTACCTGTATCATTTTACCCGACTTCAAAGGGGTCTCCTTAAAGAGCTCAGAGATACCCTTCAAGATCCAACAGCTGAGGGAGCACAAGCCAAAGTAGCTTCCCAGCTAGCAACGCTTAATTCTGTATTTAACTCCTCCATGGGGCTCATTTCCTATGCAGCCAATGGGGCGAGTAGAGTAGAGCCGCAGGTATGGGTGTGGCCCTTAGGAGGCATGCGTGGATGCGGCTGTGTAACTTTGCGGAACCCATTTTGAGCGTCCTTCACCAACACCCCCTTTGATGGTTCCTTTCTTTTTGGACCACAGGTGAAAGACACTTTGACTAGGTTTGAGCCAGAAGGCAAGACTCTCTCTGCTGTAGGAGTCCATTTTTCCACTCCCTCTAGACCTTACCCTAAGGGTCAGAAGAGTGGGAAGATTTGGTTCCGTAAATCTCAGGGAGCCTTGCCTGACACACATAGTGATTTTTCCTCCAGAGGCAGAGGGGGAAACAATAATAATAGATGCCACCCTCATGGCAGAGGGGGTCCACAGAACCAGGGCAACAGAGAAGCTTTCTCTGACAAGCCCTTCCAGCATCCCTGAAGGGTTGCCCGGCTGCTCACCTCTGGAGGCAGTCGGGAGAAGACTTTCACTGTACCCAAAAGCCTGGCAAAGTTTAACACAAGACAGATGGGTACGGTCCATTATATCCAGAGGTTACAAAATTCCCTTCCATCAACCCCCCGTTACAGTCAAGGAAGACCCTTCCAGATGTTCCACCCAATCTGAAGGAGCAAGCAGTAATAGAAGTTTCAAAACTGCTAAAAAAAAGAGCCATCCAGGAAGTCCTGGCAGACCAGCATAGATCCGGAACTTACTCAAGGTTCTTTTTAGTACCAAAAAAGACAGGGTCTGGAGACCGATTCTGGATCTCAGCAGACTAAACAGGTCTGTACAAAGAACAAAGTTTCAGATAGTCACGCTACAGTCCATTCTACCCTTTCTGGGTCAGGACAATTGGATGTGCTCGATAGATCTTCAGGATGCTTACTACCATATCAAGATGGACAGGCGCTCCAGGAGATATCTTTGCTTCCGGCTGGAGACCAGTCATTATCAGTTCAGAGCTCTGCCCTTTGGTCTCACCACAGCCCCCAGGGTGTTCACCAAATGTATGGCAGTGGTCACAGCTCACCTGAGATGTCAAGGATTCCAGGTGTTTCCATATCTAGACGACTGGCTCCTCACTGCTACCACCAGGCATCAACTCCTACAAGCGAGGGACTACACAATCACAATCTGTACCCAGCTAGGCATTACAGTAAATTTTGAAAAATCTGCCTTGTTGCCCTGTCGGTCTATCAGTTACATAGGAGCAGACTTAGACACAAGGAATATGTTTGCAAGGCTACCACTGGAAAGGGTGTCTGCAATTCGTCAGCAAGTACAAATTCTAATGCAGAGCAAAAGGATCCAAGTCATGTTTGTCCTTCAAACTCTGGGTTCCATGGCAGCAGCCATTTTTCTAATCCCACTAGTGCGCTTTCATATGAGAATTCTTCAGTGGCTTCTGTTAATGGAGTGGTCTTTCCAAGAGCTACCCATGACTCACATGATCCTGATCACAGATGCATGCAAAAGACATCTTTCTTGGTGGATGGTCTCCCCACTAGTTACTCAGGGCAGACCTTTCATACAACCCCCTCCGGTAGCCACAGTGACGACAGACGCCTCCCTGATAGGGTGGGGGGGGGCATTATCTGGGCAGGACAGTCCAAGGCACTTGGCAACCTCACGAGTACCATCTGCACATAAATATCCTAGAAATGAGAGCCGTGCTCCTGGCGTTGCAAGCCCTTCAAGACTCTCTGCCTTCTGGGACCATTGCTATCCAAACAGACAGCATGTCAGTGGTGTGGTACATCAACAAACAGGGCGGAACCAGATCCTCCCTCCCGTGTCAAGAAGCACTCAGACTTTGGCAGTGGGCGATTTTCTCCCAACGTTTTCTGATTGCGATGCACATCCCTCGGAGATCCAACATCATAGTGGACAGGCTCAGCAGAGCTATCCTCATACCTCACGAGTGGTCTCTGAACCAGGAAGTTGTGAATCTTATTTTCCACAAATGGGGACAGCCTTGCTGCGATCTCTTTGCTACCCGCTTCAACAGCAAATGCAGCAACTACTTCTCCCTTCTTCCGCTTCAGAGTCACATTCCCAGAGACGCTCTAGTCCACAATTGGCCCCAGGGACTTCTTTATGCCTTTCCTCCCTTTTCCCTGATACCCAAACTTATACAGAAAGCAATATCGCTGGGTTGCAAAATGATCCTCATTGCCCCCTACTGGCCTCAACAGATATGGTTCCTGTTCCTGCACCGTTACCTTCTCGATCAGCCCTGGACTCTGGACCCAATTCCAGACCTCCTGGTACATCAATCAGGCGGGTTGCATCAATCCCTTCAAACTCTCCAGCTCACAGCTTGGTTGCTCCACTTACAACCTTAGCCAGGCTTCCTAGCTTTTCCCCAGCAGTCCGTGAGATTATCGTCTCCTCTCATAAGTCTACAACAAGGAAAACTTATGCTAGCAAATAGAAACATTTCTCTTGTTGGGCAGAGGCTAGGAATGTGGATCACTTATCAGCCCCAGTCCACGAAATTCTGGAATTCCTAGCACAACTGTTTCACTCCGGGTCTGCTTCTGCTATAATCAGGGTACAATTAGTGGTCATTTCTAACTTTCATGTTGGTTTGTCAAGTTCTAACATTATGTCTGATAAGCTCTGTAAAACTTTCTTGAGAGGGACATCTCTTCTTAGGCCTCCAGTGAGAGATCCCCCTCCTCCTTGGGACCTTAATTTAGTCCTAACTTCCTTAATTCTGCCCCCTTTTGAACCGGCAACATCCTGCTCCATCAAGTTTCTATCTTGGAAGACACTCCTTTTGGTAGCTATTACTTCAAAAAGACGCATCTCCGAACTTCAGGCACTATGTGTTTGTCCTCCCTACTTAGTGTTTCATAAGGACAGGGTTGCTCTGAGGACTATTCCTTTGTTTCTTCCTAAAGTCTGCTCAGAAAATAATTTAAACCAATCTATAGATCTTCCTGTGTTTTTCCCTAATCATACCAACAAGGCAGAGTACAAACTACACCAATTGGACGTCCATAGACAATTGTGTTTTTACCTGCACAGAACTAAAGAAATAAGGAAGTCGGACCAATTATTCCTTTCTTATGCCTTAGGCAAACAAGGTCTCCCAGTTTCCAAGGTAACCTTGTCGAGATGATTATCACACACTATTACTTTCATTTATCAGTTAAGGAATAAAGAGTTACCTATTAAACCGAAAGGTCATTCTACTAGGGCCTTGGCCACCTCTGTAGCCTTCCAGTCCAGGTTGCCCAAGGATTCTATCTGTGCAGCTGCCACGTGGGCAAACCCTCATACCTTTATTTCTCATTGCAAGTT
The DNA here is from genome assembly GCF_019279795.1 of Protopterus annectens. NCBI lineage: Eukaryota > Metazoa > Chordata > Ceratodontiformes > Protopteridae > Protopterus > Protopterus annectens. Next base: position 1,688,651,669 of record NC_056729.1, read on the forward strand.
GGATATGGTCTCCAGGAGCAGAGCTGACTTTGGTTCCACTGTTCTGAAAAGTCTGTTCCACTGAGGCCCCCCAGGATGTTAAGTGCTAGGGACGCTGTCCCAACCAGCAAGAATGAAGGCGAGGTAGACAACTTAACATAAAGAAGTTATGTACCTACCATAACGTTCCATGTTAGTTGTCTTCATCTCGCCTTACTTCTTGCGTCCCACCCTCCATCCCCCTGTCCTAGTGGACCGAGAGGAGTTCCTGTTTCATTGGCTGAGTGTTCTCTTCTTTTCCTCTATTGACTTAGAGAATATGGCAGGTGTAGTCAACCAATTATTTTGACTGGTTTATTCTCTTGTTATGTCTGGAGTTAGCTATTTCAAATGAGATCTGGGTAGCTGTTGCTAGGCATTATGGGATAAGAGGTAGCCTCGAGCCAGTAAACAGCTCTCGAGCTATTGAAGATGGCCGAGTCGGAGCCAAGGATCGGCTCCGAACCCAACCAGCAAGAAGGAAGGCGAGATGAAGACAACTAACATGGAACATTATGGTAGGTACATAACTTCTTTTTATGGTCTGATGAGACCAAGGTTGAACTTTTTGGCCACAATTCTAAAAGGTAAGTTTGACACTAAAACAACACTTTGCATCACCAAAAGAACACCATCCCTACGGTGAAGCATGGTGGTGGCAGCATCATGCTCTGGGGTTGCTTTTCTTCAGCTGGAACTGGGGCTTTTGTCAAGGTGGATGGTATTATGAACAGTTCCAAATACTAGTCACTTTTGGCCCAAAACCTTCAGATGTCTGCTATATAGCTGAAGATGAAGAGGAATTTCACCTTTCAACACGGCAATGACCCCAAGCATACATCCAAATCAATAAAAGAATGGCTTCACCAGAAGAAAATTACAGTTTTGGAATGGCTCAGCCAGAGCCCAAACCTAAATCCAATAGAAAATCTGTGGGGTGACCTGAAGAGGGCTGTGCGCAAGAGATGCCCTCACAATCTGACAGATTTGGAGCGCTTTTGCAGGGAAGAGTGGGCAAATATTGCCAAGTCAAGATGTGCCATATTGATAGACTCCTACCTAAGAAGACTGAATGTTGTAATTAACGCAAAAGGTGTTTTAACAAAGTATTAGTTTAAGGGTGTGCACACTTATGCAACCAGGTTATTGTACGTTTTTTATTTTTTATATTTTTCCCCTAACAGATTTGTTTGTTTTTCAATTGAATTGTACAGGTTATAGGTCACATCAAAGGTGGGAAAAGTTATGAAATTATTTATTGTGGTCTCATTTGTTTATATCACAAAAACCTGGCATTTTAACAGGGGTGTGTAAACTTTTTATATCCACTGTGTGTGTGTGTGTGTGTGTGTGTGTGTGTGTGTGTGTGTGTGTGTGTGTGTATATATATATATATATATATATATATGTATAGAGCTCTATATATATATATATATATATATATATATATATATATATATATATATATATATATATATATATCAGAAGAGGAACATTTTCCCATTCCGCACTGTACGGAGATAGCGGTTCCCCATGGTCAGCTTTTCAAAAGTCGTTCATATGGTCTCGGCCATATGAAAGTCGACTTTGTGAAAACTCGGAGCATGTGAAGGGACCCATATATATATATATATATATATATATATATATATATATATATATATATATCTATATATATATATATATATATATATATATATATATATATATACATACATATACATACATACATACATATACATATACATGTATTTCTTCCAAGATTTTCTACCATTCTATTACAGTTTCATATGCTCCAAATCTCACTCCTGATATCCCTTACTAATTTTCTTAGTTTCATTAAATCCTTTGTATTTTGCTTTATTTATCTGTAGCCCAGCTTTATTCAATATACCACCACTTAACTTATCCATAGCTTATTTTATAGCTAGATTCACTAAATAATCTGCATATCACAGAGAAATTGATATTTTAACTCATTTTCTTATCTCTCACTGTGGTTCTTTCATTTTGCGCATACACGTTTGAATTACTGCATTCACTACCAGTACAGACACATACTTAACGGGCATCCTTGTTTTAACTATTGTCCAAATTTTTTATCTTTTCTTCTATCCATCTATTTATAATAAATCTCAGCCTTAATATTTCATAGGTTGGTACTAGGCTATCGGCCATAGGGCCTATACAAGCCTAGACAAAACAATTCCCTGGCTATTTCTTCCCACACTGTTTACTTCCCTGGACACCTGTCTAGCAGGGTGACTGACGCGATCCCCAGGGTGAATTTCCTTTCTCCCATCCAATCCTCAAGGTTCCTTTTGAAGAGGACCAAAGAGGTGCTCTGCTTGACATGTATGGGCAGTCTTTTCCAGAGTCTGGGGAGTCTCTGGGTCAGGAACCTATCCCTCCAGCATGTTTATTGTGATGACAAGGTTTAGATACCTGGAGCATGTGTCTCTGAGAGATTGAGATTTCTTTAAGTGTAGCATGTCCAACAGCTCTGGGTTTGACATGGCCTTGTGTGTTAAGCAGAGATTGCCTCTGAGTAGTCTTTATATTATTTTTTGTGGTGTGGTTGCTGAAGAAGGCTTTTGCCGAAACCGGTATGACCCCACTGGGCTAATTTTTTATTCAGTCTTCATGGAATAAAATATTCTTTTGCCAGAAGGCTGGCTTTTTTTCTTTTTTGCTGTTTTGTTGATGTGGTATAGCCGTGCACCAGCTACTCGTGCAGGTATATTGTTTGCTGTTGGTACTTTCCGTTTCCTGCTGGTGGCGTCTCTGGTGTGGCCATCCTCCGTTGGGAGCTCTGTGCATGTTTGCAGCGTTTTCACTTGGATTTATCTGTGTTTGGTACAGGAAGAATGGCAATGACAAGATTGGGAAAGGTTTATGTTTCGTTGTAACTCCAGTTTTTATGTTGCCGTTTTTCGTCCATTGGAGCTAAGCTTTTCTCATATCTTTTTGCAAAGCAGCTTAGCAGGTACTGCATTTACGTTTTCTTGTATGGGAACTATTCCAGTTAATATCTTCAGAATTACTGGATTTGGACACCAAAAGGAACATTTCATTTCGTTTGGGACAGTTCAAAAGTTTTTGTTGTGGCGAATTAGATGGTGAAACTGTTTGGCTTGTTTCAACTCGAGCCAAGGGATTCTGCTTAGGTTGAGCTTTATCTTAAGGGCCGGATTGTGTTCACAAATTAACGATTTTGGATATAACATACCATTGCTCATACGCCTTTGATTTCATTTGGACCGGGACTGTGCGTTTTAAGCAGAGGCTCTATTCAGACTTTGGAGTGACTATTTCTATTGTTATAAAATCCTGATAGATATGTTGCAGGTTGCATTTTATGTGTTTTCATTACTTCTAGGGCCTACTGTGTTCGCTTTTGAGGGATTAATATTAGTGTTCAAGAGTTTGAACAGTCTGACTTGTGGACTCAACATTGTATTAACATTTGATAATTTTTGCTATATGTATTATTTTGGAGTGTTTCAAATTTTTAATCACTCCTATTAGGCATATGGTCCGCATTATGTTACATCTTTGGGACTAGTTGCTTTCAACTGTAAGTTTATGTTGGGGTTGATATATGGTTTGATTGTTTGATGCATGTGGTCAACTTTTGATGTATGTTTCAATTATTAATGCTTGAACATGTCACTGCTGGTAATGGACTGTCTGTTTTACAATGGATGTTCACCCTTACATAACTAGAATCTAGGGTATTTGTATCTCATGGTTTTGCCTGACTGCATGTCCTTATTGGTTATGCATATTGTTAGGAATAACATATTAGTATCATTTTTTGGATGGATAAGGGCGTGTTTTTTTAATTTAGTTGTACATGGGATAAGAACAGGTTCTATGACTTCAGACTGCCTTGCATATGGAAATATTGGGTTTATCAATATTTAAGCTGATTTTTTACATCAATGAGTCGTGGATTTAATGGGGGGATAATATAATTTTTTGTCCTATTTTCCTTGTGTTTTGGATAAATGTTGGATATTCGTTGATTTCTGAGTGGAGTGTTGGACTTCAGATCTAAGTGTATAATTGTATGGCTCAGCTATTTACTGAACTTGTTTGTCATCACACCATCAACCAAATTGCATATACTTATTTGGTTTATCCACTGCTGTGGTTAACATTGGGGGTTTGTCTTTTGGCCTTTTGGGTGACGTAGCAGGTATATGTTGTGTAAGTGGACTTATTGAAGTGTCAAGTAATCATTGCAAACATCAATCATTTTATTTGATTGATTTATTTCTTTATTTTTTTATATCATTACAAACACTGAGCAACCAGGCACCCCATTTTGGGGTGCAGTTTATTGGCTATTATTGTACCCATGTTGGCCATTTTCTGATGCCTTATACGTGGTGAAGAGAACTAAAGTAACACATTGTTTTTGGAATATTTATGGTATCAGTTGTATAAGACAGTTTTGGAAACAGTACCCTAATTTGACTGATGTGGACAGAGGATTTATTTTGACTTTTTAGGTTTCTATTAGTTTATTGTGGTCTTTTTGGTCAGTGATGGATTTGGCAACCATTATTAAGGGTCTTTCATCGGACTCTGGGGATTAGGGTATTTTTGGCTTGGGGTCAGGTAATGTTAACAATGGCTCTGGTGTTCAGGACCCCACTCAGGATTGCAGATCAGCTTTTATGAAGTTGACTAAAAATCTTATTACACTAAGGAAAAATGTTTGGCATCTTAGGTTGTTTCGGGCATATCAACTGAGTAAAATTACCCCCAGGGGAGTAAGAATAAGGTTACAACCTATGGTTGCTGAACCAGATGAGCGTCTTTTAGCCCAATGGTCTGAGGCACAACAACAGGTCTCTATGACTTTTGTTAATATATTGACTAACCATTACGAGAGGAAGGTGGAGGAACAAACTACTCAGGTCTTGAGTTTAAGTAAAGGATTTGAGGATTTTTCATCACTCCCATGTTATAACATTTGTATTGACAAACTTGATAATGATTTGTTGGAATTAGATTCTGGGTTGAAGGAAAGAAAAATAAAAAAGTTTACTCGTGATGTGGGAGACTATGACAGAGGTAAGCCTTTTGAGGTGCGTCCCAGGGTGAAATTTGTCACACCTGTCCAAACCTCCAAGAAACCCAGGGTCTCTCGACCTAGGTCTATACTCAAGAAAAGAGATAGGGAGTCTGCAACTTCTGGGGATGAATCATCATTGAACACAGACTGAGAGGATGGCCACACCAGAGTTTCACCAGTTCCCAAGAGGAACAATTTAGAGCACAGTTTGATGGTGGGATCCCTTTAGGCACAGATCTCAGAGACTGGGGGGGGGGGAGTAGGAAACACAAAAGACATCATGGATCTTGGGGTGATTCTTCAGAATATGACCAAAATTTGAATGTTGAAGTGAACAATGTACACAATATATCTTCTGTTACATTTAATGAACAACAACTTCAGATTTTAAATAAAGGTTTGGGTTTTGAGCCAGGTTTTTGTGTTCCGGAGCATCATTTTGCACAAGATGTTGTCAATTTTTGCCGTACCCTTAACTTAAGATTGTTTTTTTCACAATTTAGAAGGGAAAAAGGTAGATCAATCTGGCCTTGGAACTTTTTGATTTAGACCTTCACAGTTCAAGCCACCAGTGTCACCCATTGTACAGTCTTTTCAAAATGAGGTTCTCAAAGATTTACATCTGAATTTGAGCAAGTATAATATGATTAAGGATAGGAAAGGTCATGTGTTGAACATCTTATTAAGAATCATGGCATTGTCATTTTGCTGGCGGACAAAGGTGGGGCAGTGGTGGTTCAGAATTGGGTGGCTTATGAGGCAGAGGCAGAGTGACAACTATCTAATGAATCTCATTATAAGGCAATGTTTATTGACCCAACCAGTAAGTTTAAACAAGACATTGATACATTTTTGGATCTAGCAGAAGAGGAGGGTATCATTACTCATGATACCTGTTATCACCTCAAGGTCAATCACCCCAGACAACAATACATTTACTTTTTGCCTAAGATCCATAAGGATCCCAGTAGACCGCCTGGTCAACCAATTGTCTCTGGTAGAGGCTACTTGACTGAGCCCTTGTTGGAATTTCTCACACAATATCTTAAACCTGTGCTATCCTGGATACGGGCAAGGATACAGGACACCACACAGTTTCTTACCATCATATCAGATATGCAACTAGAACCGGACTGGCTCTTATGTACTTTGGTTGTCACCTCCTTATATACTAGTATCCCTCATTGGGCAGGACTCACTGCTTTGCAGTATTGGCTTGATCGGGCGAATATGTACAAACCAGGTTTTAACATTCTTCTGGTTTAGATGGCTGAATTGGTACTCACCCACAATGTCTTTTATTTCAAAGACAAGTGCTTCTGGCAGATCCAAGGTACTGCTATGGGGGTTTATTTTGCCCCTATATATGCGGACCTGTTTATGGCATACGTGGAAGAACAATTGATTTATGATATCAATCATAATATCTTTATGAATGAATTAGATATTTGGAGGAGATATCTTGATGACTGTTGGCTGGTATGGAGAGCAGATGAGGCATTTATGTTTGAATTTTTGGAATATTTGAATTCTAATAAGTGGGGTGTAGAATTTAAGCTAACTTATAACAGATTGAAAATCACTTTCCTGGATGTGTCAATCAAGAGAACTGAATTAGACACTTTGGAGAGTGAGGTATTTAGAAAGTTTCCTCAGTTCAACACCCTGCTTCATGCCACAAGCTTCCACCCACAACATGTCATCAGGAACATCCCCAAATCGGAATTTCTTCGTATTAGGAGAATTTTCTGTGATTCCTTCACGTATGCCTACCATCGACAGGAGTTAACAGCCAGATTTAAGTACAGGGGATACCAAGCAGGTGACATTACCAGGGCCAGTCGGTTTGCTAATCAACAAGATAGGTCACAGTTGCTATCATACCATCCTAAGTGTATAGACCAATCTCAGGAGCCTAGATTGGTCACTACTTATGGCAGAAACACCAGGAGCTTCATGAATATCATTCAAAGACATTGGTACTTGTTACAGTCAGATAATACATTAAATAATTACATTAAGGATCGGTGTTCTTATTCCTTTCGGAAGAGGCGGTCATTGGAACCCCACTTATTGGAATTCAAATATTCCAAAAATTCAAACAGAAATGCCTCATCTGCTCTCCATATTTTCCTAAACCCCCCCACTCAAACAACGGTAACTGGGCAACTTTTGTTGGGTTGTCATCCATGTGGGCACTGCTCATATTGTCCTTGGGTGCTCAAGTCAGATAGTTTTACTTCTCACAATTCTCCACATGTTTGTAATGTTTCCTTTTTTGCTAACTGCAGTACCAGTTGGGTTATTTATTTAGCCCAATGTAGCTGTCGGGCATTTTATGTGGGACAGACTTCCCGACCCTTTAAATTAAGGGTTGGTGAACATTTAAGTGATATTAGAAACAAAAAAGTTTTGAGTCCCTTATATAAACACATACTTAAAAATGAAAACATGGATCTTAGCTTCATGGTCATTGACCGTATGAGGTTTAAGAGTAATGAGGTTCATGTATTACATGAGTTACTTACGAATAAAGAAAAAAATGTGGATTGTCAAATTGGGAGCTCTGTTTTCACCTGGGTTGAATGACCAATTTTGAATCATTTTGTAATGGATCAGCATTTATATACTTACTGTATACACAGATATGTTGTGATATTTAAAATATTTTGTTGTATACTATTTTTGCTATCTAGTTTTGTAACATATTTTCTATCCACTAGAGGGCGCGATTACATTGCATATAAATGCATGTGAGTGAATAGTCTTTATATTATTTTTTTGAGGTGTGGTTACTGAAGAAGGCTTTTGCCGAAACCGGTATGACTCCACTGGACTAACTTTTTATTCAGTCTTCATGGAATAAAATATTCTTTTGCCAGAAGGCTACACTGGAGAATTGAGTGCTGGCTTTTTCTTTTTTTGCTGAATTTCCTTTCTCCCATCCAATCCTCAAGGTTCCTTTTGAAGAGGGCCAAAGAGGCGCTCTGCTTGACATGTATGGGCAGCCTATTCCAGAGTCTGGGGAGTCTCTGGGTCAGGAACCTATCCCTCCAGCATGTTTTATTTATTGTGATGACAAGGTTTAGATCCCTGGAGCGTGTGGCACTGAGGGATTGAGATTTATTTAAGTGTAGCATGTCCAACAGCTCTGGGTTTGACATGGCCTTTTATGTTAAGCAGAGATTGCCTCTGAGTAGACTGTATGCGACAGAGTATAGCTGGAGTTTTTTAAGGCGGTCAGCGTAGGGCATCTGCTTTAGGCCTGTGATTCTTTTAGTGAGGTATTTCTGCGGCCTGTCCAGTTGTTGCAGATGTCTTGAGATGTACATACCAAACGGGGCGTTGTAGTCTATAATGGGTCTAATGAGGGATGAGTACAGTGGGACAATGACCTCCTTTTTTCTGGATGAAAAGCCCTTAGTGATGAGGTGTGCCACATAGAAGGATTTCTTGACTGTTGTGGCGATGTGCTTATCAAAGGTGAGACCACTGTCCACCTGTGTCCCTAAGTCTCTTATCACACTTTTGGTGTTTAGTGTACTGCCACCTATGTGGTAATTCATGGGTACATGTTTTTCCCGAAGGGGATAACTATACATTTCTTGGCATTGAGCTTGAGCCCATGGCTCTGGCACCAAGCATCATTTCTGTAAGGCCCTTTTGTAGAGTATCCACATCATTTGGGGATTCAATAATGCCTCCCAGTTTGCAGTCATCTGCAAACGTTGTTAGCCAGAGTCCCTTAGTGTTGGCCCGTACTTCAGAGAAGTAGATGCCAAACAACAGCGGCCCCAGAACTGAACCCTGAGGTACTCCACTTGTTACTTGTCTGGAGCTGGATTGGGAGTTGGCTACTTTTACAGTGTGGGTTCTGTCATTAAGCCAGTTGGCAACCCATCGAGTGATGAGGTCCAACTAGGCAGTGTGGACCGCCTTACCCTCATCCACGGCTCTGGAGACTGATTCAAAGAAGTCAGTCAGGTTCAGGAGACAAGATCGGCCCTTCATGAACCCAAACTGGCTGGGGTCCAGTGTTTCAAGGTTGCCATTGTCTTTGTTTATAAGTTCCTTGATAATACGTTCCATGGCTATGCAGATCAGGCTCATCAAACTGGTAGGGCAGTAGTTCCCAGGATCCAAGGTGGATCCCCCCTTGTGGAGTGGGGTAACTGTAGCTGTGCGCCACTCAGTGGGCATGAAGCCTGAGATGAGGCTATGATTAAACATGACACTTAGGTGAGGTGTCGGTTCATTTTGTAGTTCATGTAATACACAGCCCGGGATGTCATCTGGTCCCATGGATGCTGTATTCCTAGCTTTGGAGAGTGTGTTTTTTACCTGGCCGTTATTACCAGAATTTGCCAATCTTCTGGTATTGAGATGGGCCGTTTAGGGGGTGAGAGGGTGGTGAAGTTGGCACTGAATTGATCTGCGAGGATATTTGCAATATCCTTGGGATCAGTATATTTAATGCCATTCTGTTGTAGCTCAGAGCAGATCTGAGCATTGCCATTTAGATTCTTGACATAGTTGTAGAATGCCTTGTGGTTGTCTGGACTCTTTGGCACTTTTATTTTCATAACTAGCTTTGGAGGATTTTATGAGGGATCTCAGCTTCTTAATAAGGTTGGTAAGGTAGTTTTTTGCATCCTGGGATTTCCCTCTTTTCTGCAACAGTTCCTTTTGTTGTAAAGTTTGTTTATGGCAGGGTACCACCAGATTGGCTTCCTTTTTTTGGAGGAGAGCATCTTGATTTTTTTGGGATGGCATGATTCATGCATGAGTGGATGTGCTCGTACAGTGCCTTAGTGTAGGATTCAGCAGTCGAACTTTCATTTCCCGTCTGCGTGGGTGTCATGAAGTTCGTCACTTCTGACTTGAGTAGCATGAAGATGGCTTTGGAGAAGTTTTTTATGGAGGTTTCCTTAGTGGAGGGTGGGGGTGGGTTGTGGTTGTTAAGAGTGATTAGCTTATGGTCAGACCTGACCAACAAGGGGGTGACCATAGGTGTGGAGCATCGAATTCCCATGTTGGTAATGACCAGGTCTAGGATATTGGAGCCCCTCGTGGGAATATGGATTAGCTGATCCAGCGCGTTGAAATTTTTGAATTCCAAGAACCGTTGGGCAAAGTTGTTGGTACACGAGTAGTTTTCCTAGTTAATGGCAGGGTAGTTGAAATCACCCAGTATTAGGGTGTTTGGTTGTATCTTAATATTTTCCAGTATGTTCAGAAAGGTGTAGTGAGAATCTTGGGGCATGGTGGGGTATCGGTAGCAAGCTACAATTTGGATTGCAGTCTTACCTAGTGTTAGTTGCACCTGGAGAATTTCAGATGCATTGTGTTGGGCAACTAGCCTGGTGATGTGAATATCCTTGGTGAATATGGACACTCCTCCACCTTTAGTGTTTCAGTCCTGGTTTGGTGGCTGAAAAGTGTGGTAAGAGTTGTAGCCTGGTATTGCAGAGGTGCTCTCTGGAGCCTTGAACCAGGTCTCAGTTACTGCACAGATATCAATGTTCTCCATTTTTAGGAGTGCCTCGAGAGAGTGCATTTTGATGTTTAGACTTCTAGCATTGAGTAACATTACTTTCAGAATTTGCATGCTTGTACCTGTTGTGGTGGTAGTTTTGTCCTTTGAACTTTGCCTAAAAAAAAAAAAAAAAAAAAAGTACTATAGGGGTGGCAGGAGCCTTAGCCAGTAACCTGAATCCCAGGGGTGACAGGTGCAGACCATCTCTGGGAAAGCATCATGGTCTATCATGTCGTCCCAGGCAGACAGATACTGGATCTCTTTTGAATGACACCAGTAGCTTAGCCAATTGTTGAAGTCATTCATTTTGTCCTTTTATTGTGGTATCATTCTGGGTGAACGCAGGATGCTACTCAGGGCTAGGGTCATAACTGCCTGGGCCACATGATCTGAGAGCTCTTCCATGTCTCTTTTCATGTAGTCCAGGGAGGTATGTCTCAAGTCATTCACTCCAACATGGACAACGACAGAGTCATATTTGTTCTTGTTGTGGAGTGACTTGAGTGCATGCGTTATGTGGCGGATCCTGGCACCTGACAGGCAGCTGACTGTAATTTTCTCCTTGTTCAGCCTGGTGAGTGGGACATCAGTGTGCCTGACTATAAAGTCACCTGTGATTAAATTGTCAGGTACGTTGTCTTGCCCTAGGGGACTGTTGCTGGGTGGCACACTAGTGTTGTTAGCTATGTGACACTTTGGTTGTGATTGGTGTTTGTTTGCATTTCAGCTTTGTGTTGGGTGGTAGGAGGAGATGGTTGTTTGTATACATGAGGCAATTGCTGCATTGCCCAATATGCCCAGATTCACCGGGTGGACAGGAGAAATTACCGGAAGCTGTCTGTTGGACATGCCTGGTTTGGTGTTTTTTTTGTAAAGTCAAGGAGCTGTTTTCCCTTGCCTTAGCAAGGTACTTTGCAATTATAGGCTGTTTAGTGCCTACGATTAATTTCTCCTTATTAACAAGGAGAGTTGAGTGCTTGTATCAGTTTAAGGCTTCTTAGTGCTTTCCAGCAGGTATTAGAGCAAGTGCTGTTCACAGGGATGCTTAAAGGTAAGTTACAAAAATGGTTTATCCTAAACACTGCAGTGTGCACTAAATAAGTTAGAAGTGAAAGTAGGTAACTTAAGTTTTATCTGTCTAAAAAGTTAAGTTTTAGTGGCTAGTCACTATTTTTAAAACAGCAAGATTGAAAGGCGGTGGCCACTTTTGTATTCTGGTACTATGAAATACAGTAGGATGGCCAATAAATTTAAATAGTTGAAGGGGAGTGATTTCACAAAATGATAATTTTGTGCTTACTTACACAAGCCAGTGAAAGCAGAGAGGAAATGAGATATATGATCAGATTAACATAAGAGGCAGGCAACTAGAAAGACAGTAGTATTTAAGAACACGACAGTAAGCAGGTGGGTGGGGAAAATATATCTGCCTGACTCACAAGAGACAGAGCTGTGGTCTCTTTTGAAGTTTTAATATGCAGTTAAAAGCAGAATACAAGTAAAACACAAGGTAAAGAAAACAAATCACATTATTCAAAATACAAAAAGGCAATAAAGTAATACAAAATATAACAAATAAAAAGCAAACTAATCTTTCCTTCACAGAAAAGTGTAGCAGAGTCTGGTGAGCTTTTCTAGTAAAGCTCTGAAATGTTTTATTTTACCCCTTAAATAGAAGGTTTTGTTCCTAGCTCCAACCCCTCAGTTCACAAATGATTAACCTTGCGTGACCTCCTCTATCTTATGTATGAGTCCTTAATTGATCAGTTCTAATTTCTGCCTGACTCACAAGAGACAGAGCTATGGTCTCTTTTGAAGTTTTAATATGCAGTTAAAAAGCAGAATACAAGTAAAACAGAAAGTAAAGAAAACAATCACAGTATTTAGAATATAAAAGTCAATAATGTAATACAAAATACAACAAATAAAAAGCAAAAAATAGCATATGTTTGCAACATTCAAATTTTTTCTTTTATCTCATAATCTCTACAGTCTTCCATTTTGCTTTGTGATTAACCTTATCAAATACCTTTGCCACATCAGCTTGATTCCCAAACCCCCTTCTATAACATCATCCAAAATATTTATCTTCATCAAAATCCATTAATTTGTAGCTTTTACGGTGGTAATTTGGTCTTTTGAGCACCGTCTAAAAATGGCAGTATAGGGGTGGCAAGAGCCTCAGCCAGTATTCGGTAGCCCAGGGGTGACAGATGCAGACCATCTCTGGCAAAGCATCAAGGTCTGTCAATCATGTCATCCCAGGTAGACATATACTGAGTCCCCCTTAGAATGACACCAGAAACTTAGCCAATTTTTGATATAATCATTTTCTGCTTGTACTGTAGTATCATTTTATTTGCCCTTGAAAGTGTGGAACTGTTACCTTGCTGCTATCTGTTCTAACTGCTACCTCACTGAGCTTGTCCAAACATTGCTGTACTCTGTTACTTGCTTATTAGTCTCCTGTGGATCAAATGTATGTTGTCTCAACCGCTGCTGATAGTACAATTTTCCTGGGCTATTACATTAATTTATGCAGACAACGCAAGTCTGCATAGTGTGATTGGCTTAGTTAACCATCTCACGGTATTTTTTAGCCATATATGTTCTTTTAGCTATCTTAAGTGCACTGGTCTAGCTCTTCGCAGCAAGCGACCATTTGGTTACGTGTGGTCCATGTGGAACTGTTGCACACTGACCTAACCTTAGCCACGTTCGAGCATATTGTTTACTTTTACTAAAACCGCCAAGTAGAACTAGCGATTGTAACTTTCAAACCGCCTTTAACAACGCTCTATTTTTACATTTATTGAACCCTCTTTCATAGTGTTTTACACAGTGTGTTCGCTCACGCTATACTAGGTAGTCTTATTTGATGCTTAGCATTGTATAAGCGTCACACTGTCTCCCAGTCATACATTTAAACCACATCAGCCTATGTAAAATACAGTGCTGTGGTAGGTTTATCTGAAAGAATATATAATTTAATTGGAGGTGCCTCGCTACTTCATATGCATTCCTGGTGTTAGAATAACATAGTAGTGGGCCTAAGAAACTTGTCAAGTAAATCACTTGGGTTTTTTTTAATTGTTAGAACGCATTTTTGTAGCTTATAATTGTCATAGTTATTATGTACTTTTGTTAAGTAATTAATTGAGCTGGCTAAAGTGTATATTTGCTTACTATCACCTGATTTGTACTGTTGCATTCTAAGCATGTCAGTCCATTATTGTTTTATTGTTTTTCTGACTAGGACCAGTTTTACTTGGCTTAACTGTTAACTGTATGTTTTCTTTCTCCCTTGTCTACCCAGCCTAGCAAACTGCCTGTCCTGCATTAGAATTAAGAACCTGCCCTACCTGATGACCTGGATTCTCTATTTTAAAAATAGCACCTGCTGTCTCTTCCTATTCAAGGAATAGAGGCTAACCTCTCCCCGAACTCATCCCCTCAAGGAAGCAAGAAAGTATGTTATCTGTTATATGCAAATGTTGCTTTGTCTAAATAATAAATGTATCTATTATCCTTCTCTGCCAGGATAGCCAGCAGCCTTACACCTGTTCTCTTTACCTCCTCCCCTTCTCCCCTCTTGGCTTCACTATTTCTCTCTTGTACTACCAGATCTATTCTTTACTCTCCAGGAACTACTGTAGTAGTATAGTTTTTGCCCACTAGATGGGGCATCCTTTTCCCCCTCTATATATTTCCTACTGGCTCACATTAGAAATTATTAGGAAATTGGTTTTACATTACTTATTTCACTGTAGACCCACTTTAACCTTCCATATTCACTATAATTCACTTAACTACCCTACCTACTCTGACTATTATTAAACCTATCACCTCCTTTAACTACCTCTACCTAAACTTACCTCTAATAGTCAGCATTCCACTGATTGTTTTTACAGGTTTTCCTACTTCACTTGGCTCTTTCTGCTCTGTTCGCCCTGCGGGCTCACTCTGCTCCCCTACCCTACCACCAAATTCCACCCACCCCCAGTGCATCTATCCTTATACCTCTCTAACCACTCCCACTTCCTCTATCATCAAATCCCATCCCATAACACATTAAGGTTTTTTCATCTTATGCACCACTCCTCCTGCTACATTACATAACCTTACCTTCCTACTCTCCACTCCCAACTTCTTTAGCATTATGCCTACTTCACCCATATCACCTTACCTCAGATCCCTACTTCTGTTCTCAGTTCTTCCTTTTCCTTCTTTCCTACATCTTAACTGCCTATGAACATCTTCATTACTCTAACTTCCACCAGCCCACTAAACAAACATCCCTTCCTGCTCTACCATCCACCCTGAAACACATAAACATAACATCTACTACCAACTATTTTCTTCCACGGTATCATAGAGTCATCCACATTACCTATCAACACTACTATGTTAAAAGAGTCCATAACATACTAAATCTTTCTCTTATTCACACATATAGACTACACCTTCACCTCCTACTAGATGGTGGCATTCACCCCAACCCCGGCCCTATCAATAGCAGCCCCACCTTCCCAACCAAACCCTCTCCTTCTCATACTCCTACAAGGCCTCCTAACTCCGTCTTCTTAGCCCACTTAAGCATATGTAGTATTAATAATAAAGTAACACACCTTCATGCCCTACTGGATGTACATAACTGCCACGTTCTATGTTTAACTGAGACATGGTTAAAACCATCTACCCCAGACTATGAAATCACTCCTCCAGGATATAGTATTTTAAGAGGGGATCGCCTTCACAAGAGGGGAGGGGGCATAGCCTTAATATACAAAGCAGGGCTCCAACTTACACTACTTGATACATACCCTCCATCTGATACCAATTCTGAAACTCTTTTTGCTAAGCTACAACTAAACACTTGTAAGTCCTTCTACATTTTATGCTCATATCTTCCTCCAGGTAATAATATCAACTCTCTTGAAAATATCGTAAGCTGGCTGTCCACTAACGTTCCTCAAGAAACCATTGTGCTGGGTGATTTTAATATCGACTGGAATACCTGCAATTCTGATAACCCTACCAATCACATAAACCTACATGGCTTCTCTCAAACTATCACCTTACCTACTAGAATTCATAAGCCCACCAACAAAGAATCCACCCTACATTGGATCCTTATAAATACTCACTCCCCAAGCTATATGGCAGGCATCCTCCCTGATGACATTAGTGATCACTCACTAACCTATTTAATTCGACAAAAGACCTACACACCAAGCCCTACAACCTTCAGAACTACTCGCTCCAATAAACATTTTAACCATGAACACTTCCAAAATGAACTGAGAGTTTGCAACTGGTCACCCTTAAAACACCTCCAACTAGAGGAAGCAGTGGCACATTTCAGTTCTAAGTTCCTTGAAATCCTAGACTACCATGCCCTTTCTTGTACCCTTAGGAATAGCACCAAAACTGCAGCATGGCTTACAAAGGAAACTAAGCAAACTATTTTGCTAAGAAACAAACTTTGGGCAAAATGGCGCTCTTCCAAAGACCCATCTGAGCGCTTAAAATTTCAACACCTCAGAAACTCTACTAAAAAGTCTATACTATTGGACCAAAAAAACTACTTCTTTCAACTTCAACAAGCCACCCGACAAAATCCTCAGAAATTTTGATCAGGAATCAATAGACTCCTTCATCCAGGCTGCTCTAAGACACCTACCCCATCCGGAATTACCCAAGACACTCCCAAACATATGGCTGACTCCTTTAATAACTTCTTTACTGAAGCTATCCAGTCACTTGCTAACTCACTACCTCCTGTATCCCCAACTTCGCCCCCATCCTCCTATACCTCTCCACCCACTTTCCAACTCCAACCCATCCCTACATCCCTCAGCTGTACCCTCCTTCAGAAACTCAAACCCTCTACTCCTTCAGCTGACCTCTTACCTGCTAAGTATCTTCAAATAGCAGCCAAAGTTATTGCTTATCCTATCTCGATCCTAATAAACAGAACCATTAAAGAAGATACCATCCCATCTATCTGGAAAGTCTCACATATTATCCCCCTACATAAGGGTGGCAACTCAACAGAACTTTCCAACTATTGTCCTATTGCCCTACTCTCACTCATAGCTAAAATCATGGAAAAATGCATCCACCATCAACTACTAGACCACCTTCTCCTAAATGGCCTACTAGCCAGCTATCAGCATGGCTTTCGACCTTCCATAGCACCACTACTGCCCTCCTGTCATTTTCTGACCGCATTAACAAAAAACGTAACAACTACACCCTGTCCTCTGCTATCTTTATTGATCTTTCAAAAGCATTCAACATGGTTAACCATCAACTACTCTTGAATCTTCTCAAGCCCCTTGCACTAGATACTCAAGCACTACAGTGGTTCAAGTCCTACTTAGATAACAGGCAACAAGCAGTGCTTTGGGAAAACACTCTATCTGCCCCTCTTCCTGTCACCCTTGGCATACCCCAAGGATCTGTTTTAGGCCCTCTTCTATTCTCCAGCTTTATAAACGATCTATCTATTAGTATCCCTCAAGCTGTAACTATACAATATGCTGATGACTCCACATTAATATCCTCAGCTACAGGGCCTTCTGAACTGCAGTCCCTTAACCAAAATGTCTTTGAGCTTGTAAAAGAATGTTTTTTACAATGCAGTCTCCTCCTCAACCCAAAAAACACTAAACTACTAATATTTACTCCTACACTAAAATCTACCCCATTTCACTTCTCTATCAAATCCAAAAACGGCACAGTCATATCTCCTGATACTTCTACCAAACTCTTAGGAGTTACTATAGATCACAGCCATAACTATGATACTCATATCAACTCCACAATAAAATCAGTTAACCGTAAACTAGGCTCCTTCTACAAAATTAAACCCTTCCTTACTCCCTCAGCCAGAACTACTGTTGCCCACACCCATCTTATCTCTACTGTCTTTTCTGCCTCTCCTATATACACCAATCTGTCTAAAACTAACCTCAGCAAGCTTGCAATCTCCTACAATAGTATAGCCAGATTTGCTACCGGCTCCCCCTTTAGAACCCACCACTGCCAAAATCTGAATCAACTGGGTTGGTTTGAACTGCACAGTCAGATTTTATTTCAACAACTAATTATTACCCGTAAAACCCTTTATTATCCTGGTAAAACACCAATTCTCACAAATCTTATCAGGCCATATAACAATCTTCCAAATCTACGCTCAGCCAACAAACTACTGGTATCTATACATAAACCCTACAATAAAGCAGGTGATTCCCTCTTCTGTAATGCAGTCGGTAAAAGCTGGAACCTACTTCATTCTGAACTTACCTCTCTCTCCAATACTACACTTTTCAAAAAGAAACTTAAATTATGTCTAACTAGCCACTGGCTATGTCCCTGTAATAACCCAGACTAAGATTTTCTCATCCTTGCCATTCCACCTCTACTCAGTTTTCACTTTAAAGTCCACTACCTCTATGTTGGACTTATTCTACCCAAGACAGACATAATGAACTTCTCCCCTGTAGCTCTGAGTTTCTACCCCTCAACTAATTTTCTCCCAACTCTGTTCTCTTTAAACTAGTCTCTCCTGCTGCTCCTTACGTAAAACTTTGTTCTGGAATCTCCTCATCCTTCTGAATACTTCCTTCCCACAGTGATTGGAGGGGGGGGGGGACAAAAAAAATAAGGGGTGTCTTATTTTGTTCTACTTTCTTATATCACATATGCTTATTTACCTTGTAGCGCATGTTTTGTATGACTAGTATTTTTAATTGAAGTTTAATGTCTTGAAACTGAATTTTTAATGTGCTGTTTGTTTTATGTGTAGCTTTTCTCCCCGGACCTCTACTGAAAATGGACATATATCCAGTTAGACTAGCCTGGTCAACAAATGTAAAGTAAATAAATAAATAAATCATTCTGGCTGATGGTAGGAGGCTGCTCAGGGCTAGCGTCATACCTGCCTGGGCTACATAATTCGATTCTCTTTTCATGTAGTCCAGGGAGGTATGTCTCAGGTCATTCACACCCACATGTACAATGACATAGTCATATGTTGTTGAGGAACCTGAGTGCGCGCGTTATGTGGCGGATCCTGCCACCTGACAAGCAGTTGACTGTTACGTTCTCCTTATTCAACCTAGTGAGTGGGACAGCAGTGTGCCTCACTAGCGAGTCACCTATGACTAGTGTGTTGGGCATGCTGTTTTGCCTTAGGGGCTTTGGATGAGTGGCACACTGTTTGGGAGAGTTATGTGTCTCGTGATTAGTGTTGTGTTGTGGTGGTCGAGTGCATTTCTGCCTTGGAGGTTTCTGCTGTTTGGGTAGATTTTTATTGAGAGCCTCCGCGAAGGTGGGTGTGTGGTTTGTGTTTGTATGTGAAGGCAGTGCTGATGTGTGTTTTGGAGGGCTATGTGTTCCATGTGGTGTGGTGCAAGTGTTGTCCTTCTCCTCTTGACCAGCTATTCTGGTCTTGGGAGGAGAGTGTGTAGCTTCCAGTTTGGATATATAAGTACATCTCTTACAAGTCTGAGTGTTGGGTGGTAAGCAGAGAGGGTTGTCAGTGTACGTGAGGCAGTTGCTACATTGCCTCAGGATGCCCAAGTTCACTAGGTTAATAGGAGAAAGCTCAGGGAACCGACCTTTAGATATGCCTGGAAGGGTGGGCTTTAATAATAAGTACTGCAGCTGTTTCCTTGTAGAAAGTTTAGTGCTGGTGGCACTTTTGTGTGCTACAATAATTGCACAAGAAGTCTTGTAAAGTGCTAGACTGAAAAGCTAGTAAAAGTGCAGGAGAGGAGACAACTAGCAGATCTAAGGGAAAAATTGAAGAACAGACTTTTTGGCACTGCGCAGAAGCTTACAAACAGTCCTGGATACAGAAAATCTGTATCTGGACTAGACTAGTTACAGGAAAGGTGGGAAACATGCGCAAACGCGGACTTTTAAACCATAAAGTTGAAAGATGAAAAAACTGCCCAACGGCCAATAAACTACAATTTCTGGGACAGAAACCACTCCTCTTGTGGTAGATAAACTACCTAGTGCTTACCACTTCCACTGATAAGCTAGAAGGCTTCCCTCCAACACAGAAAGGCTTTGGGTGCTCAGAAGCTTACAAACAGTCCTGGATACAGCAAATCTGTATCTGGACTAGACTAGTTACAGGAAAGTCAGGAAACTAGCACAGACGTGGGCTTTTAAACCAGAAAGTTGAAAGAGATGGAAAAACTGCCCAAACGGCCAATAAACTACAATTTCCTGGCCAGAAACCACTCCTGTTGTGGTAGATAGGCTACCTAGTGCTTAGCACTCCCACTGATAATCTTGAAGGCTTCTCTCCAACACAGAAAGGCTTGGGGGCTCAGAAGCGTACAGACAGTCCTGGATACAGCAATGTGTATGTGGACTAGACTAGTTAGAGGAAAGGCAGGAAAGAAGCGCACATGCAGGATGTATTGACGCCCCGTTCTGGGTCACATTGCTTACGACCGTCATATTGGGTAATGCTTTGTCAATGTCGGCCCGAATATCAAGGCGTTGACAAGCTGTCCCGGGGCAAGGCGAAGAAGCATGGTGAGTTTCAGATCAGCGCAGTCTACCGTTTAACCCGGCGTCGCTCGACCGAGTTAAGTTTTGTTGCATCAGTAGTGGGGGAACATTTTAGTTTTTGCGATTTTTTGTATTTCAAAATTTTGCAGGAAAAGTGACCGAGCTTTGAATGGGGAAGTACCCGTTGGGGAATATTTAGTTTTCATCAATTGTTTACGGATGTCGAAAAACCCTGAGTTTGGGCCTTCTTGTGGGAAGAGTGTTTGTGCTAGGGGTATATCCTTGTGATATTGTGCAATTAGATTGTGCACGGCGTTGTTGAATGTCGCTTTTGTGCTAGGTTTAATAAAGGCGCACTAATGGCGAAGGTTCAATTGTGCCGCAGCTGCGGCAGGCGGTGCAATTATAATATGCCGTCGGATGCGGAAGCGCTTAACCCTATCGGAGCCAAACCTCGCTGTACCGAGGCTTCTCTGAGTCCCAGGGGAGACTTTGATATTGGCGGAAGTGGCTTCTCACAGGAGGCAGGTCAGGCTGAAGGGCCTGTACCCTCCCTGCCTCCCTTGTGGGCTCTCAAGGCCGGTCAGGCTGAAGGGGCAGGAAGGGTTACTGCACTCCCCACTCCTTCCTAGCTTGTGTAGGTCCTCCTTCTGTTTCCACACTCCAAGCAGAGGTAGGCCAGTTTAGCTTCTGTGGTGTCTTCCTGGTTCTACAGGTTCTTGCTAGAAGCCTAGGTGGAAGAGGAAATGGCAGAAAGGAGCAATTGGAGGATGTTTTAGTTAGACCCCTTTGATAAGAGCTAAGACGGAACCTCTTATGGAGAGTTTGAGATTCTGTCTTGAGCTCCTTCTGCTTCTCCTCCAGAGGATTTACTCCAGAGACTTTTCCTTCCATGAGATAGTTAGAGGATGAAGCTCAGGACTCTTCTGATTCCAGGACTTCAGAATTTCTTTTTTCCTTTTACCCCATTTTAAGGCCATACCACTATACCACCTGCCATTCTTCTGTCTGTTTTGGGGAATGTTGCTTGCAGAGGCAGCATGATTCTTGATTCTTTGCTCCTGTTAAACTTGTTGTGTAAGATGTGTTTGCAGAACTTCACTTAATCCTGATAAGAGTCACTCAGTCCTAGGTTAACCCAGAAACTGTTAGTCAGGGACCTGCCTGTGTCAAGGCCTCGTTGTAAAAAACTCCCCCTCCAGATAAAGAGGCTTTGAGCTTTGATAGATGGGGAAGGGAAAGTCTATACTTCTTAGCAATTAGCAGTGAGGGCTTTGAATTGCAAGTTTCATATGTTGAAATATCAAAACTATCTTCTTTTCTCAATTGAAGTCTAAGAGCTATGAGGCGGGCATTGAGTGAGATTTGAATTGAAATATCAAACATGCATGTCTCTCAGTGGGTACAAAAGGTTCTTACAATGTGGTTTTGATGCCGTACAGGCCTCGGCTCAGGGTTGGTGCATTCAGTTCGGAACTTCGCAGGCACGCCTCGGCAATGGACATTGAATTCTGTACAGGCCATGACATGGCTTTTTTGCCCTGGGTTCAGTTCTGATGTGTTGTTTTGGCCAGTCTGGGAGTGGAGTTGAGACAAAAGAAAGAAGTTTTGGATGCTCCTTTAGCTTCTTAAAGTTTTTTGGTTCTCCTGTGAGCCAGATGGGACTGGAAAATGGAAGACAATAAAGGTGAACGATCCTTCTTATAAGATCTTTTCTAGTTCAGATTCTAGGGGGTAGGGGCAGGGTTCAGAGCTCCTTAGACCAGAACGGGAGTTCACCTGCACAGTCTTCGGTGAGGGCAGGGCCAGAGGCTTAAACAGAAGTTTCCTTCCAGACCTAGAGCAGTCAGCACCTTGCCTTCTTGCACCTGGCTTGGGAGGGGTCCTTTCTTCAAGGAAAATTGAGTTTGATTACTCAAGACAGATGGGTATTGATGATGGTGGGAGGAAGGTATACACTCTTTTACAAGTTTGAGTCCCATTTTTTGCCACATGCCAGACGCTCTCCTCAGCAAAGCATTAGAGACTAGACACAAACAACTGCTATTCTGCTACCAGGGGTTCCTCCTCCTTGGCCCGCCCGCTGCTCTCACAGTGGGCACCTTTTATTAATAGGGGCCCTTCCTACCAAGAAGGGGACCACGTGAGACCAATTTTTTTTATCTCGCCTCTTCCTAGTAACAAAGATTCCATTGTTCCAAATGTTGGTTATCAACAGCTTTGCTTTATGCCTCTGCTGGGCAAAGATCACTGGATGGTGACTCTGAGCTAAGGAGGCTTACCAGGCGCTATCACTATCAGGTGGCAGTGGGCTGAAAGGCTGGGCTGGTGACTCTATCAGGCTCAGTTTCAGCAATGCCCTGTGTCTTATTCTACCTACTGGGTTATCAGTTCCTCTGCATTCTAAAGTGGCTTATTTCTTGCGCCCAGGTGTTCACAGTTCTCTAATAGTGATAGCAGACGATTTGGAGAATACCCCTCTATCGAACTACTTCATCAGGCTTGATTATCATCATTAGCAAGAATGATGTGTCATTTATTCTCTGTGATGGTTAAAGTAAAGATGCCTGGGGGTCCAGTCTCAGTGCCAGGTGTGTCTAGTACCCTAGTAGGACTACAGCCTCCCAGATGGCCTTGGCCTTACAACCCCAAAAAGATCTCCTTCTCTCCCCTACTTCCATCAAGAATTCCAGTCTTCACTTCAGGAATTGTCTCATCACCTCAAGCCTTTTGGGTTCTCGATCCTCTAACTTTCCAATGCTTCCAGCATCTTGTATTCTGGTGCTTCTGTGCCAAACTGTATATGAAAAACACTATGGACATAGATGCCAAGATGGTCACACTGCCAAGATATGGACACTGTCATCAAGATATGGTGGCTGGTGGTGGGCTCAGGAATGTCAAACAAGGAATGTCACCTAAGACCAGACTCTCTGGCCCGACCAAATGATCAAACAGATGCCTCAGACAAGCTTGGGAGCTCATCTAAAGTGAAAAGTGACACATTTACAAGAGCAGGACTTCAATATCTACATATCAACTTAGAGGAGATGTTGATAGCAGTCCAATTTGCATTAATAGCTTTTTTTACTTTTACTCTTCCAGGGTGTTGGTTCTATTTTACAACACAACTGTGTCATGTGGTACATACCAACAAAAAGGGGGACATGATTCTTATCTCTATGCAGACAGCAATGATTTTGTGGGGAGACTCTTTCAGTTTACAGCTGAATCTTCAGGCAGCAAGGTTTCTGCCGAGCACAGACTCCTTAGTTTTTAAACCAGAAAGCTGAAAGAGATGGAAAAAAATGGTCCAAACAACCAATAAACTACAATTTCTTGGCCAGAAACAACTCCGCTTGTGGTAGATAGGCTATTGGGGTCTGTGTCTCTCTGTAGTTATTTTTTCATAGAATACTGTGGTCTCTCTCTCTCTCTCTCTGCAGTTAGTTTCCCACCCTCCCTCCTTGTTCTTGTTCTGGTATTAATCCTGGTGGCTTTGGAATTGCCCACCCCTCCTGTACATTTGTGTTTGAACACTCCTCCTGGGTCTGTCTTATTTCCTCACTCAGCCGAGTACATTGAGATCATATTTTGACTTCAGACACTCCTACCAGTCCCATCTGTACAGCTCTATCACAGCTCTATTCCAGTCTAGTGTCACTAGCTCATTCTGCCTAATACAGAGAGAACATTTGTGAAGGGCAAGCCACTTAGGTCCTGAATTATCTTCTGTTTCTCCTTTCTCCCTTTCCACTTTCAAAAAAAAAAAACATTCCAAGCTTGTTTCCTGCCTTTCCTGTAACTAGTCTAGTCAAGATACAGATTTGCTGTATCCAGGACTGTTTGTAAGCTTCTGATCCCCCAAATCCTTTCTGTGTTGGAGGGAAGCCTTCTAGCTTATCAGTGGGAGTGGCAAGCACTAGGTAGCCTATCTACCACAAGAGTGGTTTCTGGCCCAGAAATTGTAGTTTATTGGCCGTTTGGGCAGTTTTTCCATCTCTTTCAACTTTCTGGTTTAAAAGTCCCCGTTTGCACTTGTTTCTCACCTTTCCTGTAATTAGTCTAGTCCAAATACAGATTTGCTGTATCCAGAAGTGTTTGTAAGCTTCTGAGCCCCCCAAGCCTTTCTGTGTTGGAGGGAAGCATTCTAGCTTATCAGTGGGAGTGGTAAGCACTAGGTAGCCTGTCTACCACAAGATCCAGGTACAGATTCTTAGTTTTAGCACTTGAATTTGCTTATTCGTGCTCTGCACTTGTTCAGAGCTTGTTGTTAGCACTAAATAAGCTACAAATTACTACAGCATTCAACCTTCCTCTTTACCTAGAGGAAAACAGTTTTTGTACTTACTTTCCTCACTTGCTTAGAGAAAAACAGCTCTTATACTCACTTTCCTCACTCGTCTAGAGGAAAGTAGTTTTTTATTCAGGCATGTCCAAGGGTCAGCTCCCAGTGTTCTCTACTGTCTATCTGATGAATCTGGGCATCTTGCGACAGTGTAGCAATTGCCTCATGTACACAGACAACCCTCTCCTCCTACCACCCAACACCACAACCTGTGAGAGATGCACTTATCTAGCCAAACTGGAGGTAAAGCTCTCTCCAACCAAGACTGAACTTGACAGTCAAGAGGAGAAGGTAAACACTTGAACCACACCACACTCATCACATAGTTCCACTAAACCTGCACCACCAAAATCCACACATATAAACACAAAAACATCCACGGAGGCTCTCAGTAATAATCTGCTCAAGCAACAGAGACCTCCAAAGCAGAAACCCAAGCAACCTCTACCTCCCCAACACAACCCAAATGACACATAGCCCACAGACTCAGTGTGCCAAAAAACCACAGCCCATCAGGCAAAACAATGTACCCAACACACTAGTCATAGGTGACTCTGTAGTCAGGCACACTGATGTCCCACTCACCAGGCTAAACAAGAAGAAGGTTACTCTCAGCTGCCTGTCGGGTGCCAGGATCCGCCACATAACCCATGCACTCAGGTCACTCCACATCAAGTAAAAATATGACTCTGTCATTGTCCATGTTGGTGTGAACGACCTGAGATGTACCTCCCTGGACTACATGAAAAGAGACATGGAAGAGCTCTCCAATCTTGTAGCCCAGGCAGGCATGACCCTAGCCCTGAGCAGCATCCTGCCATCACCCAGAATGATACCACAGTACAAGGACAAAATGATTGACTTCAAAAGTTAGCTAAACTTCTGGTGTTATTCTAAGGGGTCCAGTATCTGTCTGCCTGGGACAACATGGTCGACAGACCACGATGCTTTGCCAGAGATGGCCTGCACCTTTTGCCCTTGGGATTCCAGATACTGGGTAAGGGTCTTGCTGCCCTGAGTGCCTTTTTTTAGGCAAGGTTCAAATGACAAATTCACCACCGTAACAGGAACAGGCAAGCAAAAACTGAGGGCAATGCTACTCAATGCTAGAAGTCTAAATCTCAAAATGCACTCACTCAAGGCACTCCTTAAAATGGAGAACATCGATATCTGTGCAGTCACTGAGACCTGGTTCAAGGGTCTAGAGAGCACCCCTGCATTACCAGGCTATAACTCATACCACACTTTTTGGCCATCTAACCTGAACCAGAACACCAAAGGTGGAGGTGTGTCCATATTCATTAAGGATATCCACACTTCTAGGCTAGTTCCACAGCATAATGCATCCAAGGTTATCTACATGCAACTAACTCTGGGCAAAACTGCAATCTAAATTGTAGCTGGCTACAGATCCCCCATCATGCCCCAGGATTCCCACTTCTCTTTTCTTGATATACTGGAAAATATTAGGGTTCAACCACTCTAATAATGGGCGATTTCAACTACCCCACCATTAACTGGGAAAACTACTCACGTACCAACACCTTCGCTCAACGCTTTCTGGAATTCATAAATTCCAATGCCCTGAATCAACTTATCCACACCCCCACCAGAGGCAACAATATCCTAGACCTAGTCTTTACCAACATGAGTGATCGGTGTTCCACACCTGAAGTCAACTTCTTGTTGGTCAGATCTGACCATAAGCTAAACACCCTAGATATCAACATCCCACCCCCACCTACCATTAAGGAAAAAACGGTAAAACATTTCTCCAAAGCCAACTTCATGCTTCTAAAGGCAGAAGTGGCGAACTTCATGACACCCACACAGATGGACAATACAGTTCCGACTGCTGAATCCTACACAAATGCACTCTATAAGCACTTACACGAGTGCATGGATCGTGCTATCCCAAACAGAACAAAGACACTACCCTCCGAAAAAAGGAAGTCAATCTGGTGGTCCTCTACCATAAACAAACTCTACAACAGAAGGAAGAAACTGTTGCAAAAGAGAGTAAAATCCCATGAGTGGAAGAGCTCCCTGGTCAGCCTCAGTAAGAAGCTGGGATCCCTTATAAGATCCTCCAAGGCTAGCTATGAAAACAAAATCACCACTGATTCTAAGGGCAACCAGAAAGCATTCTATAGCTATGTCAAGAATCTCAATGGCAACACCCAGATCTGCTCTGAGTTACAGCGCAACAGCACAAAAATTACAGAACCAACTGATATTGCCAACATCCTGGCAGATAGGTTCAGTGCTAACTTTACTGCCCTCTCACCCCCTAAAGGGCCCATATCTATACAGGAAGAATGCAGAGTCGCTATAATCACATCTGTGCAGGCAAAAGCTGCACTCTCTAAAACCAAAAACACAACATCCATAGGACCGGACAACATCCCAGGCTGTGTTTTACATGAACTTCAGAATGAACTGGCTCCCCACCTAAGCACCATGTTCAATCATAGTCTCATGTCTGGCTTTGTGCCCACTGCATAGCGCACAGCAACAGTTATCCCACTCCACAAAGGGGTAGCCACCACAGTTCCTGGGAACTATCTCCCTATTAGCCTGACGAGCCTGGTCTGCAAGGCCATGGAACGTATCATCATGGAACTCATAAACAAAGATATTGGTAACCTCCAAACTCTGGACCCACCGAATTTGGGTTTGTGAAAGGCAGATCATGCCTTCTGAACCTGATCAACCTCTTTGAGGCAGTCACCAAAGCCGTAGATGAGGGTAAGGTGGTTCACACAACCTATCTTGACTTCGCCAAGGCTTTCAACACCATCCCCCCATTCTGGAATTATAGCTAAACTCACTAAACTAGGTATAAAGCCATACATCACAATATGGGTCGCCAACTGGCTCACTGATAGAACCCACACTGTAAAAGTTGCAGACTCCAAATCTGACTTCAAACCAGTGACAAGTGGAGTACCACAGGGTTCAGTCCTAGGACATCTCCTGTTTGGTATCTACTTCTCTGAAGTACAGGTTAACACAGAAGGCCTTTGACTAATTAAGTTCACATATGCTGCAAACTAGGAGCCATAGTCAAGTCCCCAAATGATGTGGACATCCTACAGAAGGGCCTCACTGAGACAGATGCCTGGTGTCAAAGGTATGGCCTCAAGCTCAATGCCAAAAAGTGCATTGTCACCCCCTTTGGTAAAAACTCTGTACCCATGAACTACCACACAAACAGCAGTCTACTTAATGCCGAATGTGTGATAAGAGACCTTTGGACCCAGGTGGACAGTAGTCTCTCCTTTGATAATTACATCGCCACAGTAGTTAGGAAATCCTTCTATGTGGCACACTTCATCACAAAAGAGTTCTCATCCAGGAAAAAAGAGGTAATTGTTCCCCTCTACTCGGCACTCATTAGACCCATTATAGAGTACAACGCCCCTTTTGGAATGTACCTCACAAGACATCTGCGCCAGGTGGAAAGGCCACAGAAGTACCTCACAAAGAGGATTACTGGCTTCAAACAGATGCCTTATACACTGACCGTCTCAAAAAACTCCAGCTTTACTCTGTTGCATATCTCCTACTCCAAGGAGATTTCTGCCTAACATATAAAGCTATGTTAAACCCAGAGCTGTTGGACATGCTACACCTAAAGAAATCCCAATCCCTCCAAGCTACATGCTCTAGGGACCTAAACCTTGTCACCACAATAAACAGAACATGCTGGAGGGATAGATTCCTGTCCCAGAGACTTCCTGTACTCTGGAACAAGCAACCCATCTATGTCAAGCAAAGTTTCTCATTACCACTCTTCAAAAAAATCTTGATGAGTGAATGGGAAATAGGAAATACACTCCGGGGATTACTTGTGTGGCTCTGTTTGACAGGGGCACAGGAAATTAACTTTATTGGGTGGGGTAAGCCAGGGAACCTTGTTGGTTAGGCTTACTTAGACCCTTGGGCCGATAGCCTAGTACCTACCTATGAACCTAGAGCTTACCACTCCCACTGATAAGCTAGTAGGCTTCCCTCCAAAACAGAAAGGCTTGGAGGGGCTCAGATGCTTACAAACAGTCCTGGATAGAGCAAGTCTATATCTGGTCTAGCCTAGTTATAGGAAAAGTGGGAAACAAGCTCAAACATGGACTTTTAAACCAGAAAGTTGAAAGAGATGGAAAACTGCCCAAATGGCGAATAAAATTACAATTTGTGGGCCAGAAACCACTCCTCTTATGGTAGATAGGCTACCTAGTGCTTACCACTCCCACTGATAAGTTAGAAACCTTTCCTCCCAGCACATAAAGGCTTGGGAGGCTTAGAAGCTTACAAACTGTACTGGATACAGCAAATCTGTACCTGGACAAGACTAGTTACAGGAAAGGCAGGAAGCAAGCTTAGAAGTTTTTTTTTTTTTTAGTAAAATGGAAAAGGAGAAAGGAGGAACAGAAGATAATTCAAGGTTAAGAACCTGTTTGGGTTGGCTTTCTCAAATGTTCTCTCTGTATTACATGGAATGAGCTAATGACACTAGATTGGGAGGAGTGTCCCAGATAAAATTTACAGTAGGGGGCAGGCAACTGCAAAGCTACCAAGTATAAGAAACGAGACACAAATAGGGAGTGAGGGTGGGAAACAAAATCAGACATCAAGAAAAGCAATCTCAAGCAAATTAATAAATGCAGCAGTTTTCTTAGCTAAACAAAATCAGACACCAAGAAAAGCAATCTCAAGCAAATTAATAAATGCAGCAGTTTTGTTAACAGACTCCAAGAAAAGCAATCTCAAGTAAATTAATAAATGCAGCAGTTTTGTTAACTATCACTGATAACAGATTAAGTGCCAAAAAAATGTACTTATAGGCTTTCTGTATCCAGATGTCTATTGTCTATAGGGTTGGGAGGGTGGCCTAATGGTTAAGGTGTTTGCCTTACAAACACAAGGTGCAAGGTGCAGGAGTCTCACAAGGGGGATAATAATAGGGCTTAAATGGCTCACAAGGGCAGTTAGCTTAGTACTAATCAATGAACCTATGAACCTATTGAATCAGTCACAGCTAGGCCACAAAGAGCAGCTAAGATACTAATTCTGTCTCACAGAATTGTAACTCCTTGTACAGTAGTGTTAAACATAATTTGCAAGATGTTGGTGTCTTGGGGAGGGGTTTAATAGCTCCCAATTTACTGCCATCTGTGAACTTGCTGAGCAAGAGGACTTGAACTTTAGCCTTGACGTCTGAGAAGCAGATGCCAAACAGGAGAGAGCCTAGCATGGAACCCTGTGGTACTCCGATGGTGACTGGTCTCACAGATCCTGACTTCTTGGCTCCTGTCTGTGAACCAGCCGGCAATTGAGTGAGTTATGTAAGGATTTACGCCTAGCTCAGAGAACTCGTCACCAATGCCTAAGTGAGGTATTGTATCGAATGCTTTAGCCAGGTCAAGTTATACAGTATGCACTGTTTTATCCTTGTCCATTAGCTTTGTGACCCTTTCAAAGTCTACCAATTTAAGTAGGGAGACCTTTCCTTAACAAAGACAAATTTTGATGGGTCCACTGTCTGTAGGTTGCCAATCCTCTTGTTTATCATTTCTGTGATAATTAGTTTCATAGTTGTGCATATTAGTCATGTTAGACTGATGGGTCTGTAGTTCCGTGGGTCGGTTGATTGTTTGCCCTTGTGGAGGGGAATGACTGTTGTGGTCCTCCATCCACTTGGAACGTAGCCTGTTTCAAGGCTGTAGTTGAAGAGTACCTCAAGTGGTCCTGATAGGCAGCTGGGGATGTTGGCACATGGAGCCAGTGTTCTTTGCGTTAGCAAGTGCTGCTAGGACCTGGTCCCTCCTGAGAGCTGTGGAAAGTATGTTGGAGGGGATTTTACCTGCTGGGGGGGTAGTGAAGTTTGAGCTGAGTTTATCAGCCAATAGATTGCTATGTCACCCTTATTGGTGAAGGTAGTACAGTTTATCACCCGTTCCAGACATAGTTGAAGAAGGCCTTCTGATTGTACGTAGCCTGCAAGGCTATTTGGCCTTGTTGGACTTAGTTAGACCTCTTTTTTTCTTGTTTAGTTGTATAAGAGAGCACTTGTCTTTAAGGGAGTTGCTCTTCCTGATTCTGGATGTGAAGAAACTGGACACTGTCATTTGTGCTAGCAAGTCTGGCTGAGTTTTTGTACATAATTTCAGATTATCCTGTGTATTATATGCCACCATGACTAGCTATGATATTGTAAATAAGTTCTTACAAGTTGGTTTATAATCTGTTTGTACAGAATGTTTTAAAATGTTTTAAAGGCTTGAACAGTGTCCTTTTACATTTCTAACTGCACCTTTATGAAAAAAGATTCTAAACCAAGATGTCTCAGATTCAGCTGATGTCCCGAAGATGCCATCCGAATGTTGTTGACAGTTGCTATGTGTTACTGTCAGAAGTTTAAAGACAGGAAGGAACTTTTCCAAAAAAACAGTTGTTGGTTGATTCAAAATATGAACCAGAACAGTTGTGACATCTAGGCTAGTCTTTGAGCCTGCTGAAGACATTTAAC
The DNA here is from genome assembly GCF_019279795.1 of Protopterus annectens. Classification (NCBI taxonomy): domain Eukaryota; kingdom Metazoa; phylum Chordata; order Ceratodontiformes; family Protopteridae; genus Protopterus; species Protopterus annectens. The sequence continues at coordinate 1,688,682,723 of NC_056729.1, forward strand.
AGTTGTTGTCAGTTACAGTTGTCAGTGGTCAATTGTACTGTGCAGATGTACTTTGCAGTGGATACCGAAAGAACTCACCAAGAACTGTAAGCCTGCCTTTGCTCTGTTGTAGTAATTTAGTTTTGATCAGGGACAGTGTTACTTAGTGTTAATTATAACTAATCTGGTAGATCAGTTAAGAGTTTTTCTGAAAGTTGGATTTCTGTCCTACAATATTGATTTCTTGTCATAACCCTGGTTAGCTCTCTTTTTTCCCCCATCTTTACCTAATTCCTTAACAGCCTTTCTCTCTCTTCTCTTCTATATACACTTACAGAGTATTTAATTTTTTTTCTTCATCTTTTCTTTTTTACCATCCTACTTTTAGACTCTACTCAAAAGTTTATACAACTTGTTATAAGATTTATTGCATATTTTTTGTTTTCCTATTATTGTAAATTGATGTATAACTGACACTGTTTAGTAGTATGGGCCTCCACTGAAAATGGACATAAACAAATGTAAAATAAATAAATAAATAATAAAAATAAAATTTCATTTTCCTGGTGATTGAGTTCTGTTCGTTTATTGGAAATTACTGTTTTATATTTTTAATCATTTTGCTCAATACTAAATAATTTTATTAGCTCACATTGTGGCTGGTCAATAACTGTTTTTTTTTCTTTAGTGACTTAAGAGTGCTAATACTTGCTTTGATAAATTCCCAGGGCTACTCCGAAAGCCTGGCTACTTATGTCATTTGGTGCTATTTGTTTAAATATTTAGTTTTCATAATTGGACACCCCCTTAAAAAGGTCATGAAGACACTCTCATTGGTGGCAACATGGTGATATTTTACTTGAGGGCCTCACCATTTCGTTTCGCGCAGAAGTGGGCATGTCACAAATTGAGTGACAACCCGGCCTGCATATGTAATTAGCCTTCAAGTAATCACGCGTGTGTACATATTTTTGGGATGACTCCTTCAGCATGGTATTACAAAAAATATATTAAACAGTTATCTTCAGCACTGACTTCTCATTAGCCTGGGAACCGGACTAGAGCATATCCTTTAGCAGGTGTTGAAAGCTGTTCTAAACCAAAATGACAACTGGCCTAGCGCTCAGAATTTTTGTAAATCACGAGTGGCAATTTACACTTAAAAACTCAGTACTGTTTCCAACCTTCCTCTTGGTTAACCCCATTTGAATTTGAAAGCAGTAACTTAATTAGTTATACTAAGGCTGCTGCCTCTCCCCTTCCCTACTCACTTGTTCTCAGGCTAATGAGGTAAAACAGCAATGTGACACAAACCAGAAGGAATAATAAGAAATCTAAAAGACTGCCACTAGGTTTGTTTGAGTGCCAAGTGACTGCCCAGTTTAAAACAAATACAATAGCAGACTCCATTACAGATCAATCATACAATTCATTACTCCTCCGTCTATTCAGCAAAAGTGGAAAAAAATGCAAGCCCGCGACTATATACTGTAAATTCACACATAGTAGCTTTCACTGCAACATGTGCAAGGCTCGATGATCCTCTTCCTCTGCACTCAGACTTTTTATTTTTTTTATAGTTAATGACTGGGAAAGTCTGACTGCGCAAACTCTGTTGCCAAGAGGCCCCCGGGGAAAGCTCTGACAGTACGTAACATACATAAATGTATATAAAAACGTTTCCTTTAAAATTACATGAACGTAAACTATTATTTTTCATATGAATGTGTATATGAAATGCTTGAATAACCTGCCTGCTACACTCTGGGGGGAAGCCAATGAGTTCAGTGGGTGATGCACACTGATTTCAAACTAGTTATTAAACTGCGATTACTGCATACTGAAGTGCACAAGTATTATTAAACTGCATTCCCTTATCTTCCATGTTACCAACTGATGTTGGTAATGTTTTACTGTTTTATTTATTGTTATATTACATGTCAGTGCGCTTGTTTTCTTTTTTTGACATCCGATGGTACATTCGGAGGGAATGCATATTCATGAATGACATATCACGGGGGTGGGTTTCGGGTGCGGCTTGCTACTGCGCATCTGGTGAGGCCCTCAAGTAAAATATCACCGGCAACATTACCCTATTATTTTAGGGGAGGGACACGGCTAGAAATCTCTGTCAGACTTTCCCAGAAGTGTTTGGATGTGTGAGATTTAATTTGTGTTGAGTGTATCAGAGGTCTTATACTGGGAGATATTGCTCTGTGGTGTGTAATAAGGAGTTAAATTAGGGGTGGGCAGAAGTATACAGTCCAGTCTCAGGCTGTAGAGCGTGTTCCTGTGTTCCTTTAGGGGAAAATTGTGAAATATTACTCCTGTTTAGGTGACAATGTCACATTGGAGTCAGTAGTAAGGATTTAAGCTCCTTAGTTACTGAGCCAGGGTAGTAAAGGACGTCACATTATTTGATGGCAGTTCAGTGTGATATTATCTGGACGTGACATTAATTACATTAATTTTCTTCTTTTATTAAATATCTTGTTTAGATGAGGATTCTACCACTGGGGTTTGTCTGTAGTGCTTCTTTTGGGTTTATTTCTGCTAGGTACTGCAGCCTTCATGCAGCCATTCACATATTTGTATAGGGATTTTCTGAATAGTTCTGCATAGGTAGCTCTGATCTTGGAGTTGGGGGAGCCTTGAATTTTGACAAATCTGTCATTTAGCAAGATATAGTTTGTCTTTGCATAGTTCTTGTTACTGATTTAGCTAGATTTTTCTGGGTTGATTTTTACTGTAAATGAGTCAGCTTTGTGATCTGACTAGTGTATGGGAGGTTCAACACTCTCCCATGTTCATGAGTACCAGATCCGGTATGTTTGATCCTCTGGTTTGATTGTACAGTATTTGTTCCAGAGTGTTAAATTCCAGGAAGCATTGTGTCTGTGAGTTTGAGGCAGTGTATATTTCCTAGTGTATAGGAAGATAGTTAAAACACCCATGAACATGGTGTTTGGATGGTGAGTACCTCTAGTAGGTTTATATGAGTCATGAGACTCTAGGGGCATAGATAGTGACCTGTAGTTAGTCATGATATGGTGAGAGACCTTATCTCTTGTAACTTGTACATGGATGAGCTCCATGGTGTCACCCTGTTTAACCAACATGGAGGTATAATTTGTTGCTAAGGTAGATCGAGACATCTCCACCTTTGGTCTCAGACTGTGCTGATGTTGGCCTAAATGTGTGGACGGCAATGTAGCCTTGCACTTCTGGAGAACTTTAAACCAAGTCTTGGTCACAGCACAGATGCCTATGTTATCCAGAGTGAGTGGGGATTGAATGGTGTTGATTTTTTGTTTAGGTTCCAAGCATTCAGCAGTAACACCCTAAGGCTGCCTGTAGATTTTTTGGTACTTACGTATTATCGCAACTGCATTCTGAATGACCGACAAATTTCATGACTAGAGTGAAATGGTAAGTGAGTCACTGCTGCTTTAGCTGCCGGCAGAACTGTTTTATTAAAGGAGGTGTAAAATCTCGGGTGGTAATAAGAATCGGTAGTGAATTACGTTTTTTAAGGATGAACTGAAAACCAGCCAAGGAAATGAAGATGTAATTTAAATGCATAACTGTGCGGTCGTTTTACTTTACCGCTAAGAATCCAAAGTCTGAGATGAATTCAGAATTCTCCGTAGCGTTTTTTTATGGTCTGGTTTACATTATGTACATTATTGTCAGTTCGGGAACAAGCTAGCTCATTTTTTGTCCATTGGAAATGAGTGTAGGCTGCTATAATGCATTTCTGTAAGTCAGAGGTTAGCAGATCAATTGTTGTAAGGGTCAACCAAGTCATTATTTTGTGTAAGTATTTAGTTTTTTTTTTTTCTTTCCTGCTGGTGTATGTTCTTAGGTTAGTTAGGTTATGAATTTATGTTTGCGTAATTCGCTGTTGCCTTGGCCCCTTCATTATGTTAACATCAGATTGGAGCCCCATAAGCCCCAACTCTTGTCAGGTCATTGTGCACCATTGGGAAAATCTGCTGTCAGTGACAACATTTTATAGTGATACAAACAAGGCACGGCAGAAGAATATTTACCTAAACGCACTATCACCCCTCCAATTTATAATGCCCTCCACAAAGTATGAAGCCAATAGAAACCAAATGTACTGCTACAGACCATTACACACCTCACACTGACAATGCAACTTGTCCAAGTCAGATTATGCAGCATGCAAGTGCAAGTACAGGCCACCTACAGATTGTTACAAACAGAAAAAGGTACTTTTCCGTTAAACCCCTACCACGCGTCTCGCCGTATTCCTGAAAAGAATAGCTATGTTGTTGTTTCAATTGACCTGTTGCCTTTTCCAGCTAATTTTTTACCTTTTACTACAAGGGGTTGTTACACTTTTGCTCCTGAAGTTATAGTTGGAGTCAATGATTACTTCATGCAATGAATGCCATGTCTGCGATTGCAGTACATGTGTGTATTTGCGTGGGACGTGGCATGCAGTCATGACAGAAGGCTTCGGACAGCATCAGGTATTAATAACTGCAACAATCAGTACTTTGCAGATCTACTTACATACACTCCATCGCTGTCCATTAATCACCCACCCATTACATACACTCCATCGCTGTCCATTAATCACCCACCATTCAGTAGGAATGTAGCTGCTCATGTATTTGCGATCCTACCAGAGGCATTGCTACATGTGCAGCAGTTTGGGGAGTGCTACAGACAAGACAGCCATACAAACCGTATAAATTTCATTACTTTGCAAGGTCCTGTGCACATATAACATTCATGTAGCGGTGATCTGTGTACTGTTTTACACACTGGTATGATAACACACCACAGCAAATGAACTACTAATACCAGGATGATCACCGCGGTATGCAATCTGTCATTCCTAACCATTATTACTCTTTCTGGTTATTTCTAGTACCAGCAACTTATTTTGGAGGACCTTTTGAAAGGCTACCCATCCTGGTCTGTCACAGACCTTTCAGTCTTCGTTGGGCTCAACGAAAACTGTGAGATGTGTGGTAGGGGTTTAATGGAAAAGTACCCAGAAAAGCAATGGTAAAGCTAGGAAATGTGTGTAACCTTCCAGGAATGCAGGGTGTGCTCAAAGAAGATGCCAGTAGAAAGTTAAACTACCACTTTCCTCACTGACTATTAAATGTTTTAATGACATAAGACAGCCAGTAAATGTCCGCTGAATAAGCACAACTGCAGAGTGAGGCGTTCAGAATGTGGTTGTAATAATATGTAAGTACCAATTTTTTTTACTGTGTTGGTAGTTTGGTCTTTTTGCCATTGCCTAAAACGGCTCTAAGGGGTGGATAAAGTTTTAGCTAATATTCAAAAGCCTAGGTGGGAACAGGTGCAGCCCATCCTTGGCAAAGCAACGTGGACTTTTGACCATGTCCTCTCATGCTGACAGATATCTGATCTCCGTGGAGTGTCACCCAAAACTAAGTCAGTTATTAAAATTAATTATTTTATGTTCATACTCCATCCTTGGTGAAGGTAGAATACTGCTCAATGCAAGGCTCATACCTATTTATGACACATATTCTGAGAGATCCATTATGTCTCATTTCATATATTCCAGTGAGGTATGTCTCAGGTCATTTACACCCACATGGACTGTTACATTGGTACCTGGGGTGAAGTAACTTGAGCACATGAGTGATATTGTGGATCCGGGTTCCAGATAGGCAACTGACTGTTATCTTCTCCATATCTAACCTTAGTTGGTGGGATATATTTGTTGCCCAATGAACTCCTCAATGACAGGAGTATTAGGTAAAGTATGTGCTTGCTTTATGGGTTTTGCCCTTGGGGGACCATTGGTTGTAGGTTTATGTGAGATATTTGTTGTTGCTTTTGGTATGTTTTAGTGATTGATGAGGAGCATTGTCGCCATTAAGTGGCTTTGGAGGTCTTTGAGATTTGTGAAAGTTTCTTTTAAGTCTGTCTGAGTGTGGGTATTCCTGACAACCTTGTTTGTTTGCAACATTTTTGCCTCCAAAGCAGTTGTGTATTTACATCTCCCACATCCGGTGTTATTTTCTTTAATAATTAACTGGTTGTCTGCAAACATGAAACTATTGCCACATTGCCTTGGCATGGCCAAATCTACAAAGTTGGCCACAGAGACATTTTGAAATTGCACATCCATGTTGTCTGGTCATGTAATAAAGTGGTCTGTTTAGGATTAAGGATTTAATTTTAACAGGTAAAATACTACTGTAGATAACTTCATACCTGTTATTAATATCACTGTTCCTTGTTTTGATTCTTACCACTGGTCTGTTCACATCATCTTATTTTCTTTTTGTTTACCATTTCTGTTTATGTAAAAGTTTTTTCCCTGCTTGCAACAGCACTGTATTGCAGGGACATGCCTTTAAAACCAGCTACAATAGTGGCCAAGTGTACCCCCACACTGCTGTCGGCACCTTCTGGAAATCCATCCCCTTTTCCTAATTCATCTGACAGCACTTCCTCTGTTACCTCTCCTAGCACCCCATCCGCCACAGTAATCCATCTTACTTTCTCGTCAGCATTTGGCTCATCATGATCCATCATTTGCATTAATACAAGAATTTCCAGACCTCCTTCGCCCAGCTCTGTAGCAATAATCTCTTCTCTTACAGATTTTGTTTGTAATATTTGAAATGTCTGCAGCACCCCAGTTTCAGCCTGCTTTCTCCTTTTCTGCTCCATCTTGGAAATATTCAAGTATTAATGACAGTCCGCAGGCACTATCCGCTGGTCAGAGCAAGGAAAGTCTCCCAGGGCCCTGGCCAACCCCCCCCCCCCCAGTCAGTATGAATACCACACTGGGTCTTCTCTGAAAAGAGGACATTGGCCTCAGTGGGACTAACCCAGTCAACAAAGACTTATTAAATACCAGAAACCACAAATAAAACTAGTAACACACTAAACCAGTAGTGGGCAGAAAACCACTCCTTCATAGTTTTTTAAAGTAAATAGTATTCTTGTACTGTATTTATATTCTTAAGGGCGTGTAATTTTATGTATTAGCCCTATAAAGGTTTTGTATATGTGGTGCCTTAAGGGTTATTTTTTCATTTTTTTTAATTTATTTTACATTTGTTAACCGGGAATGTCCGACTGGGCACAGGTCCATTTTCAGCAGAGGCCCGGTGAGATAAGCTCCAAAAACACATAGAATACAAGGTAATTACACAGAACATTCGTTTCATGTATTTAATTAATGATCGTGTGATGCCAGTGTGATTTGTAAACGCAAGAACTTTATTGTTGAATTTGTTCTGATAAAGTCCAGAAACTAGGATGAAAGCACTTAATGTGTGTCAGTAAAACAAGTGGTTTTACTGTCCGTTTCTGGTTTAATGTGTTGAGTAATTAAAATTAGTGATGACAGATTAACAACATAAAGGTGAAGAATAAAAATAAATATTCCAAGTATAATTTCTAGTATGCCAAGAAAAGGAATTTGTATTGTTGCATTACCCTTAGCATTTATTTTCCTACAGACGAATATGCCTTTTTTTGTAGTGTAAAGTCACATTTTGCTTTGGGTATTGTTTTATCATTTAAGTGATTGCAGCTTCTTAATTAATTGTGCTATTCTTTGTACTTTTCAGTTTCATTTTCTTCCACTGAACTAGTTCCATTTTAAAGCACTTGCATCTTTATCTGCACTTCTTGAAGGCAACGTAGTCAACATCAGAATGGTGCAGCGTTGTGTCGCTTACGGTTGCAGTAACACTCATTCTGAATCAGTTAGCCTGCACAAATTCCCTGCCGATCCAGTGTTAAGGGGATTATGGAATGCTGCTGTGGGAAAGAACAGAGCTGACTGGCTTTATGCTAAAAACAGCAGTCGTCTGTGCAGTGCTCATTTTACTGTTGATTCTTTTGATACAAAGTACACCATGATGAAGGAATTGGGAATGGATATTGGACGTATGTGCCCTCGTTTAAAGCCGGATGCAGTTCCCACTATATTTTGCAGTCCTCCATCACCAGGCATGGTGTGCAGCACCATTAAGAAGCCTCAGCTGTCTGTTGCTGTGGACAGACATTCCCACCAAGAGGTACAACAAATCATATTGGTATTTTTCCAGTCATTAAAGGGATTTGGTGTATTTTTAGGTGCATGGAAATATTAATTTTCTTTATTGATTTCTAGGCAGTTTCAGCAGTATTCACCAAAAATATTGATGTACAAGATATTGATGAACATTGTAGCAGTAAAACTATGAACCAGCCAGTAACTGCATTGTTAGATCAGACTGAGGCGGTAACACACCAGGATTTAAGTTGTCATAGCCAACACTGTTTTATAAAAGGAAGGACATCCCAGTGTGCACAGACTGCATTCACGGCAGTGTCAGACTCTTGTGACTGTAAGTATTGATACCTGATTTCTTGTAGATCTGTAAGAACGTTTTCAATTAAAATGTTTATCTTCATAGGTTATTATCCAGTGTTGTAGACCGAAAGCTGTTTGAAAAACACTTACTGTGAAATTTGGGTTAAAAGGTTAATTCTTGTATCTGTTGATGAGTTTGCTGTTATAGTGCCCTTTATTGTTGCTGAGCTGTAACATTTTCAAATTCATGCTGCGTGTCTGAATCTGAAATAGCCACCCAAGCCAGAGACAATCACAAGGCATCTTTTAGTTATGCCCATAATCTCAAAAGCAGAACACAGCAATCTGCTGAGTTGTGCTGTGTTGTGCTTCTGAGATTATGAACATAAGCACAACACAGCAATGTACTGAGCTGATTGTGAATGATGTTATCTACACTGATTCTGAAGATATAGTGTATCTACAAGCCAAAACATTTAGTCATAACTTTACCCCTCTCATGATATACCTTAATCTGGCTCACCTCCAGCTATTCTAAAGACATGCTTCTGGAGCATTTCTCCCTGGGCCTCTGCTGAAAACAGGATCTGTGGAACCTAGTCAGACTTTCCCGGTCAACAAATGTTAAATAAATAAAATAAAAATAAATAAAAATATTATGTAAGACTAAGTACTAAAAGTGCTATCAAAAGCTAAACATACTACATTGATGGGTCCTGACAATCTCTCTGTATGCATTTTAAATAGCAAGAAGCATGATTTAGCCACACCACTAACAACACTTTTCAATCTCAGTCTCCATACAGATTTTGTACCAAGCAAATGGAGAACAGCTGCAATCTTTTCCCTGCATAAGGGAGGACCTTCCGCAAACTTCAGGTAGTTACAGACCCATAAGCCTGACCAGCCTCATATGCAAATCCATGAATGACTTGTCATGTAACTAATTCCATCAGGACGTAGGGAACCTCCAAAGACTGGACCTTTCTCGGTTTGGATTCTTCAAAGACATGTAATGCCTTCTCAACTTGGTGAACCTTTTCGATAAGGTCACCAAAGCAATGGGTATAAGCAAAATGGTATACACTGCACATTCAAACTGATCAACGCTTTTGATACAATTCCTTGCTTAGGCATAATAGAAAAGCTAAATAAACAGAGAATAAACCCATTTGTCACCCAGTGGATTGCAAACTGGCTCACAGATAGGATGCAGGTAATCAAAATATGGGGAAGTTACCGCCACAAAGAGAACACTCACTAGTGGAGTTCCCCTAGGGTTCTGTGTAAGGACCTCCCCTGTTTTGCATCTACTTATCTGAAGTAAAATCCAGTACCAAAGGCTCTGGTTGACCAAGTTTGCTGATGACAACCAACAGCTAGGAGCAGTAAGTGAGCCCCCAGTTGACTTAGCCATCCTGCAAGAAGGTCTGCCCCAAATAAATAACTTGTGCTAAAATCATGGAGTGAAACTAAATGCCAAAAAATCCATTATTGTATCCTTTAGGAAGTCCTCTACCCCAGGAAACTACCACATGGACAGTATGCCCCTAAGAGCTGACCTATTTGTTCAGGATTTGGGAACTTATGTGGTCAGTGACCTAATGTTTTATCAGCATCTGCCCGTTGTTGTAAGAAAGTCTTTCTGTATAGCACAGCTTATAGGGATTTTGTCTAGATCCAGGATTTCATGGAGATACCTTACTAAAAAGGTACAGGGCTACATGCCTAGACACATGCAACAACTGGAATGTCCACAGAGATGCCTTACTGAAAGGATAGAAGGCCTAAATAACATGTCCTACATGGATTGACTCTTAGCCCTGTCACTGTACTCTGTATTCTACAGACTGCTAACAGGTGACCTGAGGGGGGCATACAAGGCATCCACTGACCCATTACTAATGGATTTACTACACATCAGCAAATCAAATGGCAAAAGAAATACTCTGGCTAGGGATCTAAACCTCTTCTGCAACATCAGCAGAACAGTTTGGAGGAATGGGTGTATCTTGTAGAGGATACCGCTGCTGTGGATCAGAATCCCCATCCACATAAAATAAAGTTCATCCCTGATCATTTCCAAGCACAACTTAGACCTATGGATGGAAAATAGAAAATGTACACCAGGACTGCCCCGTACTTCTGATTGACAGAGGCAGCTCATAAATGTTTTATCCCACACATGTGTCCCCTCAAATTAATTATGGCATTTTCCCATTTATTCTCATTAGGGGTAATATATAATTGTTGACCATGGAATGGGTAAGGCCAATCTATAATCAAATGGGATAGATTATTTTGAGCACAAAAAGGAAAGATGACTAGGCTTAAAGTGGCCCACAAGGGTATTTAGCCCAGTACCTACCTATGAACCTATGTGCATGTACAGCATCTTATTTTGTTTATTTTATTACTTAGATAATAGTTGGATTTACTGCATGTAGTAACTAGGCATGTTGCTTCCTTTAGATAATTAAAAATATTAATGCTGTAACAGATATAAATGTACTTCCTTAAACATAGAAGGTATCTTTGTCATATTATATCAGGAAGACTAGAGATTACTTTGTTTTCTGGAGTGAGTGCCATAGAACAATGTACCTTATTGCTGCTGTGGGATCATATTAATGTTGTTTGCTTTACCAACAGCCATGCAGACTTATGCTGAAGAAAGGAACCAGTCCATTCAGTGGAAAATTATAATGTCACCACCACCTTACCAGCTGGAGGTAATCAGCCTAGTGGTATGTGCTGCAGAATAATAGGTTAACTGTATTATTTCATCTGTGCCTCCACTGCAGGGAGACTGTGTTGATATTTTCACATATGTTTAGATAATGTTTGTTTTCGTAATTAACTGACTGTGTGTTGATGTTATTCCACATAATATGCGGGTACAACAACACAAGTACAATGTACAGCCTTGCCTGCTAATGCACCCTGGGACACATTTTTACAGTACTGTTGGTGATGTATGCATTATATTTTACCTAAACCAGTTATCATGTATGACTTTCAGCAGGTTCAGGCTCCTAGTTGTCAAGACATTTCCCTGTGGTACATTTGACTGGGGACACATGGCTGAAGTGGCATTCAGCTGCAGACAAATATGGCTGTTGCAGATTTCTTGTGGACAAAGAGAAGCATGCAGTGCCATGCCCACAGCTTCGATAAACCAATGCATAGGAAGGAAATAATGTCCATGGCCGCCAAGATAGCCAGAGACTGCAGACAGTATAGCAGGCATCAGCAGCAGGCTGACCAGTGGGCATGTCAGTGGTGGTAAAAATGCAATGCACAATGGGCAGTGCCTTTATAATTGGTGTGTGTGGGCCGCCACCCCCTTTACAGTGTCTAGAGAACTCTACCTAAAACATGTACTGGAGCATGTCTGTGACAAAAGTAACCTGAAGCATGTCCTCTGTGATGCTGCATACGTCTGCATTTTGTACTTACAGAGGTTCATAGGACCACCAGGGGCTTTACAAGTCTAGCCATGCAACCCCACACAGTTTTGTCCCAGATTTCCTTAGATGCCTATATGGTGGGGCATGTTAATATTAGAGGCAGCTAAGGGTTTTGTGTTTGTGTGTGTGGGGTATGTTAGTTGGAGATTAATCTACTTACTGTCAACCTCTGTCCATCAGAGACATGGACTCCAGGCTGGGAGTAAATTTGTGATTTCCCATCCAATTATCAAGGTTTCTTTTGAACAGCGTCAGGGATAAACTGTGCTTCACCTAGATGGGTAGCTTGATCCATAAAGCAGGGATCCTTCGAGATGTGTATTGGTCCCTCCTGCAGGTTGTATTTAATATTGAAGACAGGGTTCAGGTCCTTGGATCTAGTGTTTCTGGTGTTGATTGCCTTGCAGATTTATTTATTTTTATTTTTACAATTGTTAACCAGGGGTGCCTGACTGAGCCAAAGGCCCTGTTTCAGCAGAGGCCCGGGGAGAAACACTCCTCACAGAAAGACAATTACAGTTACATTTAGGTGCTAAAACAGCATCACAATACATAAACATTTATAATAGACATTTTACAGTGGTATAGAGACAGCACAATAAAGGGTAATCAAGAAAAAAACATTAATAACAATAAGTATGTGAAAGAAGCCCATCCGAGCTGGATCCAAATGTGCCTTATATGCTAGGGATAGATAGCATCTCAGTAACTTGTGGGAGACTGAGAACAGAGATAGGACCTTAAGGCTGTGTAGGACAAGGTATATATACCCTGGATTCTACTGATGAGTAAACTCTGATGGCGTTCCAGCTGTTGCTAGTGCCTGGCTAGGTATATGAAAAAGGAGGCAGTGTACTCAAGGATGGATCTGATAACAGTCGAGTAGAGTGGTACTATTACTTTCTTAAACCTGGATGCTGTACCCTGGCTTATGAGTTGGGTGGCATTGAATGATTTTCTTACTGGCTTGGCTGTGTGTTGGTCAAATACCAGATTACTGTCTACATATGTTCTCAGATCCGTCACTATCAGGTCAACTCTTAGGGGTGTTTTAACAATGCAGTAATTAGCTTAGGTGGATATTTTCCCAAAGGGCACTGTAATACAGTTCTTTGCATTGAGTTTTCATCCTTGGCTTTTGCACCAGTCATTTGTTTGTGTTAGACCCTCTGTAAAATGTTGGTGTCATATGGGGAATCTGATAGTTCTCAATTTTTAGTCACTTGTGAACTTGGTGAGCCAGAGGCCTTTGACATTAGCCTTGACTTACGAGAAGTAGGTGACAAATAGGAATGCGTCCAACAATGAGCCCTGATTCAGTCCTCTGGTGACTGGTCTCTTGATGGAGGTGGTCTCATTGATCCTGACTTCGTGGGTCCTATCTGCGAAACAACGGGGAGTCCAGCGAGTTATGTAGGGATTTATGCCTAGTTTGGAGAGTTTGTCAACAATATTTGAGTGTGATATTGTATTGAACACATTGGCCAGATCAAGGTAGGTGGTATGCATCATTTTCCCCTCATCCATAGCCATGGTGACCCTCTTAAAGAACTCTACCAGGTTAAGTAGACAAGTCCTTCCATTAACAAAACCAAACTGGGATGGTTCCAGTGTCTGTAGGTTGCCTACGTCCTTGTTTGTTTATTTATTTTATTTATTTGTCTTTGATTACTGGGAAAGTCTGACTGGGTATTGCCCATTTTCAGTGGAGTCCTAGGGAGAAAAGCTCCATTTGTTTACATTACATTACATTATACTAAGTTCCAGTTAAATATATAGTAGTTACATTTCTGGTTACATTTATACACAAACAGTAGTTACATTTATAAATTCCAAGATTTTACAGAGGTGGAAGTTACTAAAGAGAAAGCCCATGTGCAACTTAGTGGATTGTACAAGTAGCAGTTATGTATAAAATTGTTTTGTCATTTCAGTGAGAGGTTGAGAGTATTCTGTTTAAGGAAAGTATTTGGAGAGTATCATACAGTGAACACAAAGTCTCAACCTTGTGAGTAGCATGTGCAGGACCAGGACTGTTTAAGATGTTGTTTAAGCAGTGGTATAAAAATATTGAGTTTGTCACAGTTTTATTTATGTGGGGATAGTATTCCAGAGTTTAGCAAAGTACTGAGAGTGGAACAGGTCTTCAGCAACATTACTGGTCTATTTATAAGTAGTAAGAGTTTGTAATTGGTTGATCATTCCTGTGATGAGTCATTCCATGGCGGTGCATATTAGACTTGTCAGAGTGATGGGTCTGTAGTTCCCGGGGGCAGTTGATGGTCCAACCTTATGAAGAGGGCTCACTGTTATGGCCCTCCATTTACCTGGCACATAACCAGTGTAGTTGAAGAGTGTGTCAAGTTTGCCTGCTAGGTCATGATTTAGACTATTTAGGAGGCAACTGAGGGTATTTTTCTGGGTCCAGTGAAGTAGTGTTTTTGGCATTAGTGAGCACCTCCAGGACCTGCTCCCTGTTGATACAGTACATAAGCATGTATTGTACACCAACCACAACACACTTTACTTCCCTTGCCCAAATGCCCTCTTTTATTGAAGCTGTGGGCAAGGAGCTACATCCTTTCCCACAGGGAATCTGCAACAGCCATATGTCTCTGCAGCTGAATGTCATTTCAGCCACATGTTGGCATCCAAATGTGCTGCAGGGAAAAGTTTTGCTGCCTAGGAGCCTGAACCCATCTGTAAGCATTCTCTTCTTAAAAGTTACACCAGTGTGGTACTCACTTGTGAATAAAGGCACCTATGTTCATATCATGAAGCTACCCGGATCTGAAACAAGCAATCTACACCATCAAAATTTGCAGAAGAAAATATTCTTACTGGTGGATTCTGTTGAATATATCATTGAGTTCCCAGCAGCACACCCTTGGGAGGGTCCTCTTCCCACCTTGAATGCATTCATCTTAAGTTCAAAGGTTCATAGGTGTTTACTAGGCTAATGACCAAAATAAGCCTAGCCATGTATCCCTAAAAAGTATTAGACTAGCTGCTTTTCTGGCCTATTTTAAGCCTAGCCAATTTCCCTTTTGTAAGAACTGAACTGTGTACCTTTTGTTTGTGAGGTAAACACATTAACCATTATACTAAAAAACGAAAAACCAACTAATGAAAAGCCAAGCTTTAGGAACACAATGAGAGCCGGCAAAAAAATAAAATGAAAACTATTTATTTGTAAGCGCTTTCGGTGGGGACCGTGCCTCACCTTCTTCAGACAAAAAATAAATCAATTAGCATCCTTTATATAACCAGATTAAAAACAAATTATTCAATTAATGTTCATTACATTGTTTGTTAAAGGGCAAGTAACTATACTTGTCAAAAAACAACATGTTTTCAAGTATTCAGGCATTACACTCTAAAAACATGTTGCACTAAATATGGTTAAAACCCTAGTATTGTCACTTCAAAGATACACCAACTAAAGTATTGTGTGTATCCGCAAATAAAAATAAAAAATAAAAGTGTATATCCAACCTTTGGGGTGAACAGTCAGCAAAAATAAGGTCATTTAGTGTTATAAGACCAAAATGACCAATTGTATATTGTTTACACAAAAATGTGAATATGAATATAAAAAATATAAAATATATATGTAAATATAAAAATATGCCACATCGACCAAAAGTTAATACTATGTCTTAAATAAATATATTAATTAATAGTAGAGATGTTGTTTATTAAATAATAAAAAATAGCTTAAAATAAGCTAAATATTAAATGTCAACTATTAAATGGAATCAGAGTTCACTCATTGGAAACCAACAGACAAAACACAAAGTACAAAACACGATGTTCATATGCTGGAAAAGTACTAAGAAATGCTTGCATTGTTAATTACTCATCATAAAATTATCAATATTTAAATATAAATATAAATATAAGTATAAATGTGAAAATATTAAAACATTGAAATATTCCAGGATGTGAATGCAAGTCATCTCTTTAGAGCATAAAGTTTCAATATGCATTTAATGGATAGGTTCTCATTAAGGCCTGGAAAAATATGTGCTCCTGTCTTAATTTGCCACATCAATTCATCTATCTCTAATAAAATTTGCCATGGTCCGCCTCTAAAATCATTAGGTCTATGTTGTAGGACGGCAAATTTGAAACTATGTCCCGGCCAATCTAAAGTGTGCTTGGCCAGTGCGTTGTTGGTGTCTCCTTTCCCTATGACATAGCAATGTTCGTATATTCACTGTTTTCGTTTTCTTTCTGTTTTGCCAATGTAATAAGCATTACATTGGCCACATAAAGCTACATATGTGATGCTTCTAGTGTCACGGTTGTATCTAAAATTCGCCATATATGTCTTGTTATTAATACAACATTTATTACCTACCATGATAAATTTGCACTGGGAACAAGCCCCACATTTAAACATTCCTTTAGGCCTATTCGAATGTGGCTTTTTCTCTAACAGGGACTTTAGATTTTGGCCTCTCCTGTAAGTAATACGTGGCCTCTCTCCTAAAGCCTTGATCAACATTTGTTCTTCTTTAATGATGTTCCAATTCTTATTCAGAATGTCTCTAATAAATTGATAATCCAGTGAATATGTACATAAAAAAACTAGTCTTGTAGTCACTTTTATTATTGCTTTTAAAAGCTGCTTCTTGGTCTAAATTGTTTACAACTTGTTGTTCACTTTGGCCACTTAATAAAGGTTTGAAATGTCTGACACTTCTTTTTTGTGCCACTTCATTTTTAATGTTGGTCACTAGGCTAAAAGGATAGCCTCTGTTCATGAACATGCTTTGAAGATGTTCACATTCGATCTCAAAATCTAAATCATCTGAGATCATTCTAGCTGCCCTTACCATCTGGCCTTTAACAACGGCTCTTTTATGATGGTAAGGGTGATTGCTAGAAAAATGCAAAAATGTGTTTGAATAAGTCGGTTTCCTATATATCACACTTTTATACTTACAATTAATTCTGTCATTAATTAGCAAAATGTCAAGATAATTAATAGAGGTCTCGTCTATGTTGTACGTAAACTCAAGAAAGTTGGTAGTCTGAGTAATGTTGTTGATAAAAGTTGGTATTAAGGATTTATCCCCCTTCCAAATACAAAACGTCATCCTGGTATCTTGTGTACCAGGAGACGTTTTCTTGAAACAGTTGGTTTTGGAACAATAACTCATTTTCCCAATACGCCATAATGGCGTTGGCAAAACTGCCACCACATGGTGACCCCATTGCCACACCAGATTTCTGTAGGTAAAATTTCCCTTCAAAGACCATGAAGTTATTGGTCAAAACCATCTCTAATAATGTTTCGATCAAGTATATAGTGTTTTCTTCTATTTTCTTGTAAGAAAGAAAGTCTCTAATCCACTCTAGGCCTGTTTTTTGAGGAATGACAGTGTAAAGGTCTTTGATGTCAATTGTTATAAAACACACATTAGCCTGGTACTTCAACTTGTTGATATTTTTAAGGAAACCCCAAGAATCTTTACAAATTTGGGGCTCACTTTCAATTAGTGGATGTTAAGTTGTCAATCTCGCCTTCATTCTTGCTGGATGGGTTCGGAGCCGATCCTTGGCTCTGACTCGGCACTTGCTTTAGCTCGAGAACTCCTTTTACCAGCTCGAGGCAACCCTATATCCCATGATGCAAGGCGGAACTACCTCAGATCTCATTTGCCGCTTAGCGAAAGAGGTCTCCTTTGCCAGCTGAGGTAAGTTTTTCTTGTGAAATAAGAAAAAAGAGTAGTTAGGGGTTTATTTTTCCCTTTTAGTGTCAGTTTAGTCTGTAGTTAGTTACAGCCCACCCTATTCCCTTGTTTTAAACTTTTTATAATCTTTAGTTTAAAGTTTCTTAGTCAGGCCTAGTTTCCCATTGGTTATTCCCTTCCTGTGTGTTTGTGTAAGGGATTAATTTGTGTGTTTGTTGGGATTGTTTGTGTTTCCATCCTCCTAGGATGTCAAAGGAAGGCAAGGTCTCAGGCTTCAAGAAGTGTGACCAGTGCTGTCAGAAAATGTCTCTGACAGACGGTCACACTTCTTGTGTTTATTGCCTGGGGCCTTTGCACCTGCAGGACTCCTGTGCTTTATGTCATGCTTTTAGCCAGAGACTCCTGCAGGAAAGGAGGAATAAACTCATCCTTCGAGGCTTACTTAAGCCAGAAGGTTCTCCTCCTAAATTAGGGTCAGGAAAACCTCCTAAACCACCGAAGGCTCAGGCTACAGTGTCCAAGCCTCCTCCGGTGGCTCCGGCTCCGTCGGGGCCGACATCGGCTCCGGCTGGAGCCGATACATCTTCTTTTCAAGTAGTGGGTTCGGCGCCGGCCGGCTCCGATACCCTGACTACTGTGGCCTTGTCGGCTCCGGCTGGAGCCGACACTTTATCAATATCGGGCCGAGATATCCTCGGCTCCATCTGGGGTTCAAGGGACTTCGGCTCCGATGGCTTCGACCCGTAAGAGATCCCGGTCCCCTTCTATACTGAGTATCCACTCGGCTCCGGGGTCTCCTCTGTTGTCGGAGCGGAGCCATCGGAGCCGATCTTTGAGATCTTCCAGGCTGTCTGACCACGATTTAGAGAGGGTGGTAAGCAGGCTGTTGAAGTCTCAGGCACTGTCCCAAATGCTCCATAGCCCGTCTCAACAGACTTTGGCTATAGCCCCAATCCTTGAACTTCCTCCTCCGACTCCACACCGCAGTTCGGAGCCGGAGCTTCTCGGGACAGCGACTGTTTCGATGCCGGAGCCGATACATCCTTCGGCTCCGTCGTCCTCGGCTCCGATCTCCTCCTTGAGACCTTCCTTGGAGGGATCCGGTCGACGGGTTTCCACTGTCGGCTCCGAGGGGGCTAGTGGCATCGGACCCTTGTCCGACCCCGCTCTCCCTCTCGGGGCTTCGGCTTTGGTAAGCTCGGTGCCGACATCGGCCTCGGAGCCTTCTCTCTCTTTGGAGCCGGCCATTCCTGTTTCTTCAGAGCGGGTGTGTTCCGGCCTCCCGGGGAGAGGAGCCTTTGAGGTGATGAGGAGTGTCCTGGCCTCTGAGCCTGGTCAACGGTCCATCCCTCTAGCTCCTCCCTCTTCAGTGCCTGCAGATGCCTCTTGCCAACCTCTTGCTCACAGGCCCAGGGATCCATCGCCCCAGGTTTCCCCACTGGGAATTTCCTCCTCTTCCGAGGTTTCTCCTGATCCTGCAGGGGAACCCCCTCGGAAGAGGACGTGTAAGAGGAAACACACAGACTCCCCTGAGTCTACTACATCTGATACCGACTTAGATGAGTCGGAGGGTTCCCATGGTCCCCTCTGAGGATGTCTCTTTTCAGACATCCTTGAGCTCCTCAAACAGAGGGGAATTGGCCCTCCATTGACCCCTCCGAGGATGAGTCGGTATACCTGGAGGCTTTGGATCCCGACCCTCCACCTCCTGGGTGTCTCCGCCTTCGACCCACTGATGCAGGTAGTGGCTCGGAAGGCGTGGGCGCTCCAGATTCTGTGGAACCTGTCCCCAGGAGACCATCCAAATTCATCACGGCCCCTTCGGACAAACAGTTCCTTTCCAAGGGTGTCTCTGTGGATGCTATGGTGGTGGCGACCACTAAGAAGGAACTGGCGGATCCTTCAGTACCTGTCCATCCTCCTAATAAGGATTCTAGGACCATGGACAGGTATGGAAAGCGGATGTTTTCTTCAGCGACCTTTGCTATGCGTTCGCTGAATTATCTTTGTCACTTCACCAGGCTTCAACGAGATGTTCTCAAGGAACTGGGTGAAGTAGTCCAGGATCCTTCTGCTGCTGGGGCTCAGGATAAGATTGCCTCGCAGCTTGCAATCCTGAATTCTATATCTAACTCCTCCATGCGGCTCATATCCTATGCGGCCGATGGAGCGAGCAGGGCCGCAGGCACAGGAGTTGCTCTTAGGCGCCAAGCCTGGATGCGGCTTTGTAATTTTGCGGACCCCTTTAAGGCGTCCTTCACTAATACCCCCTTTGATGGTTCGGCTTTGTTCGGACCTCAGGTGAAGGATACCTTGACCAGGTGTGAGCAGGACGGTAAAACTCTTTCTGCCGTTGGAGTCCAGTTTTCCACTCCTTCTAGACCATACCCCAAGGGTCAGAAGGGGAAGATGTGGTTCCGTAAAGCCCAAGGAGCTACACGGACACACGTGGTCAGTTTACCCCCAGAGGCAGAGGGGTAACAATAATAGGCGCCGCCCTAGAGGCAGGGGGTCCTCAGAACCAGGGCAACAGGGAGTCTCTTCCTGAGAAGCCCTTTCGGCATCCCTGAGGTGTTGCCCGACTGTCCACCCTTGGAGCCAGTCCGGGGGAAGGATTTCGCTGTACCCAGTAGCCTGGCAATCCTTATCTCAAGAGATGTGGGTACAGTCGATTATATCTGAGGGTTACAAAATCCCCTTGAAAGGTTTCGTACCTCTACAATCCCTTCCAGACATCTCACCCGGTCAAAGGGATTTGGTAGAACAGGAGGTTTCAAAACTCCTAGAAAAAAGAGCCGTCCAGACTGTGCCAGCAGACCAGGTAGGATCCGCGTCTACTCCAGATTCTTTTGGTCCCCAAAAGGACGGGAGATTGGAGACCAATATTAGACCTGAGCAATCTGAACAGATTTGTCAAGAAGGCAAGATTCGGATGGTCACGCTTCAGTCCATTCTGCCCTTTCTGGGCAAGGACAACTGGATGTGCTCTATAGACCTTCAGGATGCGTACTATCACATAAAGATTCACAGACGCTCCAGAAGGTTTCTCCGCTTTCGCTAGGGACCAGTCATTACCAATTCAGAGCCCTGCCCTTTGGCCTCACTTCAGCCCCCAGAGTGTTTACCAAATGCATGGCAGTGGTCACAGCTCATTTGAGACGTCGAGGATTCCAGGTGTTTCCCTATTTGGACGACTGGCTCCTCTCCGCCACCACCAAGTGTCAGCTTCTTCAGTCCAGAGACTACACTCTACAGCTTTGCAGGAGTTTGGGAATTTCAGTAAACTTGAAAAATCTTCTCTGCTGCCTTGCCAATCTATCACCTTTATAGGCAGAATTAAACACCGTCAAAATGTTAGCCAGACTAACAGATCAAAGAATTCTGGACATCCAAAAATTTGTTCGGCTTCTTTTGCAAAGCAACAAGATCAAAGCCAGATTTATACTGAAGGTTCTAGGTCTTATGGCTGCGGCCATTGTTCTTCTACCTCTGGCTCGCTTCCACATCGTCTTCTGCAGTGGATGCTATTCACGCAGTGGTCGTACCACAGTCTCGATGAGGCACGAAATCTTGGTAACACAGTCGTGCCGAGCTCATCTGAACTGGTGGATATCTTCCTCTCTTCTTCATCAGGGCCGACCCTTTATTCCCCCTCCTCCAGTTGCCACAGTCACTACGGATGCCTCTCTGATCGGGTGGGGGGGGCATTATCAGGGCAGGATGGTCCACGGGACGTGGCAACCCATAGAATACCATCTGCACATAAATGTCCTGGAGATGAGAGCAGTGCTTTTAACGTTGCAAGCCCTCAACGACTTTCTTCCCACCGGGACTATTGCAGTACAGACGGACAACATGTCCGTAGTCTGGTACATCAACAAGCAGGGCGGGACCAGGTCCTATCCATTATGTCGAGAAGCTCTCAGACTTTGGCAGTGGGCGATCTCTTCTCAGCGGTTTCTGATAGCAACGCACATCCCGGCAGGTCCAACCTATTAGCGGACAGGCTGAGCAGATCCATTCTGATGCCTCACGAGTGGTCTCTCAATCAATCTGTAGTGGATCAGATCTTTCTGAAGTGGGGCACTCCTTGTTGCGATCTTTTGCTACTCCTCAAAACAACAAGTGCCCGATTTCTTCACTCTCTTTCCCCTTCCAGGCCAACCTCTGAGAGACTCTCTAACCCAGGATTGGCCCGGGGACTTCTGCACGCTTTTCCTCCTTTTCCCTTGATTCCACAAGTCATTCAGAAAGCCACCGTTTTGAGAGCCAAGTTCATCTGCCTCCCGAATGAAAGAACTCAGCTCCTCTTCAGTTAGATTCAGTCGCCACGGCTTTGCTAACACATACCCCTGTGCATACAAGGCCAGATCAGTCATATGACCCATTGATGACCTCAAAACCGAAAAAAAAGACCCACAAAAAGAGGAGACGGAAGCGCTTAAACTTCGACCGGCTATTGCTATTAATAGATTAATAGGATCGATCACCATCACCCAAAGACTATGCTGTGTGAAAAAATAAAAGTATATGGAGCATGAGCACTGGCCTTGCCTTGTTCAAGAGAAATCTCTTGGAATGGATGGAGGAGGCAGATATACCCAGGGATTACCTCAGTGTCACTGCTCAACAGAGGCACAACAAATAAAAATGGGTAGTTCCCCATATATTTCAAAGCGTGTTGGCGTGAAAACTATGGGCTAGGCTTGTAAATGCCCTCGGGCAGATAGCCTAGTATGAACCTATGAACCTATGAAGTTGATCCTCATTGCCCCATATTGGCCTCGACAAATTTGGTTTCCGTCCCTGCATCGTCACCTTCTGGTGCAGCCCTGGCATCTGGACCCAGTTCCGGATCTCTTGATCCATCAATCGGGTCAGCAGCACTGGGCCATTCATTCTCTCAACCTCACTGCTTGGTTGCTCCACTTCCTACCCTAGCCAGGCTACCGATGATTTCGGACTCAGTCAGAGACATTTTAGTCTCTTCCTTGAAGTCGTCCACTAGGACTGTTTATGCTAGCAAGTGGCGACGTTTTTCTATTTGGGCAAATTCCAGAAATATTGACCCCTTTACTGCTCCTGTACATTCGGTTTTAGATTTCCTGGCGGAGGTTTTTCATTCAGGATCCTCGTCATCTACAGTCAAAGTACAACTGGCTGCTATTTCTAAGTATCATGTTGGCCTGCATGACAATAACATTATGTCTCATAGGTTATGCAAGGCCTTTCTGAGAGGAGTTTTCCTCCTAAAACCACCTATAAAGCATCCTCCTCCGCAATGGGATCTAAACTTAATGTTGGCATCCTTGATACTTCCTCCCTTCGAACCGTCTGCTTCATGTTCTTTGAAGTTATTGACCTGGAAAACTATATTTTTACTGGCTGTCACTTCTGCTAGAAGGGTTTCTGAAATTCAAGCTCTCTGCATTCGTTCCCCTTATTTGTTTTTTCATAAGGACAGGGTATTATTAAGAACTAACCCTTCCTTTCTCCCCAAAGTCGTATCTCAAACCAACATTAACCAATCTATAGACCTACCAGTCTTTTTCCCAAACTATTCCGACAGAGCTGAACAGAAACTGCATTTTTTGGATGTCCATCATCAGCTCAGGTACTATTTGCATAGAACTAAACAATTCAGAAAATTGGACCAATTATTTGTCTCCTATGCAGAAAACAGAATAGGTCTTCCAGTATCTAAAGTGACCTTATCCAGATGGTTGACTTGCACTATTTCCTATGTGTACTCTCTCAGGGGCAAACAGCTATCTTCTAAGCCTAAAGCACACTCTACCAGGAGTCTATCCACTTCTGCAGCTTTTCAGGATAGACTACCCATTGATACCATTTGTGCAGCAGCTACTTGGGCTACACCCCATACCTTTGTCTCTCATTACAAGTTGGACTTGGCCTCCAGAGATAGGGCCAGTTTTGGTTCCACAGTTCTCAAGAGTCTGTTCCATTGAGCCACCGGGATACAGGTGCTAGGGACGCGGTCCCATCCAGCAAGAATGAAGGCGAGATTGACAACTTAACATTTAGAAGTTATGTACCTACCATAACGTTCCATGTTAGTTGTCTTCTCGCCTTCTTTCTTAAATCCCTCCCTCCTTCCCCTGGCCTGGACAGATCTTGGAGAGTTCCTATTAGATTGTTTCCTCCGGTACGTTGTTAGGAGGATTTCTTTTAGGAACCATTGTTCCTAATTCTGTTAGGATAGTCTTTAGCAAGGTTAGTTAGCTGCCAAACGAGATCTGAGGTAGTTCCGCCTTGCATCATGGGATATAGGGTTGCCTCGAGCTGGTAAAAGGAGTTCTCGAGCTAAAGCAAGTGCCGAGTCGGAGCCGAGGATCGGCTCCGAACCCATCCAGCAAGAAAGAAGGCGAGAGAAGACAACTAACATGGAACGTTATGGTAGGTACATAACTTCTAATTTTAAGACACTGTCAATATATTTGGCACAACCATATATAATCGATCCACGGCCATCAACAATGGGTCTAAATGGGGGGTTATTGGTGGTTTTGTGGATTTTAGGGGTACCAAAAAGGGCTGGTGTCTTGAGTGCAATCATTGATAAATAATGATGCAAGTCCATGTCTGTTAGACCTTCTAAAAATAAATCGTCTAACATCGACCTAATCTTTTTATATGCTGAATTTACCTTGTTAATGGTAACCTGCGTATAAACATCTGTATTAAGATGTTTATTTATACTTTCAACATAAATATAATGGTCCATAAACACCAGTCCCCCACCCTTGTCTGGCTTCATAACCCTGATGTTGCAATCGTTTAACAAGTTGAGAAAATCATATTCTAATAAACTAATATTGTTGTTGGTATTTTTCTGATAGTTATTCTTCCTAATAATAGCTCTAAAATCCATTTCACACACTTTTTCAAAGAAACAAAGATTTGGATGCAGGGGTGGGTTAAACAGACTGGAAACCCTTACTGAACTAGTCATAGTTGAACTCTCCCCCATAAGCAAGTTAAGGTTTAACTTGTGAACAAACAGTTTCAGGTCAATGACAGTTTTAGCAATGTCCATTCTCTTCCCAGGGACAAAGCTTAACCCTTTTGATAGAAAGTCATTCATATCTTGGTGAATGTCCAGGGTGGTGTAATTATAAATACTAAAGTCACCCTCCGAACTTGTGTGTATATGAGGGGTGGAATCGTGACCATCACTCAGTATATCTCATCCGCTGTTTCCTTCTGTTCCTTGCCTGTGGCCGATTCTGGTTGGGTTGCCGATTGTTCTGTTGGCCGTTGGAATTGGCCCGAAAACCCTGCTGGTTAGGTCCGTGCATCCTATTGGTGCTATTATCAAAAGGCCTATCCTGATTGTTATTAATGCCACCATTATTTTCTCTAGTGTTGTTATAATTGTTGATTCTCTCACTACGTCTTAATGGCTGTCCTTCATTATTGTTATTAGACGAGTTGACGTGTGCTTGATCATTGGCCTCTTCTGGCATACTATCATTGCCAGTGGCCGAGTTTTCTATAGAAATATTTAATGTAATAAATGGTGGCTTAGGATAGGCCCTGTTTTTGGAATAGTCATATATGTCCCTGGCTATTTTTTTCATTTTTTGTGGTAAGCAATTTATCCATTGTTGCCTCAATACTCGTAAAGATTCTACAATACTCATATCTGTAT
The DNA here is from genome assembly GCF_019279795.1 of Protopterus annectens. Taxonomy (NCBI): domain Eukaryota; kingdom Metazoa; phylum Chordata; order Ceratodontiformes; family Protopteridae; genus Protopterus; species Protopterus annectens. The sequence continues at coordinate 1,688,707,881 of NC_056729.1, forward strand.
CGGGGAAAATCACTATGAGTTTTTATGACATGCTCCAAAATCTCAAGTTCCACTTTCAAGGAACCAATGTCTGTGTTATAAAAATTAATAAGGGATTGCAGGAATTCAAACCCTTGGCGGTCAAATCGGAGTTAACCCCTGAATTGTTGCAAAGTGTTGAATTCAAATTGTTTGCTACTGTGTTACCAATTCTTGTATTATTCGTTGAACTGCCGCTCACCTCCTCTGGTCTTCTCGGTGGTGCATTTGTCCCATTGAGACTGGAAGCTTCAAAACGCTGGGTTAGAGTCGACTCGCCCGAGAAGTAACTGCACCAGGGCGGTTAAGTTGCCAATAGCGTTTTCTTGATTGTCATTGATGTTCTCATCTTGAGAGAACAAGTTTTGTGATACCACTCTGGTTCCATTCGCCATATCCAAACAGATCCAAAACACTAAAAAACGAAAAACCAACTAATGAAAAGCCAAGCGTGATAAATAATGATGCAAGTCCATGTCTGTTAGATCTTCTAAAAATAAATCGTCTAACATCGACCTAATCTTTTTATATGTTGAATTTACCTCGTTAATGGTGACCTGTGTATAAACATCTGTATTAAGATGTTTATTCATACTTTCAACATAAATATAATGGTCCATAAACACCAGTCCTCCACCCGTCAGGCTTCATAACCCTGATGTTGCTTTTTATTATTTAATAAACAACATCTCTACTATTAATTAATATATTTATTTAAGACATAATATTAACTTTTGGTCGATGTGGCATATTTTTATATTTACATATATATTTTATATTTTTTATATTCATATTCACATTTTTGTGTAAACAATATACAATTGGTCATTTTGGTCTTATAACACTAAATGACCTTATTTTTGCTGACTGCTCACCCCAAAAGGTTGGATATACACTTTTATTTTTTATTTTTATTTTTGTTTGCGGATACACACAACACTTTAGTTGGTGTATCTTTGAAGTGACAATACTAGGGTTTTAACCATATTTAGTGCAACATGTTTTTAGAGTGGAATGCCTGAATACTTGAAAACATGTTTTTTTTTGAGAAGTATAGTTACTTGCCCTTTAACAAACAATGTAATGAACATTAATTGAATAATTTGTTTTTAATCTGGTTATATAAAGGATGCTAATTGATTTATTTTTTGTCTGAAGAAGGTGAGGCACGGTCCCCACCGAAAGCGCTTACAAATATTTTTTTGCCGGCTCTCGTGTTCCTAATGCTTGGCTTTACATTAACCATTATACCAACCTCCCAGTGTGAATCTTAACACAAGCAATATGCATACAAGTCTTTATTCCTCAATTACAGAGTCCGAATTGCATCCACCAGTGGCCCTGGGACCTGTTAATTCTTGTGGTATTCCTATGAAACATTTTAAGGATACAAGGTCATACACCTACTCCAAGTCCAGAAAATGCATGTAGATAGTGTTTGAGAAACTACCTTGACCCTCAGTTGTATATGTAATGACAAACAATAGAGTCCATATTCATTTGCTTAAAAGAAAGGATTGACTGTTGGATGAAGTTTCTGCTTTCCCAGCAAGACTGAGGAATATGTACTTCTATAATTGGAACATACCATTCCTCCTCCCTTTTTGAAAATGATGGCCACTGCCCCAGTTTGCCAGTCCAGAGGTGGTGTCCCAGTCATCCACACATTGAAAAAACATGTTAGCTGTGAGACTTCAAAAATGTTCCTTGCCTTCAATATTTTTAGTGGGATGCCATCAATTCCTGCAGTATTACCACAACAGAAATATTTAATGTCATCACAACTAACAAATTTATAGTTTGTTAATGAGGTGATTAGGCTGGCCTAGGAACTGTTTTTAGGCACAACCCTGCTGTAAGGGCAGAGGTAAATTAATTTTATGCAGACAATTCAGTGTAGCCAACCAACGTATTTTAGGGTGTAACTCAGAAGCAGACTTAGACATGGGGAGAGCATCCACATTCCACAGTAATGTGTATAAACTTCTATGCATTTACACACACAGTGGAAGGCTGCTACTGTAACAATATAAAGGTATGTTTTCTAGTGACTGCAATGCATGCTTGAAATTGTTTTGTACAATTATTTCATCTTATGTGTACATATTCTTGTTATATGTCATTTCTGTTATTCATGAATTTAAACTGTGGTTGTGCTTATCACAAGTTCAGTGTAAGATGTCTGATTACCTTACAGTACAGTTTCTAAATTGCATTTCCAGTGATACACAGTTCAGCATGCATTCAATGAAAGTCATTACAAAGTGCAAATACCGTAAAGTACCTTATCTGAGTGTTATGGGTTAGGTGTTGTAGGTGCTGATGTTACAACAGTATGAGTAACGCCAGAAATGCATTCACCTTAGCTTACTGAAGCCTTTGTCAAATTACTGAATTATGGAATCTGTGGGGGGCAAGTCGGGTACCACTTCATTGCACTAAGTAATGCATTTTCATTGAAAGTTAAGTACTTTGTGTGAATAATGTTAACACATCATATCTGATTGTGGAAATAGTTGTAGGTTTTGTTTTTTGAAGCACTGTGGAAGTTTCAAGGATGCATTCACTCTACCCTTCTGCGTGTTTGTTACATTACTGAGGTTTACAGTCTGTGGAGCAATCCAGGTGTCAGTTAGTGCAGTAAGTGATACATTTTCAGTGAAAATCTATACAATCTACAAATACTAGGGGTGGGGGCGGTTGGAGTTTGTGTTACAGTGCTATGAAAGTGACAAGTAAATGTTCATTTTACCCTGCCAAAGCCAAAAGCCATTGTTGTAGTTCTGCAGTGTATAATCTCTGTGGAGAAACTCCGGTTCCATTTGTACTTTGCCATATATTTTTTCAGAGATATTTATTAGTAAATATAGAGTAGTTATACAATATCTGTTATACAGCCTACAATAGGATGAAGTTTAGATATTTCACAACTTTCTTCTAGGCATTACAAATCTTTTCAAGTTAAATCTGCATTTCTATCAGGAAAAATAATGCTGTATTTTATCACGATATCACTGACATGTTTACATCACTTCATATTGGACCACAACATAGGGTGGTTTTCTTGTTACACTTGGAATTGTAACAAAATAAGAATACAAACCGTGAATGTAGCTGATTGGGTGACAGTGCAGCTGTGTACTTACCACTGCATTTATAGTGGAAATGCATTTCAACAGCGTAGCAGCTCTGAAATACAGCAGTAAATAAAACTCAATCAAGCTAAAGACTCTTTATTTACAATTTCAGCTCACAACATAAGCCTTTACCTCTGGTGTTACTGACAGTTAATAAAAGGCATCTCCTACTTTGATTCCCGTACATGTCCCACTTTAACCAACTCCATGAGCCACACAGGCCTGTCAGAATTTAAACCAATGATAAGAACTCCAGTCATCCCACCAGAATGTTACTAAGGACATATATCTCCTGTCCAGACCCTACCACTTGTTAAACAACCCCCTTATCTCAAGCTTCCTTTTTTTCCTTCAGTGACATTCAATTTTCTGGAAATTATAGCAAGAGAAGTAAGGAAGTGCTTTGAAGAGTTAGATAGGAAACATGCCTTTATCCCAGCAGCATTCATATTACCCCTTCTTAATTCTGTGCAGCACCATTTTCCAAACCAATAGTCAATATTTTCAGTTCATCAATGACAACAGGGATTTTCAACAGTTTAAACACTTTCTCATAATATTGATCCCTGCAAAACCCACTCCAATATCCTCTGCTTAGTTCCACCCCATCGCTGCTTTTTCACTAATAGGCTGGCTGTGGCGGTGCAGTGGTTAGTGTTGTCACCTCACAGCAAGAGGTTCTCCAGTTCGATTCTCAGCTGGGGTGCCTTCTGTGTGGAGTCTGCATGTCCTCCTTGGAGTCGCGTGGGTTTCCTCCAGGTGCTCCGGTTTCCTCCTACATTCCAAAGACATGCAGTAGGTGGACACTCTAAAGTGACTTTAGGTGCAATTGAGTGGTATGGACGAACTATCATGGCAGGGCTAGCCACCCAGTGGTGTAAACCTTGGCTCGAGATGATTGTCACTGTTAAAGTGACACCCCGACCCATTGTGTAAAATGGGAAAAAGGGGTTAAGGATGGATGGATGGATGGATGGGGTTGCCTTATCAGTAATGTTTTCAAAAAACTCCTATACACTCAGTTCCCTCAACAAATATGAGCTCTTAACAGATTGAAAGCACAGGTTCAGAAATGGCCCTAACACTCTTATTGCCATCTGTACTGTTACTGATGAAATTATTTGAGCATTGAAAATGATATGTGTATTTAGGCCTATCTTTGTAGATTTTGTCAGGCTTTTGAGAATGTAAACCAACAAATCATCATACAAAAGCTGCTATTGCTCAGTTTCAGCCCTAATGTGATTTATTCTTTCAGGAATTACCTGCATAATAGAACACGTATTCAAAGCAGGCAATCTGACCACAGCAAAGGGCCAGCGTACCACAGGAGTTACACAGGGATCATGTCTTTGGCCCAGTCTTATTCTCTTTCTTTTAAAACTATTTTCAAATATCACCTAGATTATATCACATTACACAAAACAGGATGTAATATCCCAAAATGAATGACAAGTGATAGAGTAGTCTTTAAAGACATGCAGGTAGGTGCATGTGTGTGCGTGTGCCTTCTTTGAAGCCACCCTTCTTGCCAGCACCAGGCTGGCAACTCGGCAGCTAAAAACACCACTGCCATTCAGTTTGTGGGCCGGTGATCCATTGTGGTGACCCCTAACTGGGATAAGCCAAAGTACATTGGTTTGACTACGAAAAGGCTTTGCCTCTGTGATAATATGGGTAACTAAAATTCTGCTGACAAGTAAGTAACAGTAAAATTGCTATCATTATGTTTGGGACATCAAATAAACTTTTGCCCCCTAAACATTCTCACGTCAGTAATGTGCACAGTCATACTATCTAGAAATATAATTATTTAGGTCTTAAAACTAACCCTACTGAATTGTACAGAAATTGTTAAGAATGAACTGATTCCTAAGATCGAATGTGCTGCACTCATCTTTGCCCTGCACACGGCTCGAAACACCAGCCTAATACTACGCACTGCTAATGTAGTATACAAATCTATAGATCTTTCCCATCACTGTGAGCATTGTATCTCACTCCAAAAAGCCAGCTTCTTGAAACTTCTGGTGATGACGCCGAGTTAATAGCATCCAGTACATCTTCCTGTGCCTCATCCCAAATTAAAAATATATTAAAACACCTGTGAAAAGCAAGTATACCCACATGAAAGTGACTGAATTGGAGCAGGAGGCTCTGGAATATATGTTGAGCAGAATATATAAATCTAGTAGAAGAAAAGCATGCAGACAGAGATGACCACATGCACTGAGGTGCCAAGAAACAGCTGGGAACCACAGTCGCAAAGCAGCAGGTGTCAGAGTCTAAGAAAGAAATCCTTGAGTTAAGTGAGAAAATTGACAGAATATGTGCAGAGGTAGTAAAAATTAGTGACTTCTTCCTAGATTACATGAAAAAAAAATGGATAAGCATTTGGAGGAAATATTTGGTGCACTTACAATGCACTCTGAACTGGTAGCCATAAGAAAGCAGGACAGTAAAACTGCAAGTAAAGTCACCGATCTTGAAGTAACCCAAAAGGGCATAATGGAGAAAGTAACGGAACTGGAAGACAAAGGTGAGGAGAGAGAGAACTTATGATTATCTTATGTCCCTAAGAGATTAGAAGGGAAAGATTACCCGGCGTATGTTAACAACAAACTAAGACTGGTCTGCTCCCAGAGGCCATTACTATAGACAGAGCGCCTGGACTGTTCCCAACACTGGGATCTAGAAAGATCGACCAAAACTACACTCTTAAGGAAAAACTTTTAATTTTGTTGTGGAAGAAAGGGAAACAAATAATAGGCAATAGTTGGATTTTTGTTGACAATGACTAAACCCCCCCCTCCCCGTACAAGTGCAAAAAAAAAGAGTAAATTCATACCATTATTTAAAGCTTACAGGCAGTTAAATTTGAAATTTAAGATGGCATTTCTAGTGAACTTCAAAATAGACTTTCTGTATGGGCTGAAATAATTTGCAGAAGTTGAAGAAGCTGAGTCAGAACTGGAAAAATATAGTCAGGTTCAGACAGCAGGAAAAGACAGTGGATCCTGTGAAAACAAAGAGCTCAAGATTGATCAGAGAAAGAGAGTCTTCATGGACCGATGGCCGTTAAAGTCTTTCCTAGTTTTCAAAAAAAGGATGACTGACAGGCATAGAGAGGCAGGAAGATGTATATAAAAAATAAATAAATGATGGGGCCAGAGAAAGAGACATTCAGGAGATGTGTACTGAAGAAATGGAACAGCACAAAGATTTACAAAAGGATTAATGATCAAATATTGAAGCATGGATGAAATCAGTGATAACTGAACGGAGGCCTTAGTAAGACTGTTCATACTATCAATGCCTTTTTTAACCTGAAATAGAATATGTGTGAATGGGGAAGGACTAACAACATGGATGCTCAAAGTTGAGCATAAAGGTGTATTAACATGTGACTGCACCTAATAATGAGTTGGGTAATATGACAGTGTTAAAGGAAATGATTTAGAATATTAGCTCAACTCAACGTTTTTGTTGTATTTGGAATAGTGATTTGTTAGTAAGAGGAAAATGGCAAATAGAGGTTAACTATTTCAGACTAAAGGACTTGGTAAAATAGTATATAAAAGCAATGTCCTAATGCACTTGATGCAAGTATATGTAAACCAGGGAAGGGGGAAGGTCACGCAGTATGGAGAACAAAAGTATTATAAATGGATATCATAATACATCAGTGCAAGTCTAAGACTGGGTGAGGCATTGTTTGGCCATATTTCAAATCAATTTGAAGATTTTCAGTTATTAATGTAATGTTTTTCTTCATTGTAGGGAAATGACAAAAAGAGTGTAATGCAGTATAAAAGGAGGAGAAAATGACAATTAGGCAAGAAATAATGAAATTGTTAAGCAAAAAATAGGGGCGAAGAGAAATTACAAACAAAATATCTCTGGGGTGGGTAGGTGGGGAATTACAAACAGTGGGAATTGGGAAGGTTATTAAATATCACTGTTTGATAACATGTCAGACAAAAACGTAGTAGTATATGAAGACTCGAGAAGAGGACGGACATGTATGGTTATGTATTCATATACGTTTTAAGTTGTAGAAAAGGAGTTGAAGGGCAAGTTAATAAAGATAGCAGCGTTGTGTTTAAAAATAGAGCTACATGGTGCAATATAATTGTAATATGCAAGAAATACTAATATTACAAGAAAAAATGAGATAGAATGTCAAAAGTTGAAATATCAGGTCAGGATAAATAAGAGTGGATAAATAATAGCAGTAAAATGTAAAACAATGTGCAATTGGCTAAGGCATAACTTGTTTACCTAGAATGTGAATGGTTTTATGTGAGGTGTAAGAGAATACTTCAGCACATTTACAGAATGAGAAGTGACATTATTTAAAGGTGTTTCCTGCAATAATATAAAGAAGATAGTGAAAAGATTTTAAAGAGATGGGGGGGGGTTATGTGGAGGCATATCAGGGTATAAACAGAGGAGTAATATTTATTGTAAGTAGGGACAAAGGGCTAATAATAGAAGACATCAAGAAAAAGATGCACTTGGAAGTTGTATGTTGGAGGAGGAGACTGGAAACAGCTTAGAATCATGATAGGAAGCATATACATCTGCCAAAGACAGGAAGAGATGAGCTAAGATAGAGGCTGGAGGAATTTTTTTTCCCCAGCAAAGCATAATGAGAGTAGCAGGGGAATGGAAATAATCACAGAAAAGCAAAATGCATGGAAATAATCACAGAAAAGCAAAATGCATGGAAATAATCACAGAAAAGCAAAATGCATGGAAATAATCACAGAAAAGCAAAATGCATATAGGGGACATAGAACTCTCCAAGTGTGACAGCTCAGGGAGATACGCAGGGTAAAAGGATGCGCAGAAATAGGCAAGCGCAAATTCTGTGCCAAAGAATATACATATTATACAGAGCAACATAGCATGAAAACTAGCCTAGACAGAATATATATTACCCAGGAACATGAGTAATTGGTAAAGAAAGTGGAAACACTGCCTAGGACATTGTCTAATCATGCATGTGTAAGTTGTGAAATTGAAGCACCAGATATAAATAAATTAGAATGACATTGGAGGATGGATTGTAATTGGTGGAAAACTGATGAAAAAGAAAAGGCAGAAAGAGCAAAGGAAGAAGCAGAGAGAATTATAGCTAGTCTTGAGAGCTTGTTAAAAGAATCGGCTGATTTTAACTTAAAATATCAAATTATATGAAAGGAATGGAGAGGAGGGGTGGCAACAGTTAGGGAAACTTTAAACAGATGCAGAAAAGGTTAGGACAGTTAACAGAAGAAGAAAGAACACACCTGCAAGTTTGCAGTAAGATGGGAGAAGCGACTAGAAGAGGCAAATGAAAGAAACAAATTGGCACTGAATTTACAGCATTTCAGCAACACCCCATGACTAAATAAAATATTAACTTGCAAGTTTAGGCAACAAATAGGAGATAAGGCTGTACTAAAAAAAAAAAATTGCCGTGGGGTACAAATGCAAGATCTATAGCAGATAAGTTCAGTATTCAAGACATTTTTGCAAGCTTGTACAAGTGACAGGAAGTAAAAAGACTGGAATAATAACACAGAAAGATATTTTGAAGGTTTGAACTTTCATCATCTTACAGAAGAGGATGGTCAGTCACTGGTTCAACCTATCAAAGACTAGGAAATAAAAGATCAACTTAGCAGTTTAGCTCAGGGCATATTCCCGGGGAGTAATGGACTGCTCATAGAAATGTGGAAGACAGAACAAAGAAACTAGTTCCACATTTGAGAAAGCTGTTTAACAGTATATTGGATTGAAACAAAGTCCATGGTCCTAGGTCATTGTTGATTTGTCAGTGGAAGATAAATGTTTGATAATATTTTGTTGGTGGATCTGATACAGAGATATACAGAGTTCACTTAAAGGTAGTTGGAATTGCTAGGACTAGATGGAGAAAAAGCATTTCATAGAGTTCATTGGGACTATCTGTGGATAGTTTTACAATGAATGGGGATGCCTGATAGTCTAATTCAGCTTTTGGAAAACATGTGCAACGGGTCCGTAGCTAATATTAAGGTTAATGGAAGTCTTTCACTTCAGACAGAACTAGAGAGAGAGAGACACTGACAAGGATACCCACTGTCTTCACTGTTGTTCCCGATGTTCCTTGAAACAAGTCAGTCATTGCCAGTGCACATTTAGAGGCCGCACCTGCAGTGATTTGCTGTTGAAAACAACATTTGGCGATATGCCATTTGTCTTTTTTTGTGCTATGGATGCTTGAGCATTTTTATCTCAAACATGGGAGCCTAAGGAAATGGGTTAGGTATCAACGAATCATTGCATGTGTTTAGGTGGTTATTATGCTTGCAATCCAGGGACCATTGATGGGTCCACCCCAGATTTCCAGTTACCTCTAAGCACTGTTGCTTAAGTGACTTGCTCAAGGTCACACAGTAGACAAATAAGGGCTGAGGGAATCCAACCCTGCACCACAGCAATTACTAGACCCATCTAGTTCTGATTCAGACTGTAACTTATTTGTAAAAGTTGCATACTGTGACTTTACTTATGCCTTGTAGCTGTTTATCAGTTGTGAGATTTTAATAGTGAAATAATTATATACAGGGTGACTATCAGCTGTCAGTAAGGTGGTGCTTTGTTCTTTGTTGTACTGGTGTCATAAGGTTTTTCCTTCTTCACACTTCTCAGGTATACAGGGTTATTACATTTCTGTATGAAGAATAGTCCAGTAGCACAACACAAGAGCGGACAACTGACCTTGAATTCCACTGTTTATTTAAACGAAAAAATGGTAAGCGCTTTCGGCTGTGTTACCCCAGCCTTCATCAGACAAAGTTAAAATGCTGCTTGTACCAATTTTATAATGCTACCAATACAACAATTATTCAATAAACCAATTCATTGTTCAAATACTAATTAAATCAAGTACTGATGTGATATATATAAACAAACACATAAATACTTCCTTTTTACATTAAAATGTATATATATATATATATATATATATATATATATATATATATATATATATATATATATATAATATGACTATAATATCAATATACACCATGAACTAATATGATGATTTTATTTTATTTTTGTGTTCCTACCCTTACGTAATGTAAATATAAATATGGTAATATCCAAAATAAGTAAATAATATGTATGCATTTAAAAACATATTGTAAATATTTATTTTAAAAAATACATATGATATAAGCATACATTTTAAAACCCATGTTTGAATAAAAATACCTTCATGAGTGTATAATGAATGATATATAATTTACTATAAAACATATTAAAAATATAATAAATATTAAAAATGTTATTTAACCACATATGGGAAATGTACCTGTATTTACCTATTAAGAGCTCTTAATTTTAAATGCTAGTAATAGAAATAGAATCATTTAAACCTGGGAATACTGTGGCATTTAAAAATACTTGCCAGCAGTATTCCTTTGACTCTAATATGATCTTCCAAGGACCTAATCTGGGTGAAGAAATGACTTGTTCCAATACTAGAAACTTGAAATTATGTGTTGAATATTGCATTATGTGTCTGTATAATGCATTATTTTCTGAATGCCTACTGATGTCATAAAGATGCTCATAAATACGCTGCTTTAATTTTCGTTCAGTCTTACCTATATAATAGGCTGAACATTGTGTATATAAGGCTGCGTACACTACCCCAGAGGTATTACAGTTGTATCTTCTTTTTACTTGTATACAGACACTATTTATGCATACCTGCTCGGTTTCCATAATGTGTGAGCAATACCTACACATATTACATTTTCTCATAGAGCCTGTGTGATTTCTCTGTGAGTTTGAAACAGTATTACACCATTCCTTTAAATTGCTGTCTCTTTTATATATAATAGAAGGATGTGCCCCTAATAGATTTACCAATGGTACATCCCCTTTTATAAAAAAACAATTTTTGCAGCAATTAATACAGCAACTTTCTGGCAATAATGGTACCGCAAGATTACCGGACCATGATAATAACAGGTTTGACAGTATTGGAAGTATGGACAGTATACCGCCGGGTCAGATACATCATCATGAATCCGGCAGCAATGTAAGAGATGGCTCTAACAATGACTCTTTTCAACTGCACCAATGGTTAAATCAGGTGCAGCAAAATAATACGGTTAGGAATACTAACGTCCAAAGTTTTTCTACCATGCTGGATGAATTTCATGATCTGGTATGGAGGTATCGGAAATTGGTTCATGAAAATGTCTACTTTAATGAATGTATAAAAAGGCAGCAAGTGCCTAAAGGGCTCAGATATTGGAAATATCCCACAGGTTTGCAGGAGAACAGTGCTTTGCACAAGGACTTAGTGCAATTGTTCGATCGACAGGGGTGTGAGTTTCTCCAAGTACTTATCAAGCATAATTCAATCATGATGGATGAGTTGAACATTAAAATAGAAGAACTGGATGGCAAAATTAAACAGCAAACAGCATTCACCGCATGTGAAAATCAATATTATGAGATTTTCACGCAAATTGATAAATATATTACAGTGGTGGTGGAAAGGAAGACCCGAAAACTGGAAAGAGACAAGATGGATTATTCCAAAGGTCGAGCCTACCCAAAACCATCGCGAGGACAGGAATGTGATGACAAAGTAGAGGCGTTTTTTCCACCTGATAACAGAAATGGCGTGCAAGTGCAAAACCAACAGGAAAATAATGTGCAGCAATTCCCTTTAGAAAACAACGATCTTCGTCGTTCAGAGCGGCTCCGAAACAAGGAGGGGTACAATTCGAGAAACAACAATGGGAAAGTATGGAGGAGGCAGAGGGTGGACTCTCGGAACAACTACAGTTAAATGTTGTAAGTTTTAATAGCAATTCTTTGTATGATGACAATGCTTATGAGCTCATTATGAGTACTACTGGTGATTATCACATTCACAATTACAGTCAAGTTACTTTAACCATTGAACATGCTGATATTTTCAGCAAAGGCCTAACTTATGTACCAGCAAAAAGGGCTAAAATCACTGACTTATTAACTGAACTCAAGTTGTTCACGAGAAGATTGAATTTAGCAGTTTTGCACCAAGAAGCACCTGGGATGGAAATTAGTTCCATGTATATTCCTAGTGTAAAAAATCCACCATTACATCCCAGAATAAAACTGTTCGAAGAAATATGTGAGCTTGATTTTAGGCACTTGTTGCAGCAAAAGAAACGACAATATAATTATTTTAATAACTTTTCAAGGGCACAACAAGACATTTTAAGTGAACTAAAAGCCACTAGTGATGTGCGTATTATGCAACCTGACAAAGGGGGTGGACTTGTGATTATGAATGTACATGATTATAATCAAAAATTATTGAATATTTTGTATGATGAAGCATATTCTGAAGCATCTATTAATGAGATAAATATTTTATATTCTAGAATTGATTACACACTTGAGGATATGTTATGGCAGGGGCAGATTACAAATGAAGCATATTATTACATGCAAGTAAAAAATCCCAAGATTCCTGTAATGTTTGGAGTACCCAAGCTACATAAAAACGTGCAGCATCCACCTATGCGTCCCATAGTGGATGGTACTGGCTCCAAAACTTATTATATAGCAAAATACATTGATATGAAGTTAAAAGAAAAGATAAAAAGCTTACAATATATTTGTCGTGATTCATGGGATTTTCTTACTAAGGTTAACAGTTTACCCATTGATAAAATAGATGAAGTGGTATTTATTACAGTGGATGTTAAGGATCTATTCACTTGTATACCGCAACAATTGGGTATTGGTTGGTTCACTGATTTCTTTTTTGAAATTTTATGTATACCTCAGGATGAACTCAATGCACTTGTTGATCTTTTGGAACTTGTTTTATCTAACAATTACATTTGCTGTGATGGACATTATTTTAAGCAAATTAAGGGGGTGGCGATGGGCTCCCCCGTAGGTACTTTATACGCAAATGTCATCATGGCGGTGTGGGAGCATAGATTTTTGTTCCCATCTGAGTTCATGCAATACATACGATTATACAGTCGATTTCTGGATGATTTATTTCTCCTCTGGAAAGGACCCATAGAGTTAGTTGAACAATTCATAAAATATATAAATTCTACTACTGATTTTTTGGTTTTTACATATGAGTTGGATAGTAATAGTATAGCATATCTGGATGTACTCTTGCAAAAAGATTGGGTGAAAAATAAATTAAAAGCCAATATACATCGTAAAAAAACATATTCTAACAAATTCTTGCATTTTCAAAGTCATCACCCTCAGCATGTAAAAAAGGCTGTATTGAAGGGACAGTTAGTGCGAGCAGCACGTATGGTCTCTGATTATGATGAGTTCATCAATGAATGTCAGTATATAGTTAGTATGTTTAAAAATAGGGAATATCCAGAGCAATTTGTTCAAACTATATTGCATGAAGTGGTTATTAAGAGGGAAAGTGGTTTTTATAGACCATTATTGGAAGGAGCTGATTTTATTATTTCACACTCCACAGAGCAACATACTATTGAACAGTTATCAGAAACAATGGAGAGCAACAATAGTTCTGGTGGTGACATACATTGTAATATGGGTAATTTCAATAAGGTAAATTTCAACAAGGCTAATACATCTTTCATTACCACTTACACGCAGGATTTGGAGCTTATAAAGGAGCTTATTATATAAAAAATTGTTTTTTTTTTCATAAAAGGGGATGTACCATTGGTAAATCTATTAGGGGCACATCCTTCTATTATATATAAAAGAGACAGCAATTTAAAGGATTGGTGTAATACTGTTTCAAACTCACAGAGAAATCACACAGGCTCTATGAGAAAATGTAATATGTGTAGGTATTGCTCACACATTATGGAAACCGAGCAGGTATGCGTAAATAGTGTCTGTATACAAGTAAAAGGAAGATACAACTGTAATACCTCTGGGGTAGTGTACGCAGCCTTATATACACAATGTTCAGCCTATTATATAGGTAAGACTGAACGAAAATTAAAGCAGCGTATTTATGAGCATCTTTATGACATCAGTAGGCATTCAGAAAATAATGCATTATACAGACACATAATGCAATATTCAACACATAATTTCAAGTTTCTAGTATTGGAACAAGTCATTTCTTCACCCAGATTAGGTCCTTGGAAGATCATATTAGAGACAAAGGAATACTGGTGGCAAGTATTTTTAAATGCCACAGTATTCCCAGGTTTAAATGATTCTATTTCTATTACTAGCATTTAAAATTAAGAGCTCTTAATAGGTAAATACAGGTACATTTCCCATATGTGGTTAAATAACATTTTTAATATTTATTATATTTTTAATATGTTTTATAGTAAATTATATATCATTCATTATACACTCATGAAGGTATTTTTATTCAAACATGGGTTTCAAAATGTATGCTTATATCATATGTATTTTTTAAAATAAATATTTACAATATGTTTTTAAATGCATATCTATTATTTACTTATTTTGGCTATTACCATATTTATATTTACATTACGTAAGGGTAGGAACACAAAAATAAAATAAAATCATCATATTAGTTCATGGTGTATATTGATATTATAGTCATATTATATATATATACATTTTCATGTAAAAAGGAAGTATTTATGTGTTTGTTTATATATATCACATCAGTACTTGATTTAATTAGTATTTGAACAATGAATTGGTTTATTGAATAATTGTTGTATTGGTAGCATTATAAAATTGGTACAAGCAGCATTTTAACTTTGTCTGATGAAGGCTGGGGTAATACAGCCGAAAGCGCTTACCATTTTTTCGTTTAAATAAACAGTGGAATTCACGGTCAGTTGTCCGCTCTTGTGTTTGTGCTACTGGACTATTCTTCATACAGTTTGTTTTTTTGTTTATGATTTTGTTATTACATTTCTATTTTGTCTTATTTTTAACTTATTTCTTGGCCAGGCAAGTCCATTGGTCAAATTATCCCATTTCCGGGGGGAGACGCAGGAGCCCCCTCTGGTTAAATGACTTGTTCAGAGTCACGCAATAGGTAAATTAAGGTGGACGAACTCAAACCCTGTACCTTTGGCACAAGAAGCAGCTCATTAACATTTTATTGTTTTCTGTACTAACTACCATCACCGAATGTCTGCTTCATTCACAGTGCCTCCCCTTTCCGAATACCCCATAAGTCTTGTCCAAAACTTTTATATTATGTAGTTTAGATTAAGATGGGAAATTCTGACACAAACAAACACTTATTTAATTTGTGCAAAGATCCTGGTAGAATGAATATTAATGTTAAACAAAACATGTCGGCATTGTACAAATCACACCTATTTCCTGGCTTATTTGATATAAAGAAAGAATTACTTTTGACCTATCCAATAGGGACACTTCCTCTCTTTTCTAGAACATTTTCCCATTGAAATTAATTCATCATATGTTTTGTATTTCATATAAAAATAGGATAATCGTAAGAATAGAAATAATACTTGTTGGAGATGCAAAGTATCTATTAAAGTAGATTGGCAGCATATCTATGATTGAATATTATTAGAAGCATTTGGGACTTAACTTTAATCTTTTAAACCATCTTTGTGATCTGATAATTTTGTTATATACACCCTTATATATATATATATGTGTGTGTGTGTGTGTGTGTGTGTGTGTGTGTGTGTGTGTGTGTGTGTGTGTGTGTGTGTGTGTGTATATATATATATATATATATATATGTGTGTGTGTGTGTGTGTGTGTATGTATACATGCATATATAAATATATATGTAGCTATATATGTGTGTGTGTGTGTGTGTGTGTGTGTGTGTGTGTATATATATATATATATATATATATATATATATATATATATATATATATATATGTGTATATGTATATGTGTGTATGTATATATATATATATATATATATATATATATATATATGTATATATATATATATATATATATATATATATATAAATATATGTATGTATTTATATATATATATATATATATATATATATATATATATGTGTTCATATACAAGTACTAGGCTATGAATATAATGCTCCCTTTGACATTTATCTGTCCAGACACATGCGACAACTGGAATGCCCACAGGGATAACTTACTAAAAGGATACAAGGCCTAATCAACATGTCCTGCATGTACTGTCTCAAAGCCCTGTCACTATATTATATATCCTACAGACTGCTAAGAGGTGACCTGTGTCTGGCATTCAAGTCATCCTCCAGCCCATTAGTTGTGGATTTTATGCACATCAGCTAGACAAATGGCATTAGAAATAATTGGTCTAAGGATCTAAGCCTCTTCTGCAACATCAACAGAATAGGTTGGAGGGACAGGTATATTTCACAGAGGATACCACTGCCGTGGAACAGACTCCCCATCTTCATAAAACAAAGTTCATCCCTGTCCATATTCAAGCGCAACCTAGTTTTATAGATGGGAAACAGAATATTTACCCCAGGACTGCCCACTTTAGTACTAATGGACAGAGGTGGCCCATAAATGCTTTATCCTATCTGTGGGGGCGTACCCTTATATTCCCTGTGGTATGGTCACAGCTATTCTCATTGTGAAGACTGGTAGAGAAGGGTGAAGGCTGCCACCATAGCCAGATAGAATTTTATACATAATTCTGTCATTTGTAAATGTGAATGTGAATCACAGGCTTGTTGTCTTAAATGAAAGAAAATGCTGTTACAAAAATGTGGCAACAGTGCTCTCTACTGACTCAGTAAAAGCATGTTGTGACTCTTTGATCTAAAGTCGGCTTCAGTCCAGCTAGATGAAGGTTTCCTGCCTATTGTTTTAAGGCTAAAGTTAATGACCAGATTTTACATGTGGAATGTCCTTTATTGCTCTAAGTTTAAAAGAATGTAAATGCAGTTTCTGTCAGCCTGGGAACACCAGGAAATTGTGAAATGATGTAATGTTTTATCAGAACTGCAGTTTCAATTTAAACAGAGAGAAGCAGAAGGCATTAGGCATTTTTGTCTAGATCATCCAACTTACAGCACTCTGTCTCTTGCTCACATGTAAGTTATCTTAGACTTGTGTTTTCTTTTAGATTAGCTAGGTATTATAAAGATTAGACTAAGTGTTTTTCTGTGATGCCAGAACTGTACTACTGATTTATTTTAAGTATTCATGTGTGATCTCTAAACTGTATTGACTAGCACTGTTTAGTAGAAAGTATTGTCTTGTGGTTTTAATTATTTATTATTAAATATTTTAAAACCTTTTAACTGTGGCTGGATTTTGTGTAGAGATAATTTAAGCTCTTAAGAGTACTTGCACGCCTTTGGTAAAACTGTACAAGGCCACTCTAATAGCGTTAGCCCTGGGCTATACTGCTAATTGGATATTAATATTGGACACCCTTTTAAGGGCGTTTGAGTAGCTGATAAGTATTAGCTGGGTGGTGGCAGTAATTACTACCGTATAGTCTGGGTAATTGGGGCACAGCTGGAGAACATGTGCCAGCCTTTCCCAGGAGTGTCTGTGTGGTTGTACAAACTTTTATCTCAAAGTGTGTGTGTGTCAGCTACTTGGGCATGGACACAAAGCACTGGTTGGACAGAGAGGGTGCTGGAGATTTTAGCTTGCCCAGCCAGGCTGAGATATGGATGCTTTAGCTGTGCCATTGGGGAGTCTTATTGGGGACCTGGAGAGCAAGGGAGCAACCGGCCCCAGACTGACTGTGATCTCTGTGCGCTCTTAAGCGAAATTGCACTTTACTGTGTGTATTTGTTATCCTTTCCTCATATATGAGATGCCCTTTCCGGTGTTAGTGGTAAGGATTGAGGCTCCTTGATTGCTGGGCCAGGGCACGGGCGTCACATATTAATTGTTTGGCAGTGGTGGGATATCCACATCACATATTAATTAGTTGGCAAATACTAACTGGCATGTAGTGGTGTGGGTAGAGTGAATCCTGTAGCTTGTGTACAGTGAGCTTTGGAGGTGTTTTGTACTGTAAAACAGCCACGCATTTTATACTCAGAGTTCAGATCACAATTGTTTTATTTCTTTTGTTAGCTTAGTTAGTCAGGGTGAGCAGGCAGCATATCAGCAGAGGAGTATGGAAAGCTGACAAGGAGTCAGCTGGCAGGGATGTGCCAGGCTAGGGGAGTGATGCATGGAAACCTGACTAAGGCAGACCTGATTGCAGCCTTGGTTACAGTTGCATCAGAAAACAGTAACCAGGAGGACAATCAGACTGGCAGTGGAGATATAATACCCTCGGAGAATGGACAGCTCAACCTTTCTGCAGTGGACTTAAAAATCCAGCTGGAGCTACAGAGACTTGAGTTGGAGGCCAGGCATGTGGCATTAGAAGCAGCTGACAGACTGTGGCATCTACAGAGTGAGGAGAATGAGAAACTGCTATGCCTAGAAGCTGAGGGAAAAGAAAGGTATAGGCAGCATGAGAAGGAGATGCTGACTGTTCACCAGGGTCATGGGGGTAATGGGGAAGGGAATAACTGGACCCCAGAAGCACAACAGGTCAGTACATTTCTTCCGCAGTTTAAAGAGGGGGATAATTTTGATATTTCATTCATATGTTTGAGAGAGTATGTAAACAGTATGAAGTTGACCAAGGGCTCTGGGTATGGTTCCTGACCCCCTTACTCCATGTTAAAGCTGTAACTGTTGTATCAAAAAATGCCTGACGCTGACTGTTCTGATTATACTGCTGTAAAAAAATGTATTTTAGAATGTTTTAAGCTAACACCTGAAACGTATAGGAAAAGGTTTTGTGAGCATAGACGCAAGGCAGATGAAAGTGTATTTGAATATGTTGCTGAATTGAGCACTTATTTCCATAGGTGACCTGTTGGTGAGGGAACAAGCCCTTAGCACTTTGCCTGAGGACATGAGGATCTGGTTAGCTGATATACAATGTGCTACTTTAGATGAGTTGGGGAAGAAGGGAGACCTATACCTGGCAAGCAGGGCAGCCCTGCACAGGAAGGGGACCCCAGTACTGCTCATGGGTCTAAAGGAACCTATGGTGGGCATCACAGACTGCCACAACAGAATCTGTCAGTAGCAGGGGAAGCCACTAGTCCAGGTACATGTCCAGGAGCTAGCGTTAAATGTTTTGAATGCAACCAGTGGGGCCATGTGGCATACAGATGTCCACAGAGGCAAGGTGGGGAACAAAAGGTGAGGGAGCCAATAAGTGAGAAAGACAAAATGCCAATATTAGGTTGTCTTGAGACAACAGGGGTACTAAACTACCATCCTGCAGATGTCCTGAGAGGGATGGATTTGGATGAGGTAGTACCATGTACTTATGCAGTTACACGCGGTCGGGCTAGGAGACAAGCATGTGGGTCTGGTAGCCTGGGGGAGTCCCAGACAGACTGCATACTTGCAACCAGGACTGGTGAGGTGGTTACTTCAGGGAGGGAGCTGCTCTGTAGCAGTGAGATTGAATGTGAGCCACAGCAGCTTGTGGGTACTTATGGTCCCTTGGACAGAGTTACTGCAAAGGTAGAGGTGAGTAGTAGTACGCAGGCTGACAGTGAGGCACCACTGTCAGAGGATGCCAGACTTCCTGTGGAAGGGGAGCTGGAAAGGGTTACAAGAAGAGAGTTGAGACAGGCTCAGCTCTCAGACCCTACATTGCATGGCCTGAGGCAGGTAGCCAGGGGGGCACCTGATTCACAAGGAAAGGGGGAATCTGCATACTGGGACAAAGGGTTACTATGCAGAGAGTGGACCCCTGAGGGAGGGCTAGAAGGTGAGAGAGTACAGCAATTGGTAGTGCCTAGAGCCTACCGTCTAGCGCTTCTAGCCATAGCCCATGATATTCTCTTTGCAAGTCATATGGGCATAAAAATTATCAAGAAGCGTATTATGCAGAACTTCTATTGGCCTGGAATTTCCAAAGATGTAACAGGGTACTGCAGGACCTGTGAACAGTGCCAAAAGGTAGGCAAGGCAGGAGACAAAGTGAGATCTCTTTTGATGCCTTTGCCTGTGATTGTGGAGCCATTTCAGAGGGTAGCTATGGATATTGTGGGTCCTCTGAGTACCCTAAGTTACATAGGGAGAGGCAGTCAGTAGCTTTGTCCTCCATTGAGGCAGAAAAGGTGGCAAATGCTGTGTTGCATATTTTCAGCAGGGTAGGTTTCCCAAAAGAAATACTGACTGACAGTGGTGCCAATTTCATGTCAAACCTACTGGCTTGTCTGTGGAAGTCCTGTGGGGTGAAGCACATGAAGACCACCCCCTACCATCTCCAGACTAATGGTCTTGTTGAGAGGTTCATAGGTTCATAGGTTCATAGGTTTATAACTGAATAGAGAATGAGTCAGATTTCCTGTTGGTGAGGAACTTTGGTGAGGAACTTTGGGGAACTTTGGATGTCGGGAGAGATATATCCCAATGTAGTACTGTACTTGATCATTGGTCTGATAAATGGATCATTGGGGAACAATAACCTTACTAATAGAACATGTGAATCTGATCAAGAGATAGGTGGGATCAGCATGATCAGGTCTAAATCCACGAAGGTCTTTGTGGGAGTGTCAAAAGAAAGGCTAAAAGGCGCCTGGGTCCTTGGGTCCCTGATAACCCTGATAACCTCTTCCTCTTTGTGCCTTATATATGCTATGCCTATATGGTTACTTGGGGTTACCTTGTTTTCGATATGACTATACATTTTTAACTTAACTTCAGGGCATGCCTGGCACCAGCTATCTGTTTCCGTGAGTCCTTCTGGAAGGATATCCGTCTGATGCATCTGATGCACGATCCACTAGTTTGCAGTCGCCTGCAACTTTGTCACAAAGTCTCCTATGTTCTCCTGTGTGTACCTGAGAAGTAGATGCCAAATAGGGGGGGGGGCAAAGGACCTGTGGGACCACTTGTGTGTGGCTTGAGTCTGACACAGCCAGCACTGCAACCCTGTGGGTTCTGTCCTAAGCTAGCTAGCTCTGCTTAGCTGCAACCCATCATGGGTTTACACATAAGCATTTAAGTTTTGGTTTTCTACTCTAGAAAGTCGAGTGGGGTGTGTGTCGGCTCTTGCAAGGTCAAGGTAGGCTGTATGGACTGCCTTTCATCAATGGCCTCAATTTTTTTCTTAGTTGATTTATGATTTTTTCAGATTAATGAATGTTGATTTTATTTATGGATTTTTTTATGATTTTGTTCTATTTCCTCTATTGTAAAAGTTTGTTAAATTGTAAAGTCCACCACGGACTGGACGCTTGGACGTTGTGGAAGAGTCTTTGTTTTCTTTTATTTTGCCTTGATCCATGCAGTCCTGGAACTGTTCATAGAGAATGCATTTGTAAGGGCTTCCTCAAGTTGGGTTGTTGTGTCCACTGGCTCAGGGGGCCTTGAAGGATACCACACCAGTCTGAGTAGTGTGAAGTTTGCTTTAGAAGTTCTCACTATGGTCTTTTTGTTTGGGGGGTAGGGGATGTGGATTTCCAGTGATTAGTTTTTATGATCAGATCTCACCAATGAGGATAGA
This sequence comes from Protopterus annectens, assembly GCF_019279795.1. Classification (NCBI taxonomy): domain Eukaryota; kingdom Metazoa; phylum Chordata; order Ceratodontiformes; family Protopteridae; genus Protopterus; species Protopterus annectens. The sequence goes on from NC_056729.1 coordinate 1,688,729,544, forward strand.
GTAATGTTCCCAGTCTATATTCGGGTAGTTGAAGTTCACCCAATATGATGTTCATGATACATTTTATATATCAAGCAGTTTCTTAAAGGAGAAGGGTGTTGGATTCTTGAGTTTGAGAGGGTGGCCTGCATGCTACACAATTTGTAGCACAGTTTTGCCTATGGTTAGTTGCACCTGGATGGTTAAACCTAATAGTGCCAAGTGCTCCTCACTTGAACAAAGTTCCAGCAGCACAGACACAGTCATGTTTACCATTCTCCATACTGAGAAGGGCCTCAGAGTGTTTGATTTTTTATTTGAGCAGCATTGAGCATGAGCAGCATTACCATTACTTTTTTTTTTTTTCTATTTTAGGTAGGTTTTAGAATTTGAGCTGCCTAAAAAGGCACTATGGGGGTGGCAAGAGCCTTAGCCAGCCATCCGAACTCAGTGACAGGCAAGGTGCAAGCCAAGCAGCAAGCAGCTCAAGGCTTGTCATCATGTCAGGCAGACAGACACTGCCCCTTTGAATGACAATGACCACCAGACATTAAGCCAATTAAAGCTGATCATGTCTTCTTCTATATTGTGCATCATTCTTGGTGAAGGAAGGATACTGTGCAGGGTTAGGGTACATACCTGCCTGCTAATCAATCAGAGAGAGCCTATGTCTCTTTTCATGTAGTCCAGGACTGAGACCCTCAGTGCTCTGTGTGATGCCAGGGAGTATAACCAGTGTGTCTGACTATGGAGTATGATTTGAAGTATGTTTGTGTTTTTATCATCTTAAGGGCTGTGGACTTTTTTGTTGTGCTTTTGTGGTTTTTATGGTAGCAGTTGTTTGTGTCTGTGCTGGTTTCTTGTTTGGTTTTCTGCTTGGAGGCCCTGTTTTAGCCTCGAGCCTCCGAGTTTGTGTGTTTGTGTGTTTATGTTTGTGTTCCAGTGGAGTGTGAGCCAGGGTGAGGCTTGTGGTGTGTGTAGTTGTGTTCCCTCCTGTCTGGGTCTCCTGTCTGGTCTTGCCAGTCCTGAGTTGAGAGAGCCAGCAGTTTGGCTAAATAGCTGCATCTCCTAGTATATTTGTGTTATGGGAGAGGAGGAGAGTTGTCTGTTACACATGAGGCAGTTATAACATTGCCTCAAGATTCCCAGATTCACCAGCTGATCTAGTCTATGCTAGAGCAAACAAGGTGAACCAATTCAAATATTCAGGCACTATAAACCTTTTAACCAGAAATTCCAGCTCAGAAGGGCAGAGTCCAGCTAATGTAAAACTCTACAATCAAGTCCATGCTATGGGCATTTGCAGATCAGTTTAAGAGGGAGTGGGACAAATATTTTCCCCATCTGTTGTTTGCTTATAGAGAGGTTCCCCAAGAATCCACAGGTTTTTCACCCTTTGAGTTGTCGTATGGGCATAGGGTGAGGGGACCTGTAGATTTAATTCGAGATGAGTGGGAAGGTGAGTGCAAGTCTCACAAAGAGTCTGTTGTGGCATACGTCCTGAACCTCAGGACAAGGCTCAGGGAACTCATGGGCTTGGCCCAGGAGAACCTGGCAGAAACCCAACAACAGAAAAAGGTGTGGTATGACAGGAATGCCCGAGTTAGAGAGTATGCTGTGGGGCAGTAGGTAATGGTTCTCATTCCTGTCAGACACAACAAGCTGCAAGCAGCTTGGGAGGGACCCTTCAAGGTGGTAAGAAAGGTAAGTGATGTTAACTACATGGTGGAACTGCTAGACAGACAGCAGGGGCACAGATTGTACCATGTTAACATGATGAAACATAACCATGATAGGGAGAACCTTGTGCTGAGCATGTGCAGTGGATTGCAAGAGGAGTCTGAGGGAGATCTGGGGACAGGTCTCCTCAGTGAGGCATGGGCTGACACCTCAGTGGAAGCGGTAGCAATGTCCCAACAGCTATCTCCTACCCAGGTTTGAGAAATCTGGGCAGTGTTGCAGGAATTTGGGGACGTGTTCACTGGGAAACCAGGGTGCAGCCACCTAGTACAGCGCCAGGTGGATACAGGACCTGAAAGGCGTATTAGGCAGGCCCCTTATAGGGTGCCTGAGAGAGTCAGACAGACCCTGAGGAAGGAGGTACAAGAGATGTTGGAACTAGGGTTGATTCAAGAGTCCAGCAGTCCCTGGGCCTCCAAAGTGGTGCTGGTGCCAAAGAAGGATGGCAGCACCAGGTTCTGTGTGGACTACAGGAAATTAAATAGTCACACAAAGTCTGATGCTTACCCCATGCCTAGGACAGATGAAGGCCCTAGAGCAGCTGAGTGGGGCTAAGTAGCTTACAACCATTGATCTTACCAAGGGTTACTGGCAGGTGCCCTTGACTCCCAGTGCTAGAGAGAAGTCAGCCTTTTTGACTCCTTTTGGCTTGTATGAGTTTACAAAGATGCCCTTTGGGATGAAGAATGCCCTAGCGGCTTTCCAGAGGCTAGTAGATAATATCTTAGCAGGAGCAGTAGGGTTTGTCTTTGCTTACCTAGATAATATTGCCATCTACAGCCATTCCTGGCAAGAGCACCTTCAGCATGTCAGGGAGGTGCTGGGCAGACTACAGAGGGCAAGGTTGACCATTAAGCTGAACAAATTTCAGGTGGGTATGGAGAAGGTCTTCTACTTAGGACATAGAGTGGGGAGTGGTAAGATAAGGCTAGAACCTGTCAAAGTGGAAGCTATTCAGGCAAGGCCTGCACATGTTACTAAAAAGCAGGTGAGGGTATTTTTAGGCACAGCAGGGTACTACAGAAAGTTCATCCCCAGTTATAGTACCATAGCTGCTCCCCTCACAGATCTGACAAGAAAGAACAGGCCAGATAAGGTAGTGTGGACCCCAGCATGTGAACAGGCATTCCAGAAGCTTAAAGAAGCTTTGGGAGGACCCCCTGTGTTAGCCAGTCCAGATTACAGCAAATAATTTGTTGTGCAGGTGAATGCTTCAAACCATGGGGTGGGGGCTGTACTTTGCCAGATTTCTTCAGAGGGAGAAGAGCACCCAGTGATTTATCTCAGTCGTATGCTCAGAACCAGGGAGGAATGCTATGCAGCCGTAGAAAAGGAATGTCTAGCCATAGTGTGGGCACTGCAGAAACTTCAGCCTTATCTGTTGTTGTTGTTTGTCTTTTTGGCTTTTCCTGGTTAGGGGTCGCCACAGCGGAACTCCGGTCTGCTAATGATTGGCAGTAGATGATCACAACCCCCTAATATGGTTAAACAGAGCCAGCCAGCAAAATGCCAAGTTGCTAAGATGGATCCTGGGGTTGCAAGCATATGATATGTCAGTGCAGCACCGCAGTGAGGTTAGCAATGCCAATAAAGATGAGCTCTCAAGACAGTGAATGGGGTGAGGTACACTCAGACAGACCTAACCTTCTCAAGTTGCGTTTCTCATGGGTCACTTGAAAAACTAGCTTGAGTTCTTCGGGGGTGAAGACTGGTAGAGAAGGGTGAATGCTGCCAGCCTAGCCAGATAGAATTCTTATACATAATTCTGTCATTTGTAAATGGAATGTGAATCACAGGCTTGTTGTCTTAAATGAAATAAAATGCTGTTACAAAAATGTGGCAACAGTGCTCTCTACTGACCCAGTAAAAACATGTTGCGACTCTTTGATCTAAAGTCGGCTCCAGTCTGGCTAGATGAAGGCTTCCTGCCTATTGTTTTAAGGCTAAAGTTAATGACCAGAAGTTACATGTGGAATGTCCTTTATTGCTCTAAGTGTAAAAGAATGTAAATGCAGTTTCTGTCAGCCTGGGAACACCAGGAAATTGTGAAATGATGTAATGTTTTATCAGAACTGCAGTTTCAATTTAAACAGAGAGAACCAGAAGGCATTAAGCATTTTTGTCTATATCATCCAACTTACAGCACTCTGCTCTTGCTCACATGTAAGTTATCTTAGACTTGCGTTTTCTTTTAGATTAGCTAGGTACTATAAAGATTAGTCTAAGTGTTTTTCTGTGATGCCAGAACTGTACTACTGATTTATTTTAAGTAGTCCTGTGTGATCTCTGAACTCTCTTGACTAGCACTGTTTAGTAGAAAGTATTGTCTTGTGGTTTTAATTATTTAGTATTAAATATTTTAAAACTTCTTAACTGTGGCTGTTTTTTGTGCAGAGATAATGTAAGCTTTTAAGAGTACTCGCATGCCTTTGGTAAAACTGCACAAGGCCACTCTTAATAGCTTTAGCCCTGGACTATACTACCAATTGGATATTAATATTGCACAGTAATAATTGGACACCCTTTTAAGGGCCTTTGAGTAGCTGATAAGTATTAGCTGGGTGGTGGTAGTAATTACTACCATATAGTCTGGGTAAAAGGGGCACAGCTTGAGAACCTGTGCCAGCCTTCCCCATGAGTGTCTGTGTGGTTGTATAAACTCTTATCTCAAAGTGTGTGTGTGTTAGCTACTTGGACAGGGACACGAAGCACTGGTTGGACAGAGAGGGCGCTGGAGATTTTTGCTTGCTCAGCTAGGCTGAGATCTGGACCCTACCTGTGCTAGTGGAGAGTCTTATTGGGGTCCTGAAGAGCAAGGGAGCGACCAGATCTGGACTGACTGTGATCTCTATGTGCTCTTAAGGGAAATTGCACTTTACTGTGTGTATTTGTTATCCTTTCCTCATATATGAGACGCCCTCTCTGGTGTTCGTGGTGAGGATTGAGGCTCCTTGATTGCTTGGCCAGGGCACGGGCGTCACACTCACTAGGAGTTATATATAATTATTAACTATGGGGTGGGTAAGACCAATCTATAATCATATTGGATAGGTTATTTTGAGTACAAAAAGGGAAACTGGTAAGCATTTGAGGTCAAACTTGAATCCTGTAACACTCCATGTGTGGTCTAAACTGTAGCAAGCAGTTTGCTACAATTTAAAAGTTAGAAAAAATATTTTTTTTAATCAAAACCCGAGGGCTGTGGTGCTCTGTGCAGGCAGGGTATAAACTGTAGCAATAATTTGCTACATTTGTAGCAAGCAGTTTTCTACAGTTTATAAGAAGAAATGCTTTAACTAAAAGATGAGCACAGTAGCACTCCATGCAGGCAGTATATAAACTGTAGCTAGCAAGTATTTACTAAAAGCAGTTTGCTACAGTTTTTACATAGATTTTTTTTCAACTAAAATGTGAGCACCATAGTGCTCTATGCAGGAAGACTATAAACTGTAGCAACTGTTTCTTAAATTTGTAGCAGTTTGCTACAGTTTAAAAGAAGAAGAATTTTTTTTTTAATAAAAGGGTGGAGGGTTGGGGAATGGTACAGAAATGGAACCTGGATGGCTGGGGGTGGCATGTTGTGCATCTGGCTACCTGGTTGGTGTGCCAGTAGAAGGAACATCTTTTTTAATTGCTATTCACTTGGAACACCTGAGGGGGTGGGGCACTGGTTTGTGGTACCAGCACAGCGCACTGGTTGAACCAACAATGCTTCTGGTCATCTGCCTACTGAACCAGGGAGCCTTGCCCCATTCAGTTTTGGAGGTTGTTTATAAAAATACTGAAGAAGAATAGACCTAAAAAAAGTTAACCTACCCTGCCTTCATGTATCACCAGTCTGTCCTGATGATAATGTTGATGAATCAGTGCAGTGGTTTACATCTCTTCACAGTAGCTGTTTCACATTCCACCCCACGACTGACTGGACTTGCACAAGCATTTGTGCAACCTACCAGAACTTATAAAACCTCTACTACCAAAAAGCATACATGATTGGATCGTTGGATATGTGCATGGCAGTACTGTAGGTGCAGGCATTATGGAAGTCACAATCCATGACCTTCTGCCTATATTTGCTGCTTGCTTTCAGAGCACATCCAGAAAGCATGTAATTATTCCTTAAGAACATTCAAGAAGTCTGATAATATGTTCTACTTCATGCTTTATAGTCTAGACTGGATTCATCTTTTCCCCCTTTCTTTAGGCTCTGCAGCTGAGTATTTGAACCTCACATGTATGTCCACCTTCAGCAACCAGATCCATGTGGTACATCATTTCAAATCTTAGCCCTTATCCTGGATTATGGTAGAGATTATATATCCCGGATTATGGTAGAGATTATAGTCTAGGTGCCTCATACATAAACACGGTGATGTTAATCCTTCAGAGCTGCCATCTCTTTTTTGTAGTGTTTGAGCTTCCCTTTCTTTATTTTATGTTACTCAAAGTTTGTTTCAGGTTTCAGAGGTAAAAGGGATTTTTTGTTTCATTGATATTTTTCGATAAACTGCACCAAGATAATGCTTTACTGCCCTTCGGAGCAATTGTAGAATCAGTTAAAATAATTCTTAAGTCAGGTGTAAGACAATCATTACATCCTGACTCATCAAAACAACCCATTTCAGTCTCCTGAGTTCTGTCTGAAATAATTGAAAAATAATGACTATCCATGTTTGTACCTTTTATAGTTAAGAACATGGTCTCAGTTTGTATTTCAAATGTTATCTCCAGCCCCTTGACTTGTAAGCCCCACTTACTCCTAAATGTCCAAGTAAGTAATTTGTCCAGATAAAAAAAATCAAAACCATCTGCTGAAGCTTAAACCCTGTTTACTGTCTGCTGATTTCCTGCCACCCTGCTTTTTATTGATGGGTTTTCCATCAGTCTCCTTCCCTATCACTGTTCCAATAAACTGATTTGCACTTGAAAACACATGATCTGATGTTGTTAATCTTCGTTCATTCCTTAATGATGGGTTATCGGTTCCATCCTTGGAACCGATCCGGCCTTATACCAAGCTCGCATCAGCCAAAAACCCTCGAACCAAGATCCCACCCACAATGCTCTGCTCCCTGTTACCTCAGATCTCTTTTGCCACGTTGCTGTACAGCCATGTCAATCCATTCCCTCTCAGCAAGTGTTCAATCTGTTGAAGTTTTTCTATTAGTGTTTAGAAAGTTTTCAATTCATTACTATCTCTATCATCCTACCCTATTGCAACTTTGAGACTCTCTCTCTATAGTATTTTCCTTTTTCTTATCTTTGAGGTAATTCTACGTTAACATTATTGGTAATTCTTCTTCTCTCCCTTTCTTACCCTTCTGGGTAGTTTTCTTAAACTCTTAGTAGTGTCGTACTTTTCCCTTGATATCACAATGTCAGATAAGAAAAGTAGTGTTGGTTTCAAACAGTGTACGGAATGTGGCCGTAAGTTACCACTTTCTGATGGCCATGATTTATGTGTTTATTGCCTGATTGTTTCCCACCTTTTAGTGGCCCCTCCATGTGGGATTTTTAGAAATGTTTTAACTAGGGCGCTAAATGAAAGGAAGAATAAACTAATTCTAAAAGGTCTCCTTAAAACTCCTTTCTGCGAGGCTATCTCTGGGTCGGAGGGCTCACCCTCTCCTTCTAAACTCCGTAAGAGGCATTCTTCTTCTTCCTCAAGGTTGCTCACTTCATCTCCCGCTGGAGATTGCAAGGAGTCGACTCACAAAAAGGTAAAAACTTTGAGCCTGGCACTGCCATCTGTGGTCCTTTTGGCCCCAGCCTCGGCACCACCCCAGTTGATTCTCACTACAGCTATTTCTTCTTTATCGCCACCAGCACCGGATTTCCCGGTGCAGACACTTACGGCTCTGACAGTTTTGTTGCAGCCTTTTACAGCACCGCTGATGGTGTAGACCCTCTTGGCACTGTCTCTACAGGTACAGTCTCCTTCAGCTCTGTTGCTGCAGACTCCTTTGGCTCCATCCTTGCCGATGCTGTCAACTTCCGGGATACTGCCCTCTATGGTGCAGATGCCTTCGGCACCAACATGCTGCTCGGTGCAGTCACTTTCAGCACCGGTGTAGACACCTTCTTCAACAGCACCGTATTCATTGGTGCAGACATTTGCCACACCTCCCTTCACTGTGCAGACACCCTCGACGCTTATGGCGCTGCCTTTGTTGGTGCAGTTAACCTCAGCACCATTCTTCTCGGTGCAGACACCCTCTGTTCTGGGCTGTGCACCACACAAACTCATCCTTGTGGCCCTCGGTGCACTGGGCACTGGACCCTTCTCAGGCTAGTGGCTGTGCCGTGGGGGTAGGCGTTCTTGGTTCCATGCCAATTTTTTCTATGGCACCCTCCATGAATCCTCCTCCCCTCATGCTCCACAGTCCTCTTGAGACTCCTGCTCTGGGGGTCGGCTCATCAGAATGAGGTGTGACCCCGGTTCCAAGGTTGTCATGCTCTGTTCCGGGCTCCCATCCCTCTTTGGGCGGTTCAGCCTTCTAGGCCATGGAGAGGGCACTTGCCTCTGCTGGCAAAACCTCCCTGTCGGAGTCCTTGCCCCCCTCTGTGCCGCAACTGTTGCAAGCCACAGCTACTGGTCCCTGGGCACAAGGGCCTCAGGTTACTCCCCCCCAGGAGATCCCCTCCTCGCAGTCTTCCCCAGAGCTCCCTACTGAAGAAGTCCCTTGCAAGGCTTTGTGCAAGAGGAAGCACATAGACTCCACTGAGGGGTCTCTGACTGAAGAGACAGACTTCGATGATGGGGATGGTTCCCCATGGTCACCGTCTGATAAGGTGTCCTTTGGTGACATCCTTGAGATCCTAAGACAGAGGGGCGACTGGAAGTCCTCCAACCCTTCCTCAGAGGAATCCATATTCCTGTAGGCCTTTTGTGCCCGGCCCCCTACCTCCTGGGTTACCCCACCAGCCGATGTGAGCTTGTCCAGCTCATTGTCCAGTGTGCATGGAAGGCTCCTGACACCTTGGAAGCTGTACCTCGGAGGCCTGACAAGATTTTATCTCCCCCTGCTGAACATCCTCATTGGTCCAAAGGTCTTCCAATAGATGCCATGGTGTGATGGTGGCTGCAACCAAAAAAGACTTGGCAGAAGAGAGCCAGGTTGTCCATCCACCCAACAAGGAGTCCTGGTCGATAGACAGACTCAGGAAGCATGTGTTTGTTTCATTGACCTTCTCTGTAAGGTCCTTGAACTACTTGGCACACTTTACAAGGCTCCAGAGGGACCTTATCAACCAACTCTCTGAAACCTTGGCAGGAGCTGTTTCTGATAAGGTGAGCGACAATGTAGCTTCTCAGATAGCGACCCTGGAATCGATATCCAGTTCTTTCATGTGCCTCATTTCACATGCAACGGAAGGAGCGGCTAGAGTGGCAGGTGCAGGCATAGTCAAGAGACGTCATGCCTGGATGCCTTTGTAGATTCCTTCAAGGCTTCCTTTATGAACACCCCTATCAAGGCCGCTTCATTGTTTGGGACTACGGTTAAAGATATGCTGGCAAGGTGCGAACAAGATGGTAAGACCCTGTCTGCCATTGGTGTCTGACACTCCACCCCTCACCAATTCTACTCCAGAAATCAGAGGAGCGGGAAGATGTGGCACAGAAAATCACAGGGCTCTTTCTGTGACGCATGGGCCGAGTTCTCCCCTAGGGGCAGAGGAGGAAACTCTAATGGGAGACGCCCCTTTCAGGGCAGGGGAGGTCCGTGAAACCGGGGTTCCAGAGGTTCTTTCTCTGGGCAACCCTATCAGTGCTCTTGAAGCATTGCCCGACTGCTCGCCTCTGGAAGCAGTTGGGGGTAATTTTTCCTTGTACCCTACTGCCTAGCGAACCATAACCACCGATTCTTGGGTACAACAAATAATATCCAGAGGCTACCGCATTCCCTTCCATCTCTGTTCTACTTCACCCAGAGACTTACCCTGCATCCCACCCAGTCAAAGGAAATCAGCAGCACATGAAGTCCGAAAGCTGCTACAAAAAAGAGTCATCCAAATGGTCCCCCCAGACCAGATACAATCCGGTTTTTACTCAAGGTTCTTTATAGTGCCAATAAAGACAGGGGACTGGAGTCCGATTCTGGATCTTAGTACACTGAACAAATTTGTAAAAACAGAGAAATTCTGGGTGGTCATGGTTCAGTCTGTCCTTCCTCTTCTGGAAGAAGACGATTGGATGTGCTCTGTAGATCTTCAAGATGCGTATTACCATATAAAAGTGGACAAGTGCTCACAAAGATATCTCCGTTTCTGCATAGGAGCCAGTCACTACCAATTTCGAGCACTGTCCTTTGGTCTCTCTACAGCCCCCAGAGTGTTCACCAAATGCATGGCAGTGGTTATCGCTCACCTGAGACTTCAAGGAATCCAGGCATTTCCATACCCAGACGACTGGCTCCTTACCACCCCCACCAAGTGTATGTTGGAAGAAGCCCTAGACTACACTCTTCTCACAGCTCAGTGCCTGGGAATCACTATAAACTGGGAGAAGTCCAACATGACCCCAGCACAGTTTTTAGAATTCATCGGAGTTTTGTTGGGCACAAGGAATTGCACAGCATCTCTTCCAGATCACAGACTTCAAATAATAAGACAACAGGTTCAGCCGCTAATCTGTCACCACAAATCTTCTGCTCAGTCCATACACCAACTCTTGGGGTTGATGGCTGCCTTGATCACCATTGTTCCTCTGGCCACGTTCCACATGAGACTTCTTCAGTGGCTACTTCTCACGCAGTGGTACCCTCTACAACATCCTTTGTCTTTTCAGATAAGTGTAACTCAGAGCTGCAAGCAAGATTTGCTCTGGTGGTTGTCTCAAAATCCCCAACAATATTTTTGTCCCTTCAGCCCCCATCAGCCAAAAGCCATGGTGACCATGAATGCCTCCCTGATGGGGTGGGGGGGCTATATCAGGGAAACTCTGAGAGGCTCATTTGCATATAAATTTCCTGGAACTGAGGGCGGTGCTATTAGCGCTGGCAAGCATTCCACTCGATCCTTCCGTCAGGGAATTTTGCAGTCCAATCAGACAGCATGTCAGTAGTCTGGTACATCAACAAGCAAGGGGACACCAGCTCTTACCCGTTATGCCGAGAAGCCTTGAGAATATTGCAATGGGTGATAGCTTCCAACTGCTTTCTAATTGCAATGCACATTCCTGGGAGCTCCAATGTGATAGCAGACAAATTGAGCTGGTGCATTCTACAACCTCACGAGTGGTCCCTCAATCCTGTGAGAGCAGCAAAAAATTTCAACTGCTGGGGCCAGCCTTGCTGCAATCTATTCGCCTTCCCAATCAACTACAAGTGAACCAACGACTTTGCCCTGATCCCCCCTCGGGGACAGCCACTGAGAGACGCTCTAGTCCACACTTGGCCCTCAGGTCTGCTTTATGCTTATCCTCCTCTACCCCTCATCTCCCAATTTTCGAAGAAAGCACGGCAGTTGAAGAGCAAAGAGATCCTTATTGCTCCATATTGGCCTCGACAAGTTTGGTTCCCCTTCCTCTGACCTCACCTGCTAGATCGACCATGGATTCTCAATCCAACTCTGACATTGATCTCCCATCCGCAGGGTCTGACTCACCCCAATCTAACAAACCTGAAGCTGACAGCTTGGTTTCTCCACTTCCAGTGATTGCCAGGCAGGATAACCTCTCCTCCCTGGTGCGCAGTATTCTTATTGCTTCTCATAAACCATCCACCAGGCAAATCTATCTCAGCAAATGGAAAAGGTTTACATTATGGGCAGCGAACACACAATTGGACCCCTTGTCAGCCCCAGTTTTGGTGGTATTAGATTACTTATCAGATCTTTTTCAGTCTGGGGTATCAGCCTCTACTATTTGTGTTCATTTAGCTGCCATTTCTAATTTCCACATTGGCTTCCAGGACTCTTAACTCATGTCACACAAACTCTGTAAGACTTTCTTGAAGGGCATTTTTTTGCCTAAAACCTCCCTTTAGAGAACCAGTACAACCTTGAGATTTGGCCTTGGTTCTACAAGCCCTAACAGCTCCCCCCTTTGAACCTGCATCTTCATGTGATTTAAAGTACCTCTCATGGAAAACTTTGATGTTAAGTTGTCAATCTCGCCTTCATTCTTGCTTGATGGGTTCGGAGCCGATCCTCGGCTCCGACTCGGCACTTGCTAAGCTCGAGAGTCACTTTTACCAGCTCGAGGCAGCCCCATATCCCATGATGCAAGGCGGAAAGTACCCAGATCTCGTTTGCCGCTTCGCTGATGAGGTCCTCCTTTTACCAGCTCCTGGTAAGTGATTTGCTACTTTGCTATTTTAGCCCCTTTTAACAAAAAAACCCTTAATTGTTAGTTTTATATTAGTTTTAAACCTTTTCTGACAGAAAATTCTCTGTCTCTTCTTATTTTTTTAGTCAGACTTTCACCCATCCCATCCCCCCCCTGTTAGGGTGTGTGTGTGTGTTTTCTAGTTATACCTTTTGGTATATTTAATTTAATTTCTTTGACTGGTGTGTGTGTCTGTGTTTACACCATGTCTAAAGAAAGGGTCTCAGGCTTTAAGAAGTGTGACTCGTGCTGTCAGAAAATGTCTCTGACAGACGGTCACACTTCTTGCCTGTATTGCCTGGGGCCTCTTCACCTGCAGGACTCCTGTGCTATATGTCATTCTTTCAGCCAGAGAGTCCTGCAGGAAAGAAGAAATAAGTTGATTTTGAGGGGCCTTCTTAAGCCGGAGGGCTCTCCGGCTAAGTCGGCTCCATCCAAGACTTCTAAGTCTTCCAAGGCCCAGGCTTCTGTGTCCAAGCCTGCGGCCTCGGCTGCGACTTCGTTCTGAGTCGAGATCGCTCGGCTGGAGCCGATTCTGGCTTAAGCCTTCGGCACCGATGGCTATCGGTGCCGATTCTGGTTCGACCACCGGTGTCGGCTCCGATCGGTTCCGACCACCATGTGGCTCAGGCATCGGTGTCGGCCCGATCGGCTCCGACACCGTTACTTTTGTGGCTGTATCGGCTCGGCTGGAGCCGATGCATCAGCTACCTGTCGGCTCCGATAAGTTATCGGCTCCGACAGGTTCAATAGTTTCATCGGTTCCGATGGCTCCTTCGAGGAAGAGGTCTAGGTCTCCTTCCTTGGAGCCGATACTTTCGGCTTCACCTCTCCTCTCGAACGGAGCCATCGGAGCCGATCTTCAAGGTCATCCAGGCTTTCTGACCATGATTTAGAGAGAGTGGTCAGTAGATTACTTAAGTCACAGGCACTGGCCCAAATGTTACATAGCCCGTCTCAACAGACGGCTATTGGTCCACACCCCATTGCAGTTCCTCCTTCAACTCTACCCCAGAGCTTGGAGTTGGAGTCTTCGAATGGTTACTGCTACGGCTGAGGGACAGATACCCCTTCTGTTCCTTCAGCCTCTACTCTTATCTCCTCTTGAGACCTTCCTTAGAGGGATTCGGTGGCCGGGCTTCCATGGTCTCCTCCGAGGGGGTGAGTGGCATCGGACCCTTGTCCGAACCCGCTCTTCCCCTTGGAGCCTCGGCCTTGGTGAGCTCTGCTCCGACATCTGCCTCGGAGACTTCCCTTTCGGTGGTCCCTGAAGTTCCTAGCTCTTGAACGGGTTCTCTCGGACCTTCCTGGGAGGGAGCATTCGAGGTGATGAAGAGTGTGCTGGCCACGGGTATCAGCCAGCAGTCTGTTCCCTTAGCTCCTCCCTCTATAGTGCCTGTTGACATCTCTGCCACTTCTCTTGCTACAGGACCCAGAGATCCTCCGCCTCAGGTTTCCCATTGGGAATATCCCCTCTTCCGAGGATTCTCCTGATGTTTCGGGAGATCCTCCTAGGAAGAGGACCTGTAAGAGGAAACATGTAGACTCCCGAGTCTATCACTTCAGATACTGACTTAGATGAGTCAGAGGGATCCCCAAGATCCCCTCTGAGGATGTCTCCTTCTCAGACATCCTAGAACTCCTTAGACAGAGGGAAACTGGCCCACCAATAATCCCTCTGAGGATGAGTCAGTATACCTAGAGGCGTTTGGATCTCGGCCCTCCACCTCCTGGGTGTCTCCGCCTTCGACCCCTTATGCAGGTTATTGCCCGAAGGCGTGGGCTGCTCCTGACTCTGTAGAGCCAGTCCCTAGGAGGCCTTCAAAATTTATTACTGCCCGTGTGATAAGCAATTCCTCACTAAGGGTGTTCCCGCTGATGCCATGGTGGTGGCTGCTGCCACCAAGAAGGAACTTGCAGATCCTTCCGCACCGTCCATCCTCCTAATAAGGACTCTAGGACCATGGATAGGTACGGTAAGCGGATGTTTTCCTCAGCGACCTTTGCTATGCTCGCTGAATTACCTATGTCACTTCACCAGACTCCAAAGGGATATCCTTAAGGAGCTAGGTGATGTTGTACAGGATCCTACAGCTGCAGGGGCTCAGGAAAACATTCCTTCGCAGCTAGGAACCCTTAATTCCATTGCAAACTCCTCCATGCGGCTAATATCATATGCTGCTGATGGAGCGAGTAGCGCCGCAGGTACAGGTGTGGCTCTCAGACGCCAAGCCTGGATGCGGCTATGTGACTTTGCAGATCCCTTTAAGGCGTCCTTCACAAATTCTCCCTTTGATGGGTCAGCTTTGTTTGGCCCTCAAGTGAAGGAAACTTTGACCAGGTGTGAGCAGGACGGCAAGACTCTTTCTGCCGTAGGAGTCCGTTTTTCCACCCCTTCTAGACCTTACCCCAAAGGACAGAAAGGTGGCAAAATGTGGTTCCGCAAATCCCAAGGAGTCACGCCGGATTCACGTGGTCAGTTTACCCCTAGAGGCAGAGGGGCAACAACAACAGACGCCGCTCTAGAGGCAGAGGGGGTCCAAAAAACCAGGGAAACAGAGAGCCTCTCTCTGACAAGCCCTTTCAGCATCCCTGAGATGTTGCCCGGCTGTCCCTCCTTGGAGGCAGTCGGGGGAAGATTATCACTGTACCCAGAAGCCTGGCACTCCCTCACTCAAGACAGATGGGTACAGTCGATCATATCCAAGGGTTACATAATTCCTTTCGAGGAAAGTCCTTTCCCCTCAAATTCCCTTCCAGATGTACCACCCGGTCTAAGGGAAATTGCAGAGTTAGAAGTCTCAAAACTACTGCAAAAAAGAGCCATTCAGCCAGTTACAACAGACCATTCAGAGCCGGAATCTACTCAAGGTTCTTTTTGGTCCCCAAAAGACGGGAGACTGGAGACCAATATTGGATCTCAGCAGACTCAACAAGTCTGTGAGGAAGACAAGATTCGAATGGTCACTCTTCAGTCAATTCTGCCCTTCTTACAGAAGGACAACTGGATGTGCTCAATAGATCTTCAGGATGCGTACTATCACATCAAAATTCACAGACGCTCCAGGAGATTTCTCCGCTCGGCTGGGGTCCAGTCATTTCCAGTTCAGAGCCCTGCCCTTTGGTCTCACCACAGCCCCCAGAGTGTTCACCAAATGCATGGCAGTGGTCACGGCTCACCTGAGACGTCAAGGATTCCAGGTGTTTCCGTATCTCGACGACTGGCTCCTGTCAGCCACCACCAGGCATCAGCTTATTCAAGCCAGGGATTACACAATAAATCTTTGTTCTCATTTGGGCATCTCGATCAACTTCGAAAAATCATCCTTATTGCCCTGCCAGTCTATTACTTTCATAGGCGCAAACTTAAACACTGTTCGGATGTCAGCTACCGTTACAGATCAAAGAGTTTCAGACATTCAAAGTCATGTCAGGATCATTCTAGCCAACAAGAAAGTACAGGCCAGAATGGTTCTAAAGGTATTAGGCCTCATGGCTGCGGCCATTACTCTTCTTCCCCTGGCTCGCTTCTACATGCGCCTTCTTCAGTGGATGCTGTTCACACAGTGGTCGTACCAACAACTTCCAATGCGTCACCAGATTCTGGTGACACAGACTTGCAAAGATCATCTTGCTTGGTGGATCACATCTACCCAGGTTCACCAAGGCAGACACTTTGTACCCCCATCCCGGTAGCCACTGTCACCACGGATGCCTCCCTGATCGGGTGGGGGTCATTATCAGGGCAGGATGGTTCATGGGGCGTGGCAGCCGCTCGAGTACCACCTGCACATAAATGTCCTGGAGATGAGAGCAGTGCTTTTAACGCGTTGCAAGCCCTCAACGACTTTCTTCCCGTAGGGACAATTGCAGTCCACACAGACAACATGTCTGTAGTTTGGTATATCAACAAACAGGGCGGAACCAAGTCCTACCCCTTGTGTCGAAGCGCTCAGACTATGGCAATGGGCAATCTCCTCTCATCGGTTTCTGGTAGCAACGCATATCCCTGGGAAAACCAACATTGTAGCGGACAGATTGAGCAGAGCTATTCTCATGCCTCACGAGTGGTCTCTCAAGCAATCGATAGCGGAAGAGATTTTTCTGGAATGGGGTCGTCCATGTTGCGATCTTTTTGCTACTCCCCAAAACAGCAAATGCCCAGACTTCTTCTCTCTCTTCCCTCTTCCAGGCCATCCCCAAAGAGACGCTCTGACCCAGGATTGGCCCCAGGGACTTCTTTATGCCTTCCCTCCATTTCCTCTGATCCCTCAAGTTATCCAGAAAGCAACCGTTTTGAGAGCCAAATTGATTCTCATTGCTCCTTACTGGCCTCGACAAGTTTGGTTCCCGTTCCTCCATCGTCACCTTTTAGTGCAGCCGTGGCATCTGGACCCAGTGCCAGATTTTCTGATTCACCAATCCGGTCAGCTGCACCGGTCTATCCCTTCTCTCAACCTCACAGCATGGTTGCTCCACTTCCTTCCTTAGCCAGGCTTCCTTTGATCTCTAACCTGTTAGAGACATCATAGTAGCTTCTTTAAAATCCTCTACCAGGAGGATTTATACTAGCAAATGGAAACGTTTCTCTTATTGGGCTAAGGCCAAGAATATTGATCCTTTCACTGCCCCTGTTCAGGCAGTCCTGGACTTCTTAGCAGAGATTTTTCATGCAGGCTCCTCTTCTTCCACAGTCAGAGTTCAATTGGCTGCTATCTCGAACTTTCATGTCGGGATTGCAGATCACAATATTATGTCCCATAGGCTCTGTAGGGCCTTCTTGAAAGGAATTTTCCTGCTAAAGCCTCCCATCAGGAATCCTCCTCCTCAATGGGATCTAAATTTAGTGCTGACATCCTTGATTCTTCCCCTTCGAGCCAGCTGTTTCTTGTTCCCTGAAATTTCTTTCTTGGAAAACTTTATTCCTAGTAGCTATTACATCGGCCAGGAGGGTGTCTGAACTTCATGCTCTATCGGTTCGACCCCCCTATTTGGTTTTTCACAAAGACAGAGTATCATTGAGAACTAATCCGACCTTTTTGCCTAAGGTCGCCTCAAAGACTAATTTGAATCAATCCATTGATCTCCTGTATTTTTCCCAAACTATTCAGACAGAGCCGAACAAAACTACATTATCTTGATGTCCACCGTCAACTCAGATATTATTTGGACAGAACAAAAAATTTAGGAAATCTGATCAACTTTTTGTTTCCTATGCGGATAATAAGAAAGGCCTTCCTGTCTCTAAAGTGACCTTGTCTAGATGGCTTTCTTCGGTTATCTCTGAAATTTATCTGCTCAGGGGAAAACAGCTGTGCTCAAAACCTAAAGCACATTCAACTAGGAGCTTAGCTACTTCTACAGCCTTTCAAGCTAGACTACCTTTAGACACTATTTGTGCAGCGCCACTTGGGCCACTCCTCATACTTTTGTTTCCCATTACAAATTGGACTTGGCCTCCAGGGACAGAGCCAGTTTTGGCTCTACAGTCCTCAAGAGTCTGTTCCATTGAGCCACCCAGGATAGAGGTGCTAGGACGCGGTCCCATCAAGCAAGAATGAAGGCGAGATTGACAACTTAACATTAAGAAGTTATGTACCTACCATAACGTTCCATGTTAGTTGTCTTCTCTCACCTTCTTTCTTGCGACCCTCCCTCCTTCCCCCAGGCCTGGACAGACCTTCCTATAAGAAATTATTATGCTGAAGACCATTCAGACCTGGTCCTTCTTCCATCCTGTAAGTTTTCTTTCTTCCTTTTGGAAGTGTTTTTATGCTTGGTGCTATTGCCCTTTGTCATCAAACGAGATCTGGGTACTTTCCGCCTTGCATCATGGGATATGGGGCTGCCTCGAGCTGGTAAAAGTGACTCTCGAGCTTAGCAAGTGCCGAGTCGGAGCCGAGGATCGGCTCCGAACCCATCAAGCAAGAAAGAAGGCGAGAGAAGACAACTAACATGGAACGTTATGGTAGGTACATAACTTCTTATTTCTGGTCACAATGGCCAGACGTCTTTCAGAATTTCAAGCCTTATGCATCAAATGTCCATACCTTATTTTCCATAAGGATAGTGTCTCACTGAGAACTAATTCTTCCAATTTACCGAAAGTGGTGTCAGAGCGGTCTATCAACTAGTCTATTGACCTCCCAGTATTTTCCTAATTATTCTAACAAGGGAGAGTATTGTCTGCACTCCCTAGATGTTCACAGGCAAATCCATTTTTATTTGGACAGAACAAAATCTACCCATAAATCAGACCAGCTATTTCTGGCCTTTTCTCGACCAAGACTAGGTCGTTCTGTCTAAAATTACATTGGCGTCATGGTTGAGAAATTGCATTACCTTCATCTACAACAAGAACAACATCACCTTGCCTCACAAAATGAAAGCGCATTCTACAAGGTCTGTGGCAATTTCAGCAGCTTTCCATGCTAAGGCCTCCCTCAATGACATTTGCTCAGCTGCGACTTGGGCCAAACCCCATACTTTTATCTTTCATTACAAATTGGATTTGACCTCCAGAGGAAGAGCTTCTTTTGGTTCCATGGTGCTCAGGAATGTCCTTCCATGGGGACCACCCAGGGATACAAGTAGCTGGGGACTCTGTCCCATCAGTAAGGAATGAACAAAGATTAACAACATCAGATAAAGAAGTTATGTCTTACCATAATGTTCCATCTGTGTTGTTGATCCTTGTTCAGTTATTACGACCTTCCCTCTGTCCCTCTCCGGAGGTTCCTGGTGGATTTCATATGCTCCCTTTCCATTATTGTAGGCCTGTTATGACCAGAGGTAGCCTCTACTTTTGTCTATCAACTTGCAAACTCGATCTGAGGTAATGGAGCAGAGCATTGTAGGTAGGATCTTGGTTTGAGAGTTTTTGGCTGATGGGAGCTTGGTATAAGGCCAGCTCAGTTTCGATGACGGAACCGATAACCCATCAGTAATGAATGAATGAAGATCAGCAACACAGATGGAACGTTATGGTAAGACATAACTTCTTTTTCATAAATTCTGTAATAATCTCAACACAAATATGATTTTCTGCAGTTTATTACTCTCCATATTTAGTACTTATTTGCTCTCTTTATAAAATGTTGGAATATGTGTACACTGCCAGGTTTCTTCATATGAACATTCAAAACGTAGTGTCTCTGTCTCAACACTGAGATAGTTATGGCTATGGAAATGGCACAGTGCTGTTTGCATACCAGAAGATGTGTGCTCTGAAATAACTGTGACATTTATAGTTATGGCTATGGAAATGGCACAGCGCTGTTTGCATACCAGAAGATGTGCTCTGAAATAACTGTGACATTTATAGTTATGGCTATGGAAATGGCACAGCGCTCTTTGCATACCAGAAGATGTGTGCTCTGAAATAACTGTGACATTTATAGTTATGGCTATGGAAATGGCACAGCGCTCTTTGCATACCAGAAGATGTGTGCTCTGAAATAACTGTGACATTTATAGTTATGGCTATGGAAATGGCACAGCTCTTGCATACCAGAAGATGTGTGCTCTGAAATAACTGTGACATTTATAGTTATGGCTATGGAAATGGCACAGCGCTCTTTGCATACCAGAAGATGTGTGCTCTGAAATAACTGTGACATTTATAGTTATGGCTATGGAAATGGCACAGCGCTCTTTGCATACCAGAAGATGTGTGCTCTGAAATAACTGTGACATTTATAGTTATGGCTATGGAAATGGCACAGCGCTCTTTGCATACCAGAGGATGTGTGCTCTGAAATAACTGTGACATTTATAGTTATGGCTATGGAAATGGCACAGCGCTGTTTGCATACCAGAAGATGTGTGCTCTGAAATAACTGTTACATTTATAGTTATGGCTATGGAAATGGCACAGTGCTCTTTGCATACCAGAAGGTGTGTGCTGTGAAATAACTGTGATATTTATAGTTACGGCTATGGAAATGGCACAGCACTTTGCATACCATAAGATGTGCTCTGAAATAACTGTGACATTTATCTGTCTGAACACTGAGAGAGTTATGGCTATGCAAATGGCACAGTGCTCTTTGCATACCAGAAGATGTGTGCTCTGAAATAACTGTGACATTTATAGTTATGGCTATGGAAATGGCACAGCACTCTTTGCATACCAGAAGGTGTGTGCTCTGAAATAACTGTGACATTTATAGTTATGGCTATGGAAATGGCACAGCGCTCTTTGCATGCCAGAAGATGTGTGCTCTGAAATAACTGTGACATTTATAGTTATGGCTATGGAAATGGCACAGCGCTCTTTGCATACCAGAAGATGTGTGCTCTGAAATAACTGACATTTATATTTATGGCTATGGAAGTGGCACAGTGCTCTTTGCATACCAGAAGATGTGTGCTCTGAAATAACTGACATTTATAGTTATGGCTATGGAAATGGCACAGCGCTCTTTGCATACCAGAAGATGTGTGCTGTGAAATAACTGTGATATTTATAGTTATGGCTATGGAAATGGCACAGTGCTCTTTGCATACCAGAAGATGTGTGCTCTGAAATAACTGACATTTATAGTTATGGCTATGGAAATGGCACAGCGCTCTTTGCATACCAGAAGATGTGTGCTCTGAAATAACTGTGACATTTATAGTTATGACTATGGAAATGGCACAGTGCTCTTTGCATACCAGAAGATGTGTGCTCTGAAATAACTGTGACATTTATAGTTATGGCTATGGAAATGGCACAGCGATCTTTGCATACCAGAAGATGTGTGCTCTGAAATAACTGTGACATTTATAGTTATGGCTATGGAAATGGCACAGCGCTCTTTGCATACCAGAAGGTGTGTGCTCTGAAATAACTGTGACATTTATAGTTATGGCTATGGAAATGGCACAGCGCTCTTTGCATACCAGAAGGTGTGTGCTCTGAAATAACTGTGACATTTATAGTTATGGCTATGGAAATGGCACAGTGCTCTTTGCATACCAGAAGGTGTGTGCTCTGAAATAACTGTGACATTTATAGTTATGGCTATGGAAATGGCACAGCGCTCTTTGCATACCAGAAGGTGTGTGCTCTGAAATAACTGTGACATTTATAGTTATGGCTATGGAAATGGCACAGCGCTCTTTGCATACCAGAAGATGTGTGCTCTGAAATAACTGTGACATTTATATTTATGGCTATGGAAATGGCACAGTGCTCTTTGCATACCAGAAGATGTGTGCTCTGAAATAACTGTGACATTTATAGTTATGGCTATGGAAATGGCACAGCGCTCTTTGCATACCAGAAGATGTGTGCTGTGAAATAACTGTGACATTTATAGTTATGGCTATGGAAATGGCACAGTGCTCTTTGCATACCAGAAGATGTGTGCTCTGAAATAACTGTGACATTTATAGTTATGGCTATGGAAATGGCACAGCGCTCTTTGCATACCAGAAGATGTGTGCTGTGAAATAACTGTGACATTTATAGTTATGGCTATGGAAATGGCTCAGCGCTTTGCATACCAGAAGATGTGCTCTGAAATAACTGACTTTTATAGTTATGGCTATGGAAATGGCACAGCGCTCTTTGCATACCAGAAGGTGTGTGCTCTGAAATAACTGTGACATTTATAGTTATGGCTATGGAAATGGCTCAGCGCTTTGCATACCAGAAGATGTGCTCTGAAATAACTGTGACATTTATAGTTATGGCTATGGAAATGGCACAGTGCTCTTTGCATACCAGAAGATGTGTGCTGTGAAATAACTGTGACATTTATAGTTACGGCTATGGAAATGGCACAGGGTCTTTGCATACCAGAAGATGTGTGCTCTGAAATAACTAAATAACTGTGACATTTATCTTAGTATTTGGCTTTTTGACTTTTTAAGCAGCTGATATGCTAACCACCAGCTGCTTTGGAGCAGTTTCTACCACTGAACTGTCAGCACATGCTGCCCAGTGACTCAACTGTTTTCTGGTTGCCAGAAGAGATACGTACCAGCTTTCTCCATTTACCAGTCTCCTGTGGATCTTCCACAAAGTTCTATTCTTGGCCACTTCTATTTGTGAATAACATTTGGAGGCACTGCAGAACTGCATGGCTAAGACAATATGTTGATGACTGACCTGATAATATTTTGTTTGTCATGTACTGTCCTAGCTAGAGATCATTTGCATTATTTGTACACGTCATAGCTACTTGTCATTCTCAGGCAAAGTTCCTGCCGTTTGGGAATATAGCAACCTCTTCCTGACCTTGTCCTAACTAGCTTGTTAGCTGCTTGGATCATACATTCACTGATGTTTTGAAGTCTCTAAAGCTTCCTAGTGTCATCCTGAACAATAAGCTGAAGTGTTTCTCCATATAATGTCCGTCATTTGAAGAAAAATAAAACGCTTGATATATTGTATAGAATTCAGGCCATTATGGCAGTAGAACATCTGTAACCCAAGCTTTTATACATGTTGTCCTGTATGCTTCTCATGTACAAAGAATCTCAAAATCACTTCACATAAATGTGACGTACCCTATAAATTTGTTGCTGATATACATTTCTACTTTCATCCTTGTGAAGCCTTAAGCAACATTTTATGCTTAGAATTGCCCAGTTATGTCAGGCTTACCCATATGACCGTGACTTGCATTGTGTTATACACAAGTACGTACCCAGCAGTACATTAGATACTGATCTGTTATACAACCTTGCCGCCCCACAGACATCTTCTTGGTACACATCAAACTGTTAACCAACAGATTATGAAACTGAACCTACAAAGTCTGTAGTGGATTAAATGTACTCTGAACATCCAGCAGCTTGTCTGTAAACAAGGTGTCGCTGTGCCAGTAATGGATGCTTATTTATTTATGTGTATGTATATGTATATGTAATTTGTTTACCAGGATTATACACCGACCTGAATGGACCATTTGCAGGTACAGCCTGAGTGAAAAGGATCACATAAGAAATGAAAAAAACATATTTATTAATACAAGGATATGCTAATGAAAATGCATATATATATCTATATGCATACACACACACACACACACATATATATATATATATATATATATATATATATATATATATATATATATGTGTGTGTGTGTGTGTGTTTGTATATACTTATATGTATTTGTGTATACATATATATATATCTATATATATATATATATATATATATATATCTATGGGATCACAATGGAATACCGAAATTCCACAATCCCGAAAGTCTGAATCCCGAGGACCAGAATCTCGAGATTGCGGAATCTCGAACGTAGTGAATGGGGATTGCTGTACAGTGTGGAACGGGAACTTTGCAGTTCACTCCACTGTAGTGCGATCTTGAAGTTGGTATATTTAAGTTGCAGGGGGAGTAGGGGCTGCAGGTGCATGTATATATATAATATATATATATATATATATATATATATATATATATATATATATATATATATATATATCTTTATATATTTTATAGATTAGATGCAGCCATAATGAGTGAGATGGATTACGCTACAGGGATGCAGCATATCATTATATAGAAAAGTAATAAGACATTAGAAGAGGCAAGTGAGAATATTTGTGGTATTGTTAACATCTTTAATATTAAGGAAGCTGGGTGATTTGCTTATTTTTAGTTGGTTCCAAATAGCATTGCTTTTGTTTTTCAAGGATTGAGTATACGTTTCTGGCTTTTTAGCCACTGGTTGGGGGATTGAAGATCATCTTAGAACTGAGTTTGTATAACAGAATGGGATTTGTATAACTTGTAGATGACCATGTCATCTGCATAAAGAATTTGAGATATCTGAGAATGATCAGATGGAGTTTGACAAATATGGAAAATAGCAAAGGGGCTAAAGTGGAACCATGGGAGACTCCTTTCATAAAAGTAGCTGTTTCAGAAGTAGTGGTGCCTACTTTTACCTTGAAGGTTCTGCTACTGATGAATTCTACAAACCAAATATTTTGCATGGTCATGAATGCCTATTTCAATTAATTTGTTAAATACTAAGTTATGGTCAATTAGATCAAAGGCTTGTTGCAGCAGTGGGATTATTTTACTTAGTAGCCACAAGCCTCCGTCTGCTGTTTTAGTCTATATTTCCACCCTGTTTGCTGTCACCTGTTCCTTCTTCTTCCTCCCCATCGTACGCTGTTATCATTATCCTAGCCTAGATCTTATATCCATTGACTTCATATCTCCTCCCTTTTAACAATCCCTAGTCTTGCTGTTATCCTAAATTAATCTCTCCCCATCCCTCCTTTGTTCCTTTTTTCTATTTTTTTCAATAATCAGTCCTCCTTCGCTCATATGCTTTTGTCTTGCCTTTTTATAAGGTCTAGGGAGTATCATATTCTAATTTTGCTTTCAAAACATTGTATCTCCTGTAACAACCACCTACATTATATTTTTATAAATGTACCCTGCTGCAACAATTTTTTGCTAATTTTTTCATTTGAGTTCGACTGCCTTTTGAAGTCGAAGATAGTGATTGCACACTTGAGCCAGTCTGCTTACCAGCTTACTGTGTGTTCACACATTATGATATTGGAAAACCATAGCATAATAAATACTCTGACACAGAACTTTGATACTTTTAACTTCTGCTTATTGCTTCTGGAGGGATGATGGACTCCCTACATCGAAGCTTGGGCTTCAAGAAACACACGTGAGAATACAGTGCAGTCTTATGTAAACTGTGTAATACTATATCTGTTCCATAATTAGCTGACCCTTTGCCCTTCTTTTTCTCCAGTAGCCCTTGCAACTTGCATGCCTCTGCAGCTATATATTTGTCTACAACCCAGTAAATTAATAAGGCTCCATCTCTGCCACTACTTCATCATTCTTGTTTTTCTTAGAACTATTTTTTAATCTTGTCTGTAAATTTATAGTTTACCGTATAGTCTTTTAATCTAGTGTTCATCACATCCAGACTGTTCTTGTAAGGTGGTACCTCAACATTCCTTCCTTTTTTGTTCTGCAAGTTTTATGTGCCAGTTAATATCTTTTCTGAGCGGTATGTATCAAATGGATGCAGGCCTTGTTTAAAATGAGTCCATTATTAGCTTATTGAAAAGCAATATACTGAAAGTTATAATACTGAATGTACAGTGTTGAAACATTAAAATATTAAACTCAGAATACCTACTTGCTTTACTAAAAAAGCTCACACAGGCTCTGCCACAACTTGTTCTGAAGGAAAGGATAGATGTTATGTTGTCCCAGGATGCACACTATCATGTCAAAATGAACAGGTGCTCCAGGGGATATCTACGCTTCTGGCTGGGAGCCATTCACTACTAATTCAGAGCCCTGCCCTTTGGTCTCACCACAGCCCCCAAGGTGTTCACCAAATGTATGGCAGAGGTCACGGCTCACCTGAGGCATCTAGGATTCTAGGTGTTTCCATACTTAGACGACTGGCTCCTGACTGCCACAACTGAGCATCTACTAATCAGGTCAAGGGACACTGCACTTCATCTCTGCTCAGAGTTAGGAATTACAGTCAGTTTTGAAAAATCTGCCTTGTTGCCGTCTCAGCATATTACCTTTATAGGAGCAGATTTAAATTCAAAAAGCATGGCAGCAAAACTGTCTGCAGAAAGAGTCCTAACATTACGCCTTCAGGTATCAGTCCTGTTGAGGAAGAAGAAAGTACAAGTCAGGTTTGTGCTCAAGGTTCTGGGTTCAATGGCAGCAGCAATAACCTTGGTTCCCTTGGCCCGTCTACGCATGAGAATACTACAATGGCTTCTCTTCACTCAATGGTCCGTGCAGGTATTGCCCTTGTCAGACAAAATTTTGATAACCAAAACTTGCAAAAAGGATCTATGTTGGTGGATCCAATCTGCACAGGTGACATTAGGCAGACCATTTGTTCTCCCCCAGTGACCATGGACGCTTCCCAGATAGGTTGGGGGGGCATTATCTGGGACAGACTGTCCAATGGATTTGGCAGGATCACAAATGCCATCTGCACATCAATGTCCTGGAGATGAGAGCAGTGCTCATGGCATTGCAGGCATTTCAAAACTTTCTTCCTTCGGGGACAATTGCAATTCAATCAGACAACATTTCTGTGGTATGGGACATCAACAAACAAGGTGGAACCAGATCATACCCCTTATGTCGAGAGGCCCAGAGAGTATGGCAATGGGCAGTCTCTTTTCAGCGCTTTTTCACTGCAGCGCATATTCCGGAGAAATCCAATGTGATAGCGGAGAAGTTGAGCAGGGCAATCTTAATGCCACATGAGTGGTCCTTGAAACAGGAAGTTGGCAACAAAATTTTTCGCAAATGGGGCCAGCCATGCTGCGACCTTTTTGCCACGTTCATCACTGCCAAATGCAGCAGCTTTTTTGCCCTAATCACCCAGGGATGTACTTGTCCACGATTGGCCTCCGGGACTTTTCTATGCTTTTCCACCTTTTCCCCTTATAGCGAAGGTAATCCAGAAAGCAAAATTGTTGAGTCACAAGATAATTGTCATTGCTCCTTACTGCCCTCTTCAGATATGGTTCCCCTTCCTATGGCCTTATCTACAGGAGGATGGACCCAGTGCCGGATCTCTTGACTTATCAGTCCAGGTCTCCATCCTTCCATCCAAACTCTCCAGCTCACAGCTTGGTTACTCCACTTTCAGTCTTAGCCAGACTTCCAGAATTATCCCAGCAGTGAGACATATTTTAGTGTCTGCGCACTAAAGCTCTACAAGAAAACTTTATGCGAGTAAGTGGAAGAGATTTTCTTTTTGGGCTGTCCAAGGGACTTGGCATGATCACGAATACCATCTGCACATCAATGTCATGGAGATGAGAGCAGTGCTCATGGCATTTCAAAACTCTCCGGGTCTCTCCATCCAAACTCTCCAGCACACAGCTTGGTTACTCCACTTCCAGTCTTAGCCAGACTTCCAGAATTATCCCCAGCAGTGAGACATATTTTAGTGTCTGCATACAAAAGCTGTACAAGAAAACTTTATGTGAGTAAGTGGAAGAGATTTTCTTTTTGGGTGAACAAAAATCAACTGGACCCTTTCACAGCTCCCATTTCATCCATCCTGGAATTCTTGACAGAAATTTTTACTCAAGGGGTGGCAGCCGCTACTGTTTGGGTTCAGCTGGCTGCTATTTCTAACATTCACATAGGCATCAAGGGTTCAAATATTATGTCTCACAGACTGTGTAAAGCTTTCTTGAGGGGCACATTTCTCCTAAGGCCCCCTATAAAAGAACCTCCATCACCGTGGGATCTAAATTTGGTATTAGCATCCTTGATATTGCCTTCCTTTGAGCCAGCTTCTTCTTGTCTCTTAAAGTTCTTATCTTGGAAGACTCTTTTCTAGAATCTATCACTTCAGCTAGAAGAGTTCCTGAATTACAAGCTCTGTCTATTCATCCTCCTTACTTGGTCTTCCACAAAGACAAAGTCTTCCTCAGAACAAATCCCTCCTTCTTACCTAAGGTATGTTCTGAAGCCAATCTAAATCAATCCATTGAGTTACCAGTATTTTTCTCAAATTATGGCAACAAAGCAGAATATAAACTCCATCAGCTGGATGTACATAGACAGTTTTAGCTGCATAGAACAAAGGATTTCAGGAAATCTGACCAGCTATTTGTATCCTTTGCAGAACACAGAAAAGGAGTCCCAGTTTCTAAGGTTACATTGTCTAAATGGCTTACAAACACAATAACTTATGCTTATAGCTCTCAACATAAACACCTTCATAGTAAAATTTGAGGACACTCTACTAGAGCTGTGTCTACCTCCACTGCTTTTCAAGTCAGACTACCTTTTGATTCAATTTGTGCTGCAGCCACATGGGTTAATCCCTCATACCTTTATTACTCATTACAAAGTAGATGTGGCCTCCCGGAACAGGGCTTCCTTTGGTTCCACTGTTCTGAAGAGTTTATTCCCTTCAGCCACCCAAGAAAGTAGGTGCTGGGGAAGTTGTCCCAACCAGCAAAATGAAGGTGACATGGACAACATAACATAAAGAAATTATGTACTCACCATAACATTCCATGTTTGTTCTCCAGTATCTTGCCTTCATTCTTGTGTCCCTCCCTCCTTCCCCCTTCCTGGATGATTTGGAGAAGTTCTTTGGCCCAATATCTTGTTCCCCTCTTGTGTTCTGGGGTCCTTTAAGATTTGTACCTTTTTTGTTGTACATATGTGTATATAGTTCTATATATTTGTGTGCAATTTTTTTTTAATTACACAATCTCATGTTAGTCTAGTGTTATTAGCTTACCAAATGAGATCTGGGTATCTGTCGCTAGGCTTCATGGGATAGAGTGCAGCCTCGAGCCAGTAAAGAGCTCTCGGGCTTTAGTATAGGCCAAGTCGGAACCGATGCTCGGTTCTGAACCCAGCCAGCAAAATGAAGGAGAGATACTGGACAACAAACATGGAACGTTATGGTGAGTACATAACTTCTTTTTTGTTTTTGTTTTCTTGTATTTTGTGTTGCTTTATTGCCTTCTTCTAATTTGTATATCGTGATTACTTTTCTTTACACTGTGTTTTACTTGTATTTTGCTTTTAATTGCTTATTTAAGCTAGGAAAGAGACCACAGCTGTGTCTCTTTTGAGTTACGCAGAAAAGAAGTTTTTCCCACTCTCTCATCCTGGTGATATTGTGTTTTTAAACTCAACTATTTTTCTAGTTGCTTACCCTTATGTTAATTTGACCACATATCGTCTTTCCTCTTTCACTGGCTATTGTGATGAAGCACAAAATTATCATTTTGTGAAATCACTCCCCTTCAATTGTTTAAATTTATTAGCCATCCCACTGTGTTCCATAGAGCCAGAATACAAAGTGCCCACCCCTTCTAATCTATCTTGCTCTTTTAAAATTAGTGGCTTAAATTACCCCTTCTTTCATATCTAACTGCTTAGTGCACACTGAAGCTCTTAGGATATTCACCAATTTATCCATATTACATTTAAAATCTTCAACCTCTACTCCAAGACCACCAGTTACTGGGGAGCCCACATTCTGTTTCTCTGTAGTCATCTTGGGATTAGTACTTCAGTTTTCCTCCTGATGAGAGAAAGAGCATATGGACATTGTTTTCTGTGGACTGACTGCTGATCACCAGAAAACCTAATAACTGCTTCATAGGTACCAACTTGGAATTTGTGCTTATATTTTGCTCCTGGTGAGAGAGGGAGCAGAGTGCCTGACTCTTTCTGCTTGGGAAGTGAGTTGTGCTTGACCTTCCTGATTGGTCTGGTTAGTATTCAAGGCATCTACCAGGAAAAAGCTAAAAGCAGCCTGCAGACCCTTAAATCATGTGGAACAAGATTATGGATCACCAAACAGGCTGTGGTCTGCTTCTCATTTTGGAATTCATGCTGTTTTTCTTCTGGTGAGAGAAGAAGCAAAGAAACATTGTATGTTCTTCGTATTTCACTGTTGCAGTCATCACATTTGGGTTATCTGCTTGCAGTAGCCCTCAGTCGGCCTTGGGTCCTGCGTCGGTTGCTGTCTCATCTTCCATGACGTCAGGTAGTCGGGTATAAAGCATGCAGCCAACATCATTACATCAGTCTTTCTTGCTGTGCAGTGCATGAAGCAGAAGCAGTTCGCAAGTGCCGGTCGGCCGACTACTGAAATTTTCGTTTTCGAGTTTCAGAACCAAAGTCTTCAACTAAAGCTTAGTACCCCGTTGGGGAAACTTTTTCTTGCTCTAAACCGATGTCGGTAAAAGTCAATAATTGTATTCCTTGTGGAAAGCAAATACCTCATAAAGATTTTCATTCATACTGTATTCCTTGCCTAGGCCCTGACCACGATGTACCTCACTGTCGGTTTTGTGCCTTATTTAAGCAACGAACTATTCGTCGTCGGTATATTTACGCTTCTAAGTATTTTGGTACTCAGTTCAATTATTCAGATATGTCTTCGGGTAGCCATCCGACTACCGACATTCTGAAAAAAACGCAAAGATAAAGACAGAGACAGGCTGCCTAGGTCCAAAGCTGCCGACAATGCTTCTCCTAAGCCAGTCGCCTGTTCACCGGTACTCAGTGAGGCGCTTTCGCAGCTTCTGATACCCACTACTTCAGATTCGCAGGCCTCTACTGGGACCCATTCGGAGTCCGGTATGCCGCAAGATGTTTCAACTGTGGAACCTGCGGATATCTCTACCTTGGATGGGTCCAGAGCCGCTGTGCAGGCACCGGCTTCTGAGGGTGTATTTAGGCCTACTGACTTGCATATTAAACCAATGTCATCTTCTTCTTCAAGGCCTAAATCTCAAACCATGCCTAGAAAACCAATGCCCAGACCACATGGTCAGGCCTCTATGCCTAAAAAACAAATGATAAGAATGGCTGAAGACCTTATTACTTTAATCAGGGGAAGCCACCCTTCCCCCTGTAAGAGACCTAGGACTGAATTTGCTTATGATACTTTGACCAGGATTCTGAAATTTCTGATGTTAAGTTGTCAATCTCGCCTTCATTCTTGCTGGATGGGTTCGGAGCCGAACCTCGGCTCCGACCCGGCCACTTACTAAAGCTCGAGAGCTAATTTTACCGGCTCGAGGCAACCCTATATCCCATGATGCTAGGCGATAACTACCCAGATCTCGTTTGCCTCTTCGCTGACGAGGTGCGTTTTACCGGCTCTTGGTAAGTGTTGGGATTTCTTTATTTCAAAGTCACCTTTGAAACTTAGTCTTCCCACTCCCTTTCTTGTTTTAGTTAGCTAACAGTTATATTACACCCCTTTTCCCGTTAGTGCTAAATTTTTTTCCCCTTTTATCCATTTTAATCCCTCCCTCTACTTTAGGCCTTAGGCCTGCTCCTTTCCTAGCTCCTGACAGGGATTCTCTGCTGTGTCTGTGGTGCGCTTGTGTATCCCTGTTTAACTAGTTTGCTTGGTTTGTATGTGTGTGTTTGTGTTTTTTTACTTGTGCCTTTTCTTCGACAGTACTATGTCGAAGGACACAAAGGTCTCAGGCTTCAAGAAGTGTGACTCGTGCTGTCAGAAGATGTCTCTAACAGAAGGTCACACTTCTTGTGTTTACTGCCTGGGACCCCTGCACCTGCAGGACTCTTGTTCTGTGTGCCATGCATTCAGCCCAAGAGTCCTGCAGGAGTGCAGGAACAAATTAATATTAAGGGGCTTATTAAAACCCGAGGGCTCCCTGCCTAAGTCCGGGCCGCGGAAGCCCTCGAAGCCAGCAAAACCATCGGCTCCAAGTCCTAAGCCATCGGTTGCTGGCTCATCATCTGTGGCAACATCGGCTCCGGCTGGAGCCAATGCTTCGGTGCCGCAGCTTCCAACTTCGGCTCCACTCGGCGCCGGTACTGCTGAGCCTTTACTTTCACGGTCGGTTCCGGCTGGATCCGACGTATCTTCGGCTCCTTCGGCTCCAATCATCTCCAGAAAAAGATCCAGATCTCCATTTCTGGAATCGATCCATTCGGCTCCAGAGTCGCCCTTGCTCTTGGAGCAGAGCCATCGGAGCCGTTCTTCTCGGTCGTTCAGGCTTTCCGACCATGACCTCAAGAGAGCGGTCAGTAGACTGTTAAAGTCTCAGGCACTGGCCCAAATGCTTCATAGCCCATCTCACCAGACAGTGGCCATTTCAACTCTACCTGCTATTCCTCCTTCGACTCTCCCTCAGAGTTCGGAGCCGGAGCTCCTCGGAGCCGTGACTGTTGTGGCGTCGGAGCCGATACCTCCCCCTTCGGCTCGGATCTCCTCCTTGATACCTTCATTGGAGAGATCCGGGCGCCTGGTCTCTCTCGCCAGCTCCAAGGGGGCGAGTGGCATCGGACCCTTGTCCGACCCCGTTCTCCCTCTCGGAGCTTCGGCGCTGATGAGCTCGGCCCCAACATCGGCTTCAGAGCCGTCCCTGTCAGTGCAGCTTGGGGTTCCTATCTCTTCGGAGTGGGAGCCCTCTGGCCTATCTGATAGGGGAGCCTTCGAGGTGATGAGGAGTGTACTAGCCCCAGGGCACGGTCAACAGTCAGCTCCATCAGCTCTTCCCAATACAGTGCCTGCTGACGTCTCTTCCCACTTTCTTGCTCCCGGACCCAGAGACCCAACGCCTCAGGTTTCCCCACTGGGAATATCTTCCTCTTCCGAGGCTTCTCCTGACCCTTCAGGTGAACCTCCATGCAAGAGGACATGTAAGAGGAAGCATGTGGACTCCCCTGAGTCCATTACATCCGATACCGACTTGGATGAGTCGGAAGGATCCCCAAGGTCCCCCTCTGAGGATGTCTCCTTCTCAGACATCCTTGAAATCCTGAAACAGAGGGGGAACTGGTCTTCCCTTAACCCTTCTGAGGACGAGTCGGTTTACCTGGAGGCGTTTGGTTCTCGACCCTCCACCTCCTGGGTGTCTCCGCCTTTCGACCCCCTTATGGACGTGGTGGCACGGAAGGCGTGGACGGCCC
Organism: Protopterus annectens; assembly: GCF_019279795.1. NCBI lineage: Eukaryota > Metazoa > Chordata > Ceratodontiformes > Protopteridae > Protopterus > Protopterus annectens. The sequence goes on from NC_056729.1 coordinate 1,688,762,003, forward strand.
AAGATTCGTTGGAACCCACCCCATGGTGGCCTTCTAAATTTATTACGGCTCCAGCGGATAGGCAATTTCTAACAAAAGGTGTCCCGGTTGATGCCATGGTGGTGGCTGCAGCCACCAAGAAGGAACTAGCCGATCCTTCAGTACCTATCCATCCTCCTAACAAGGATTCTAGGACTATGGATAAGTACGGCAAGCAGATGTTTTCTTCAGCGACCTTTGCCATGTGGTCGCTGAATTACTTGTGTCACTTCACCCGCCTTCAGAGAGATGTTCTCAAAGAGTTGGGTGAAGTTTTACAGGATCCGTCAGCTGCTGGGTCCCAAGAAAAAAATCAACTCACAGCTGGGAACCCTAAGCTCCATTGTTAACTCCTCCATGCGGCTCATTTCCTATGCAGCCGATGGAGCGAGTAAGGCTGTAGGCACAGGTGTGGCCTTAAGGCGTCACGCCTGGATGCGGCTTTGTAATTTTGCAGACCCCTTCAAAGCGTCCTTCACTAACTCCCCCTTTGATGGTTCGACGTTGTTCGGCCCTCAAGTGAAAGACACCTTGACCAGATGCGAGCAAGATGGCAAGACTCTTTCTGCCGTAGGAGTCCGTTTCTCCACCCCTTCCAGACCATATCCTAAGGGTCAAAAGGGTGGAAAAATGTGGTTCATAAATCACAAGGAGTCACGCCTGACGCAAGAGGTCAGTTTACCCCAGAGGCAGAGGGGTAACAACAACAGACGCCACCCAAGAGGCAGAGGGGGTCCGCAGAATCAGGGTAACAGAGAGTCTCTCTCTGACAAACCCTTCCAACATCCCTGAGATGTTGCCCGACTGTCCACCTTCAGAGGCAGTCGAGGGAAGATTATCGCTGTACCCAAAAGCCTGGCTCTCCATTACTTTAGACAAATGGGTACAGTCGGTTCTATCCGAGGGTTACAAAATTCCCTTTATCCAAACCCCAACTCAACAAAAGGGATCCCTTCCAGACGTTCCACCCAGTCTAAGGGAACAAGCAGTGCTAGAAATTTCAAAACTGCTAGCAAAAAGGGCCATCCAGCCAGTCCCAGCAGACCAAATAGGATCCGGAGTCTACTCAAAGTTCTTTTGGTACCAAAAAAAACAGGGGACTGGAGACCAATATTGGATCTCAGCAAACTAAACAAGTTTGTAAAAAAGACAAGATTCCGGATGGTCATGCTACAGTCCATTCTACCCTTTCTGGGCAAGGACAATTGGATGTGGTCTGTGGACCTTCAGGACACGTACTATCACATCAAAATTCACAGGCGCTCCAGGAGGTTTCTCCACTTCCGGCTGGGGGCCAGTCATTACCAATTCAGAGCTCTGCCCTTTGGTCTCACTACAGCCCCCAGAGTGTTCACCAAATGTATGGCAGCGGCTACGGCTCACCTGAGGCGTCAAGGATTCCAGGTGTTTCCATATCTAGACGACTGGCTCCTCACTGCCACCACCAGGCATCAACTTCTTCAGGCCAGAGATTACACCATCCACATTTGCAGAGGGCTAGGAATCTCTATAAATTTCGAAAAGTCTGCCTTGTCGCCTTGTCAATCTATTACCTTTATAGGCACCAACTTGGACACCGTGCAGCTTTCAGCAAAGCTAACAGATCAAAGGATTTTAGATATCCAAAATCACATCAATGTTCTGCTTCAGAGCGACAGAATTCAGGCCAGGTATGTCCTGAAAGTATTAGGGCTCATGGCGGCCGCCATAACACTTCTTCCTCTTGCCCGTTTTTACATGCGTCTTCTACAGTGGATGCTTTTCGCCCAATGGTCTTTCCAACAACTCCCCATGCACTACAAGATCATGATAACTCCAATTTGCAAAAATCATCTCTCTTGGTGGATGACTTCCCATCAAGTCCATCAAGGCAGACCCTTTATTCCCCCCTCTCCGGTCGCCACGGTCACATCGGACGCCTCCCTGATCGGGTGGGGGGGGGCATTTTCAGGGCAGGACAGTCCACGGCACATGGCAACCTTTCGACTGCCAACTGCACATAAATGTCCTGGAGATGAGAGCAGTGCTTTTGACGTTGCAAGCCCTCCAAGACTCTCTTCCCCTGGGGACTATTGCAATCCGAACGGACAATATGTCCGTAGTGTGGTATATCAACAAGCAGGGCGGAACCAAGTCCTATCCCCTGTGTCGAGAAGCTCTCAGACTTTGGCAATGGGCAATCTCTTCTCAGCGGTTTCTGATAGCAACGCATATCCCCGGGAAGTCCAACATCATAGCGGACAGGTTGAGCAGAGCTATCCTCATGCCACACGAGTGGTCTCTCAAACAATCTGTGACGGAAGAGATTTTTCAAAAGTGGGGCCTTCCTTGCTGCGACCTTTTTGCTACACCTCAAAACAGCAAATGCCCCGACTTCTTCACTCTCTTCCCCCTGCCACGCCATCCCCCCAGAGACGCTCTAGTCCACGATTGGCCTCGGGGACTTCTTTGCCTTTCCACCTTCCGTTAATATCACAGGTAATTCAGAAAGCAACCGCCTTGAGAGCCAAGATGATTCTCATTGCCCCTTATTGGCCTCGACAGATATGGTTTCCATTCCTGCATCGTTATCTCTTGGAGCAGCCTTGGCATCTGGATCCAGTGCCAGATCTTTTGGCCCATCAGTCGGGGCAGCTGCACCAATCTCTTCATTCTCTCAACCTCACTGCTTGGTTGCTCCACTTCCGTCCCTAGCCAGGCTTCCTATGATTTCAAATCCCATCAGGGATATTATAGTAGCTTCCCTTAAATCTTCTACCAGAAGGATTTACACTAGTAAATGGCAACGTTTTTCCTTCTGGGCAAAGGCTAGAAATATAGATCCGTTCACTGCCCCAATTCACTCGGTCTTAGATTTCCTAGCTGAAATTTTTCATTCAGGGTCTTCATCCTCCACCGTAAAAGTTCAGTTGGCAGCCATTTCAAATTTTCACATAGGTCTGTCGGACTGCAGCATCATGTCCCATAAACTTTGCAAAGCATTCCTGAGAGGTGTCTTTTTACTCAAACCTCCGATCAAAGATCCTCCACCACAGTGGGATCTAAACCTAGTTTTAACACCCTTGATTCTATACCTCCCTTTGAACCTGCGGCTTCCTGTTCACTGAAATTACTTTCCTGGAAAACACTCTTCCTGGTCGCTGTTACATCTGCTAGGAGAGTATCTGAACTTCATGCCCTCTGCATTTGTCCTCCTTACTTAGTCTTCCACAAAGACAGAGTTTCTCTAAGAACGAACCCCTCTTTCATACCCAAGGTGGCTTCGCAGACAAATTTAAATCAATCAATTGACCTCCCAGTTTTCTTCCCTAATTATATGAACAGGGCGGGGCAAAAACTGCATTGTCTGGATGTTCATCGTCAGCTCCGATATTATTTGGACAGAACTAAACAAATCAGGAAATCTGATCAACTCTTTTTATCTTATGCAGAAAATAGGAAAGGCTTTCCAGTATCCAAGGTAACTTTGTCTAGGTGGCTCTCTTCTTTGATCACGTACATTTACCAACTTAGAGGTAAAGAATTGCCTTCTAGGCCAAGAGCCCATTCAACCAGGGCACTAGCCACATCAACAACCTTTCAAGCCAGACTACCAATAGACACTATTTGCGCGGCAGCCACATGGGCTTCTCCTCATACCTTTGTATCGCATTACAAATTGGACATGGCCTCCAGAAGCAGGGCAAACTTTGGTTCCACCGTTCTCAAGAGTCTGTTCCAATGAGCCACCCAGGATGAAGGTGCTAGGGACGCGGTCCCATCCAGCAAGAATGAAGGTAAGATTGACAACTTAACATTGAGAAGTTATGTACCTACCATAACGTTCCATGTTAGTTGTCTTCTCTCGCCTTCTTTCTTGCGTCCCGCCCGCCATCCCCCTAGCCTGGACAGACCGAGAAGTTTTTCCCCCTTCTTTGAAGGGTCCTGATCTTTCATTTTCAGCCAGTTACCTTGTCCTAGGGTAACTTCAGCTTAGATAGCGATCCTTTCGGGATTATCCTTTTCCTCCTCCTCTCCAGTTGGAGGACTATATTGTCTAGGTTGTTTTTCAGCTACCAAACGAGATCTGGGTAGTTATCGCCTAGCATCATGGGATATAGGGTTGCCTCGAGCCAGTAAAATTAGCTCTCGAGCTTTAGTAAGTGGCCGAGTCGGAGCCGAGGTTCAGTTTCCTCTGATGACCAGGGTTTACCCTTATCTACCTATAAGGATTCTGATGCAGAGGACTCCTTTCCTCTGCCCCCCCCCCCAGAGGATTTCTCTTTTGGTGAAACCTTGCATACTGTCAGGGAGCATTTTCGTTGGGAAAGCCAGGTTTATTCTGATTCCAAAAAGAGGCTTAGGGATTTCTTAATCTTGCCCCAGCACAGGCCTTTAGGTATTTCTCCTGTACTAGACATTGTTGATGATGCCTTTTCAGAATCTAGCTTGGCCCCTGGCTCTTTACCTCCTGCTCCCAGAAAACCTTATAGATATTACAGGGTTCCTGACTCTCACAAGTTCCTTTTTAAAAATCCTATTGTGGATCCTGAGACCATTTCACAGGGACCCAAGGGCATTAAGGCTACTACTGCCAAAAATCCTACCCCCTCTGATAGAGACTCCAGGGTGCTGGATAGATGGGGTAAGAAGGTATACACTTCCGCAACCTTGGCCATTAGGGCCTTAAATTGCCAGTTTCATATGTTAAAGTATCAGCAGCATATTATGGGATTGTTTAAACAGAAAATGATGTTGATTCCTGACTGTGCTGAAAATAAGGATTTACAGGATTTAATGCAGTCTGCTGAACAGGTTGGAAAACATACTTTGCAATGTGGTTTTGATTCACTAGAGGTATCTTGCAGGGCTGCTGTCACTGAGTCTGTACTTAGAAGGCATGTTTGGCTTAAGGAGCAGTCTTTGCCAGATCATGTTAAAGCTAAATTTCTGGATGCTCCCTTAAATCAGGACCACCTATTTGTCAACAAAGCAGAAGAAGTTCTTAAAAAGATGGAGGAAAAAGCTAAGTCTATGCAAACTGTTAAAAGATTTCCTACAAGTACAGCCTCCAAGATTTAGTAGGCATTGGCCCACTAAGAATTGGTCCTTTCCTGCCTCATCCAGGCCTTCTCAGTCCAAACCCAGAACCAACCCAAAAACAAACGCTGCAAAAAAAAACAAACCTCAACAAAGAAAGCAGCCACACCAGTCCAGTAGCTTGGGCAAAAACAGCTCACAATCAGGCAGAATAATCCACAAATGTTTTATTAACGTGTCAAAAAGACTCCAGCAGTAAGCTCCACACACGTTTTCGTCTATTAGAAAGACTTCATCAGATACAACAATTTCCTGCATTCAACCAATTTAAATACTTTTACAAAAACACTAATTGATTAATTAATGAATCAATTTTAAAATGTATTAAGTCAAAAGGACTTAGTTAAAGAACATTTTCTAACAAATATATGTTACCAAAAATGAATTAAAATGTAAATATTACGTCCTAGACCACATAAGCCACAAATACAAAAAATTAAATAAAAAATTAAATAAAAAATTAAATAAAAAATTTTTGGATATAGAACTTGTAAAATTCAGTAAAACACATGACAATATTAATTTACTTATACAATTAACAATAATAAATAATGAAAATAATAAAAACAGCTTATGCACAATTTACCTAAATGTATTGTGCCTTAATTTTTAAATACGGAACAATCGAAATAGATTCATTTAGACCAGGGGATCTGTTAGCCTCCAACAATATCTGCCAATATGTTTCCTTATGGGCAAAGCGTGCCTCCCATGGTCCCCCCCTGATGTCCTTTGGAACTACCTCCAGGACAAAAAACAAGAACTTGGCATTTTCACATATGGTGGTATGTTTATACAAGGCACTGGTGTTTTTGCACTTAGAAATGTTGTAAATGTGCTCATATATGCGCCTAGAAAGTAACCTTTCGGTTTTGCCAACGTAAAACGCTGGACATTGTTGGCATATGGCCAAATAAACCAAACCACCTGTCTTGCAGTTGTAATGACCCCTTGCCTTGATATCCCTACCTCTGCTTTCCAGAAACACATGACTGGCTTGAAACATGTACTTACAGGAGGAACAATGACCACACTTGAAAACCCCTAAATTAGGTCTGGAGTGCAAGATGGAAACATCTTGTTGTTCTAGGGTTTTTTTAATATTTATACCCCTCCTAAACACAGTTTTAACGTCCCTGTCCTTAAAGGTGTCTAGGTCAGTCAACTCCTTAAACATGCCCCATTCATTTTCCACAACGTTTCTTATGTGAGAGGCGTTTCCACTAAACTGTGTAATAAAGGTAAAACTACTTGCAAACTGGTCAGTTTTATTAGATGTAGAACCATCTACGGTGTTGACACCAGACCTACCCAATATAGGAGCAAATCTAGATGACCTTGCCATAGTAACCTCCTCTTCAACAGTCTTGATCAATGATGCAGGGTAACCCCTTTCCAAAAATAAATGTTGTAGTATACCACATTCCTGCTGATAATCTACATCTAGAGAAGTCATCCTGGAAATACGGACGTATTGCCCCTTAAGTATCCCCCTTTTTTGAAAATTGGGGTGGGAACTCTGATAGTGTAAATAACCATTGGAAAATGTGGGTTTACGATAGATGCTAGATTTGAACCCACCATCAACCATGGTAAGTGTCACATCCAAATAATTTACACTATGTTGGGAAATGTGGTGTGTAAACTTTAAAAAGTTGGTGGTGGTATGTATATATTGAATAAATTTCCCTATATCATCCACGGGTCCCGTCCAAAAAATACAAACATCATCAAGGAATCTACAATAGAAATTCCAAGATTTTGAAAAGGGGCTGTTCAAGATGAATTTCTTTTCCCAAATGTACATAATAATGTCAGCATAGGTAGGTACACAGTTCGCCCCCATTGACACACCTGTCACTTGATGGAAATATTCACCTGAGAAGAACACAAAATTGTTCTTTAAAACCACTCCCATCAATTCGGTAATAGTATGCACGTCATTGTTGGTAATATTGGGGCATTCCCAAAGGGCCTCTTCTAACCATTCGAGACCCAATTCGTGGGGAATAACAGAAAAAAGGTCCACCACGTCGATGGTTAGAAATACCAGGTTGGATACAAGTAAATCTGGTGTAACACGACGCAAAAAGGCCCAAGAATCTTTGAGAATATATTCCTCCCTACCCCATAGCTCCTTAAGTTTCCAATCCAAAAATTTGGATATGGGATGTGTCTTGGAACCTTGGGACGCTACTATAGGTCTTAAAGGTGGGTCAATGGGGTTTTTGTGCACCTTGGGTATCCCGAAAATGGATGGTATCCTGGGATCTGCGTTTGAAAGGAAGGTATAAACTTGAAAATCAATCACCTCCTGATCTAATAAATCCTGAACAACTAAGTCTATCTTATGATAGGATATATTGATTTCATTCAAGGAAGCAGAGGTGTATTTATGATGGTCATGAAGAATGTCATACATTTTACCCTGGTAGACTAGACTGTCCATGATGACCGTCCCCCCACCCTTATCGGGTTCCATAACCCTAAGGGTAGGGTCACCCCTAAGTTGTTCAAGCAATTGTCTCTCCTGTGGTGTTAGGTTAGCCACAAAGTGGTCCGTGCCCAACTCCTTCCTAAACCTACCCTCAACCCTTTTTCTCAAAATTTTTGAGTTGTGGATGAAGGGGGGGATTTAATGTACTAGATCTCCTCAAAAAGAAACCAGGAGTACCATTGGAGCTACCCAGTAAGTGTTCCAAATTTAATTTGCGGGTGAAGAGCTTGAGGTCTAGAATGGCAAGTATTAAATTACTAGATTTTTTGGGAACATACTTAAACCCTTTGGAGAATAACTTAAAACAATGATCAGATATAGCAAAATCACTGTAATTATAAATGTGAAAATTGTTACAAGAATGTAAAGTGTATTCTCCCAAAGTAGTAACAACATGCTCATTGTTCCTTACCAATTCTGCCTCTGGTTTCTCTTCCACCCGCGAGTAAACCCCCCTCTCCCTCTCTGTACTAGGGGGGCCCGGTCTAAAGGGTGATAATTATTATGGGGTTGTTGCCCTTGTTGGCGTATACGTTCTGACCTGCGCAAAGCAGGCTCATCCTCACCAAATGACTCGAGAAAGTCACCACGGGGGGATGTAGTGTTTCTCTGTTCCACTGGTACCTCCCTGGGAGGACTGTGGGAAGAAAAACCAAATTCATGGTCATGATGGTAAAATTGCTGTTTAAAAGGAGGCGGACTGGGGTATTGTCGCCCCTGTTCATACTCTAACAGATCCCTTCTTAATTTCTTGTATTTGCGATTCAAAACTGTGTCGCAGTGTGTATCAACATCCCTTCTAATTTCATAACATTTGTTAGAATCAAATAACAAATCATCAGACATTCGTTTAAAATACACAGAAATATCCTGCTGTAAAATAGACAATTCTTCATTATTCTTTTTAATGATTGCTTTCACTATGCTACGCCCACATTGATCAAAGGCCTCAATGAGGTCCTTATGAAAGGGGCTTCCTGGTATAACCTGTTTGAGGTATTTGAGTACCCGTAAACCCTTTGGTACAGCACCTTTGTTCAGGTTTTCCATAAGGTATAAATTGTCCAATTCAAGAGTCCGATAACGGTAAAGTGCATTCTCAAAACGCCGTTCCAGTTCGGAATAAACGACACCGTTAGCTCCTCGACCCTGAAAATGCTCCTCATATTGAAATTTGGGTTTAGACATGAACCATTCATTAAAGGAAGAAGTGGAACGATGGTTATTCTCAATGTCACTATCCGGTTGAGCAGCAGAAATGGGTGAGGATGCAGTATTATGAAGAGCCGCTAGCGTACTGTTAAAATCAGTTGCGGGAACGCGTACGACATTAGCGTTCCCTCTTGCTCGGACTACACCATCAGCAAATTCTGGGACAGGTGAATTTCTCTGATTGGGAACAACCAACCTGGAAAGGTTACGCTGCTCTTGGAGTAGAGCCTGAATTCCCGTTCCCATAGGAGTCAAAAGATTTATTAAGGTGGTTAGCTGGCCCGTGAGCTGAGATAGTCCGTCCGCTTCGGACCTGGACGAATCCACAGGGAAGTTCCTCTGTTGCCCGTGCCCCGGAGAGACCACCGGACTAGCAGCCATGACAAACACAACCCAAAAACAAACGCTGCAAAAAAACAAACCTCAACAAAGAAAGCAGCCACACCAGTCCAGTAGCTTGGGCAAAAACAGCTCACAATCAGGCAGAATAATCCACAAATGTTTTATTAACGTGTCAAAAAGACTCCAGCAGTAAGCTCCACACACGTTTTCGTCTATTAGAAAGACTTCATCAGATACAACAATTTCCTGCATTCAACCAATTTAAATACTTTTACAAAAACACTAATTGATTAATTAATGAATCAATTTTAAAATGTATTAAGTCAAAAGGACTTAGTTAAAGAACATTTTCTAACAAATATATGTTACCAAAAATGAATTAAAATGTAAATATTACGTCCTAGACCACATAAGCCACAAATACAAAAAATTAAATAAAAAATTAAATAAAAAAATAAATAAAAAATTTTTGGATATAGAACTTGTAAAATTCAGTAAAACACATGACAATATTAATTTACTTATACAATTAACAATAATAAATAATGAAAATAATAAAAACAGCTTATGCACAATTTACCTAAATGTATTGTGCCTTAATTTTTAAATACGGAACAATCGAAATGGATTCATTTAGACCAGGGGATCTGTTAGCCTCCAACAATATCTGCCAATATGTTTCCTTATGGGCAAGGCGTGCCTCCCATGGTCCCCCCCTGATGTCCTTTGGAACTACCTCCAGGACAAAAAACAAGAACTTGGCATTTTCACATATGGTGGTATGTTTATACAAGGCACTGGTGTTTTTGCACTTAGAAATGTCGTAAATGTGCTCATATATGCGCCTAGAAAGTAACCTTTCGGTTTTGCCAACGTAAAACGCTGGACATTGTTGGCATATGGCCAAATAAACTAAACCACCTGTCTTGCAGTTGTAATGACCCCTTGCCTTGATATCCCTACCTCTGCTTTCCAGAAACACATGACTGGCTTGAAACATGTACTTACAGGAGGAACAATGACCACACTTGAAAACCCCTAAATTAGGTCTGGAGTGCAAGATGGAAACATCTTGTTGTTCTAGGGTTGTTGTTCTAGCAGAAGAAGTTCTTAAAAAGATGGAGGAAAAAGCTAAGTCTATGCAAACTGTTAAAAGATTTCCTACAAGTACAGCCTCCAAGATTTAGTAGGCATTGGCCCACTAAGAATTGGTCCTTTCCTGCCTCATCCAGGCCTTCTCAGTCCAAACCCAGAACCAGCAGAATACCCAGGCTTCAGTCCCGGGTTACACACAGGACTAAGCAGTGTGGGGCTCCCACTTCCAAATCAGGGAGTATTAAGACTCCCCCTGTGGTAAACTGTCTCAATGACTTAACTTTAAAACGTCCAAGCATTTCTCAACTAACTGCTCCTTTAGGGGGAAAGATTGCTCTGCAGGCAAAAAACTGGGAACTCATTAGCCAGGACAAATGGGTTTTAAATATAGTTTCCCAAGGATACAGATTTCACTTCCACACGTTACCAACCCCAAACAGTTGGCCAGATCTACCCCCAAATCAGTGGGCAGAGGCTCAAAAGCAAGTACTCTCTCTCTTAAGCATAAAGGCTATTCAAACTGTACCAGAAGAGGAAAAGGGACAAGGTTTCTACTCAAGACTTTTCCTGGTACCCATAAAAGACAACTCATGGCGTCCTATCCTGGACCTTTCTATCTTAAACACCTTTTTGGTGATTCCAAAATTCAAGATGCTAACTCTTCACCAGCTTCCTATGCTAGGCAAAGATGCCTGGTTGGCAACACTGGATTTAAAGGAAGCCTACCTGCGCATCCCAATCAGGGAATCTTGCAGAAGATACCTACGCTTCAAAGCAGGCTACATGCAGTATCAGTTCTCTGCACTGCCCTTTGGTTTATCTACTGCGCCCATGGTATTCACAAAGTTCCTAGCTCCAGTCATTGCATTTTGCAGGCAAAGAAATATTCAAATATACCCATACCTGGACGATTGTCTAATTCAGGCAGAAAGCCAGGGCATACTTTTGAATCATCTGGCATTTGTACAAAAGGTGCTAACTTGTCTGGGGTACACCATAAACGAAAAGAAATCACATCTTGTACCCTGTCAACAAATTATATTCCTGGGAGCAAGCTTGAACACAGCTTCCCAGATGGCTTTCCTCACGCCAGAGAAACAAATTCATTTGACAACTTACTTCAAACTAGTGGCCACAAAAACCCTGCTATCTGCAAGGCAAATACTGCAATCCTTGGGGTTCATGGCCTCCTGCATTCTATTAATTCCATATGCAAGACTGTATATGAGGAAACTACAATGGTATCTAAAAAGCCTATGATGTCAACATTCTCAGGATCTAGAAGTAATGATTCCTATCATACCTTGCCTACGGCTAGAATTCCTTTGGTGGGCAGAGGCCTGCCACCAAAACAAGGGACTACCATTCACTCTACCCCCTGCCGCCCAAACAGATGCATCAGACTATGAATGGGGGGCTCACCTGGCAGGAAAGTGCATTCAGGACAAATGGAATCCAAGTCAAATGCACCTGCATATCAATCAAATATAAATGTTAGCTGTACAGAATGCTCTGACAGCCTTCAAGGACCACATTCTTCCACAACAGTTAATGATAAAGACGGACAACACCACTGTTATGTGGTACATAAACAAGCAGGGGGGGTACCCATTCTTACCCCCTCTGCAGACTAGCCATGGCTCTGTGGAACACAGACTTGAGCTACCAAGTGCATCTACAGGCTCAATTCCTGCCAGGAAAACTAAATACAATGGCAGACAAACTTAGCAGAAATCTCATAGACCTACACGAGTGGAAAGTGGAACCAAAGACTTTCAACATGTTGATAAACAAATGGGGGAGCCCAGATATAGACATGTTTGCCTCCCCTCAGAACTACCAATTGGACGAATTCTGCACAAGGACTCCCCACAAATAAGCTTGGAAAGTGGATGCTCTGTCCTTCAGCTGGAAAAATCTATCAGTTTATGCCTTTCCTCCTCTGCCTCTCCTTTCCAAAGTACTACTAAAGATCAAACAGGACAAACCAAGGATGATACTGATTGCACCAGACTGGCCACGCCAACACTGGTACCCCCTCTTGCGCAGTGTGTCACTGCTAGCCCCATGGCACCTGCCTCAGACCCCTACCCTGCTGTCACAGCAGGAGAGCCAGATTCTGCACCCCCAGCTTCAAACCCTGAACCTGGCAGCCTGTCTAATTACCTAATCTCTCCGTTACCATCCCTCAGTAAACAAGTGTTGGTTGTCATTTTGGAGGCAAGAAGGCCTAGTACTAGAAAATCTTATGCTAAAAAATGGAAAAGATTCTGTTCCTGGAACCAAACTCAAGGGATGGCCACAGCAGTGCCCAATTTACCTCAGAGTCTTCAATACTTAACTGAGATACTTCAGAAGGGCCTTTCCTTTTCCTCCATCAAAATTCATGCCTCAGCCATTTCAGCACATTACAATACAGAGCCACCCCTCTTTTCTCACCCACTGCTCAAGCAGTTCCTCAGAGGGGCCAAAAACTTAAGACCACCCAGGAGAGCCCCAACTCCAGCCTGGGACCTTAACTTTGTATTGGAAAAACTCAACTCTTCCTCCTTTTGAACCAGCTGCAAGTGCAGAGTTAAAACTCCTTTCTTGGAAAACAGCTTTCCTTTTAGCAATCACTTCAGCAAGATGGGTATCTGAATTACAGGCCCTTATGGTAGTGGAGTCTTTCATCATCTTTCATGCGATCAGGGTGTCTCTCAGAACCAATCCCTCCTTCATGCCCAAGGTGGTATCCAGTGTGGTGCTTAATCAGTCCATTCATTTGCCAACCTTCTTTTCTAATCCCCAGAACAAAGGGGAACGGATACTGCACTCCTTAGATGTGCACAGACAACTTAGATTTTACTTGGACTGGACTAAACCTCAAAGGAAATCTGAACAACTGCTGGTGGCATTTGCTGCAGGGGCAGAGGGGAAGGCTATTTCAAAGCAAACCATTTCTAAATGGATAGGCCATTCCATTAATTTTTGCTATAAGCACCACGGAAAACCTATCTCACAGGGGTTTATACAACATTCAACCAGGGCTGCATCTACCTCTACAGCCTTTTTCAGAGGTGTCCCTACCAGAGACATCCTAGAAGCTGCTACCTGGAGTTCTGTACATACTTTCACCAAGCATTACCATTTGCCAATTTTCTCTACATCCAGAGCTGGCTTTGCCACTGCAGTCTTGCAGGGCCTTATAGCTGGTCCTAATGCTATCTTTATTCCTCCTCCCATCCTTAGCTTTGGGAATCTACCCAAATGTGATGACCGCAACAGTGAAACACGAAGAACATAGTACAGTTGTGTACACTTAACTATAAATGTAGATGTTCGAGTGTATTCACTGTTGCAGTACTGGTTACTCTCCCTCCAGCCCCCTGACTTTTTTTGGCTATACCTCTACTCTCCTATGCTTAAAAGCTTTTTGGTGTATTTGCTTTTTTGTTGGATGTATAACCTTGTATATATGTATATATTTAATTGCTTCCATTAGGGGGCACCTGACATCTGGGGCAAGAAAAACTGATGTAATGGCATCGGTTGCATGCTTTATACCCCTGACTACCTGACATCACGGAAGATGAGACAGCAACGGACGCAGGACCCAAGACTTTGATAATCAGGCCGACTGAGGGCTACTGCAAGCAGATAACTCAAATGTGATGAGTGCAATAGTGAATACACTTGAACATCTACATTTATAGTAAGTGTACACAACTGTACTATCTCAGCAGAGTGAAGCTGTTCTAAGACCTACACTAGTAGTAGTGAGGGAGTAGCCATTCAGGTTACTCCCCTCTTTTCATCATTCTTGACAAGCTAATTATTTTCAGAAAGTGCTGCTTGATTTGCTACTAACTTCAGAATCTGTCTAAATACTTTATCCATAAATCTTCAGGCTCTACTTATTGGTTTCCCCTCAAGTGTTTGGCAGTACACTGTATAGCCACAGACAACTTGAGATGACATTCTTTCTGTAAAATCACCATTGAAATTTCACCAATACCTAGTTACACACAGGACAATTAGTTTGCAGTGACAAGCACTGCCCCCAGAGTTGCAAACCAAATACTGCTGATGTTGCTTTATATTCTCACTCCAGCTGTCTAATCAATAAAAAATGGTCTGTTGACATTGGTATGAACTTTCCCACTATCTCTGTTACCTGCTTGATGGATATCAGCACATTGATGCAATGTAGAACTTGCCTCATTTTATTTTATTTATTTTATTTTATTTTATTGTACATTTGTTGACCGGGCTTGTCTAACTGGATATATGTCCATTTTCAGTAGAGGCCCGGGGAGAAAAGCTCCAATGAATACAACAGTATTAACAAAGGATGTTAAGTTGTCTATCTCGCCTTCATTCTTGCTGGATGGGTTCGGAGCCGACCTTGGCTCGACTCCACTCTAAAAGCTCGAGAGTTGGTTCCACCGGCTCGAGGCTCCCCTTATATCCCACAATGCTAGGCGTGAGTTACCTCAGATCTCGTTTGCCGCTACAGCGATCGAGGTGTTTGGTTTCTACCGGCTTCTTGGTGAGTAACTTTGGAGTAAAATTTAGTATACTTAAACCCCTTTAGTTTTAATTTTAACAGTTGTCTCCCTTAGTTTAGTGGATTTTCCCCTTTCTCTAAAATCCCATTTTTCCACAAGAACTTATAAGTTCTTCCCTCGGCCTTTAGGCCTTTTTCTTCCATCCCCTAGTGGTGTGTGTGTGTTTTTCTCAGAATTTAAAACTTTGGTAGTTTGTTTTATTTTTTGAGTTTAAAATAGGATAGGGTGTAATCAGTGTGTTTGACTGGGTGTGTGTGATTACACTTTTCTAAAATGTCTAAAGACTCAAAGGTCTCAGGCTTCAAGAAGTGTGACTCGTGCTGTCAGAAAATGTCTCTGACAGACGGTCACACTTCTTGTGTCTACTGCCTGGGACCTTTGCACCTGCAGGACTCCTGTGCTGTATGCCATGGCTTCAGCCCCAGGGTCCTGTAGGAAAGAAAAAACAAACTGATTTTGAGAGGTTTACTCAAGCCTGAGGGTTCCCTTACTGTCTCTTCGGGAAAGTCCTCCAAGGCTTCTAGGTCCTCGGCTCCAGCTACTGAGCCAAGACCTAAGGCTACGAAACCTCCGTCTACATCGGCTCCGGCTGGAGCCGATGAGTCTCAGTCTACAGTTTCTGTGGTTTCCTCGGCTCCGGCTGGAGCCAAGGTGTTGGAAATTCCTCTGTCGGTTCCGACCAGACCTTCGGAACCGACATATCGAAAGAGGTCTAGGTCACCGTCCCTTGGCTCCGTTCATTCGGCTCCAGCGTCTCCTCTGCTGTCTGAACGGAGCCATAGATCTCACTCCTCTAGGTCATCGAGGCTGTCGGACCATGACCTTCAGAGGGTAGTGAGTCGACTTCTTAAGTCCGAGGCACTGGCCCAAATGCTTCAGAGCCCGACTTATCAGTCGATGCCTGACCCTGTCCCTCATTATGTTCCTCCTCCGACTCCGTTGAGCTCGGAGCCGGGGCGTTTCGGAACCGAGACTGTGGTAGCGTCGGAGCCGATACAAATGTCTTCGGCTCCATCGTCGGCCCCGATTTCTTCCTTAGAAGAATCTCGGCGCCGGACTTCCATCATCGACTCCAAGGGGGTGAGTGGCATCGGACCCTTGTCCGACCCCGCTCTCCCTCTCGGGGCTTCGGCGCTGGTGAGTTCGGCTCCGACATCGGCCTCGGAGCCATCACTGTCGGTGCCGAGGGAGGTTTTTAGCTTTTCGGAGCGGGGACCTCTGGCTCTGCCTGACAGGGGTGCGTTCGAGGTCATGCGGAGTGTGTTAGAACCTGGTTCTACTCCACAGTCGGCTCCGTCCGCCCCTCCCTCTTCGGTGCCTCAGGTCAAGTCGACTCACTCCCTCATCCCGGACCGCAGAGAGCCAGCTCCTCAGGAATCCCCTGTGGGGATCTCATCCTCTTCCGAGGCCTCTCCTGATTTGGCAGAAGAGCCCCCTCGGAAGAGAAAGTGTAAGAGGAAACACATAGACTCACCTGAGTCCGTCACCTCTGACACAGATTTAGAGGATTCCGAGGGTTCCCCCCGTTCCCCTTCTGAAGATGTCTCATTTGCAGACATTCTAGAAATCCTTAAGCAGAGGGAAATTGGCCAGCCCTCAACCCTTCGGAGGATGAATCTGTGTACCTTGAGGCGTTTGCTCTCGTCCTTCCACCTCCTGGGTGTCTCCCCCCTTTGACCCCCTCATGCAGGTGGTAGCAAAAAAGGCATGGACGGCTCCTGATTCAGTGGACCCCACTCCCAGGAGATCCTCAAAATTCATTACAGCACCAGCAGATAAACAGTTTCTGACAAAAGGAGTTTCTGTGGATGCTATGGTGGTTGCTGCTGCCACTAAGAAGGAACTAGCTGATCCTTCAGTGCCTGTCCATCCACCTAACAAGGAATCTAGGTCCATGGACAGGTACGGAAGCGGATGTTCTCGTCAGCGACCTTTGCAATGCGCTCGCTGAACTACCTATGCCATTTTACTCGTCTTCAAAGGGACTTGATCAAAGAAGCGAGTGATATGTTGAAGGATCCTACAGCTGCGGGTTTTCAAGACAAGATGAACACTCAGCTGGCTACCTGAACTCCATAGCTAACTCCTCCATGCCTCCTTCAGATGCGGCTGATGGAGGGAGCGGGGCCGCAGGAACGGGAGTGCCCTTACGTAGGCAGGCCTGGATGCGGTTATGCAACTTTGGGGACCCCTTTAAGACGTCGCTCACTAATTCCCGTTTGATGGATCATCTCTTTTGGTCCTCAAGTGAAAGAAACCTTGACTAGGTGCGAGACTGATGGCAAGACTCTTTCTGCCGCCGAGTCCTGTTTTCTACTCCTTCTAGGCCTTACCCCAAGGGCCAGAAAAGTGGAAAATGCTGGCTACCCTGAACTCCATAAAGCTAAACTCCTCCAGTTGGCGCCCCCCCCTCACTTAATGGCCTTAAACTGCCAGTTTCTTGTGTTAAAGTATCAGCAGCATATCATTGGATTGTTTAAATAGAAAATGATGTTGATTTCCTGACTGTGCTGAAAATAAGGATTTACAGGATTTAATGCAGTCTGCTGAACAGGTTGGAAAGCATACTTTTGCAATGTGGTTTTGATTCACTAGAGGCATCTTACAGGGCTGCTGTCACTGGGTCTGTACTTGAAGGCATGCTTGTCTTAAGGAGCAGTCTTTGCCAGATCATGTCAAGGCTAAATTGCTGGATGCTCCCTTAAATCAGGCCCGCCTGTTTGGCAACAAAGCAGAAGAAGTTCTTAAAAAGATGGAGGAAAAAGCTAAGTCTATGCAAACTGTTAAAAGATTTCCTACAAGTACAGCCTCCAAGATTTAGTAGGCATTGGCCCACTAAGAATTGGTCCTTTCCTGCCTCATCCAGGCCTTCTCAGTCCAAACCCAGAACCAGCAGAATACTCAGGCTTCAGTCCCAGGTTACACACAGGACTAAGCAGTGTGGGGCTCCCACTTCCAAATCAGGGAGTATTAAGACTCCCCCTATGGTAAACTGTCTCAATGACTTAACTTTAAAACGTCCAAGCATTTCTCAACTGACTGCTCCTTTAGGGGGAAAGATTGCTCTGCAGGCAAAAAACTGGGAACTCATTAGCCAGGACAAATGGGTTTTAAATATAGTTTCCCAAGGATACAGATTTCACTTCCACACGTTACCAACCCCAAACAGTTGGCCATATCTACCCCCAAATCAGTGGGCAGAGGCTCAAAAGCAAGTACTCTCTCTCTTAAGCATAAAGGCTATTCAGACTGTACCAGAAGAGGAAAAGGGACAAGGTTTCTACTCAAGACTTTTCCTGGTACCCAACTCATGGCGTCCTATCCTGGACCTTTCTATCTTAAACACCTTTTTGGTGATTCCAAAATTCAAGATGCTAACTCTTCATCAGTTGCTTCCTATGCTAGGCAAAGATGCCTGGTTGCCAACACTGGATTTAAAGGAAGCCTACCTGCAAATCCCAATCAGGGAATCTTGCAGAAGATACCTACGCTTCAAAGCAGGCTACATGCACTATCAGTTGTCTGCACTGCCCTTTGGTTTATCTACTGTGCCCATGGTATTCACAAAGTGCCTAGCTCCAGTCATTGCATTTTGCAGGCAAAGAAATATTCAAATATACCCATACCTGGACGATTGTCTAATTCAGGCAGAAAGCCAGGACATACTTTTGAATCATCTGGAATTTGTACAAAAGGTGCTAACTTGTCTGGGGTACACCATAAACGAAAAGAAATAACATCTGGTACCCTGTCAACAAATTATATTCCTGGGAGCAAGCTTGAACACAACTTCCCAGATGGCTTTCCTCACGCCAGAGAAACAAATTCATTTGACAACTTACTTCAAACTAGTGGCCACAAAAACCCTGCTATCTGCAAGGCAAATACTGCAAGCCTTGGGGTTCATGGCCTCCTGCATTCTACTAATTCCATATGCAAGACTGTATATGAGGAAACTACAATGGTATCTAAAAAGCCTATGGTGTCAACATTCTCAGGATCTAGAAGTAATGATTCCTATCATACCATGCCTACGGCTAGAATTCCTTTGGTGGGCAGAGGCCTGCCACCAAAACAAGGGACTACCATTCACTCTACCCCCTGCCGCCCAAACAGATGCATCAGACTATGCATGGGGGGCTCACCTGGCAGGAAAGTGCATTCAGGACAAATGGAACCCAAGTCAAATGCACCTGCATATCAATCAAAAATAAATGTTAGCTGTACAGAATGCTCTGACAGCCTTCAAGGACCACATTCTTCCATGACAGTTAATGATAAAGACCACTGTTATGTGGTACATAAACAAGCGGGGGGGGGTACCCATTCTTACCCCCTCTGCAGACTAGCCATGGCTCTGTGGAACACAGACTTGAGCTACCAAGTGCATCTACAGGCTCAGTTCCTGCCAGGAAAACTAAATACAATGGCAGACAAACTTAGCAGAAATCTCATAGACCCACACGAGTGGAAACTGGCACCAAAGACTTTCAACATGTTGATAAACAAATGGGGGAGCCGAGATATAGACATGTTTGCCTCCCCTCAGAACTACCAATTGGACAAATTCTGCACAAGGACTCCCCACAAACAAGCTTGGAAAGTGGATGCTCTGTCCTTCAGCTGGAAAAATCTATCAGTTTATGCCTTTCCTCCTCTGCCTCTCCTTTCCAAAGTACTACTAAAAATCAAACAGGACAAACCAAGGATGATACTTATTGCACCAGACTGGCCACGCCAACACTGGTACCACCTCTTGCGCGGTGTGTCACTGCTAGCCCCCATGGCACCTGCCTCAGACCCCTACCCTGCTGTCAAGATTCTGCACCCCCAGCTTCAAACCCTGAACCTGGCAGCCTGTCTAATTACCTAATCTCTCCATTACCATCCCTCAGTAAACAAGTGTTGGTTATCATTTTGGAGGCAAGAAGGCCTAGTACTAGAAAATCTTATGCTGAAAAATGGAAAAGATTCTGTCCCTGGAACCAAACTCAAGGGATGGCCACAGCAGTGCCCAATTTACCTCAGAGTCTTCAATACTTAACTGAGATGCTTCAGAAGGGCCTTTCCTTTTCCTCCATCAAAATTCACGCCTCAGCCATTTCAGCTCATTACAACACAGAACCACCCCTCTTTTCTCACCCACTGCTCAAGCAGTTCCTCAGAGGGGCCAAAAACATAAGACCACCCAGGAGAGCCCCAACTCCAGCCTGGGACTTTAACTTTGTATTGGAAAAACTCAACTCTTCCTCCTTTTGAGCCAGCTGCAAGTGCAGAGTTAAAATTGCTTTCTTGGAAAACAGCTTTCCTTTTAGCAATCACTTCAGCAAGACAGGTATCTGAATTACAGGCCCTTATGGCAGTGGAGTCTTTCATCATCTTTCATGTGATCAGGGTGTCTCTCAGAACCAGTCCCTCCTTCATGCCCAAGGTGGTATCCAGTGTGGTGCTTAATCAGTCCATTCATTTGCCAACCTTCTTTTCTAATCCCCAGAACAAAGGGGAACGGATACTGCACTCCTTAGATGTGCACAAACAACTTAGATTTTACTTGGACTGGACTAAACCTCAAAGGAAATCTGAACAACTGCTGGTGGCATTTGCTGCAGGGGCAGAGGGGAAGGCTATTTCAAAGCAAACCATTTCCAAATGGATAGGCCATTCCATTAATTTTTGCTATAAGCACCACGGAAAACCTATCCCACAGGGGTTTATACAACATTCAACCAGGGCTGCATCTACCTCTACAGCCTTTTTCAGAGGTGTCCCTACCAGAGACATCCTAGAAGCTGCTACCTGGAGTTCTGTACATACTTTCACCAAGCATTACCATTTGCCAATTTTTTATACATCCAGAGCTGGCTTTGCCACTGCAGTCTTGCAGGGCCTTATAGCTGGTCCTAATGCTATCTTAATTCCTCTTCCCATCCTTAGCTTTGGGAATCTACCCAAATTGTGATGACCGCAACAGTGAAACACAAAGAACATATTACAGTTGTGCACACTTAACTACAAATGTAGATGTTCGAGTGTAGTCACTGTTGCAGTCCTGGTCACTCTCCCTCCAGCCCCCTGACTTTTTTTGGCTATACCTCTACTCTCCTATGCTTAAAAGCTTTTTGGTGTATTTGCTTTTTTGTTGGATGTATAACCTTGTATATATGTATATATTTAATTGCTTCCATTAGGGGGCACCTGACATCTGAGGCAAGAAAAACTGATGTAATGGCATCGGTGGCATGGTTTATACCCCTGACTACCTGACATCACGGAAGATGAGACAGCAACCGATGCAGGACCCAAGACTTTGATAATCAGGCCGACTGAGGGCTACTGCAAGCAGATAACTCAAATGTGATGAGTGCAATAGTGAATACACTTGAACATCTACATTTATAGTAAGTGTACACAACTGTACTATCTCAGCAGAGTGAAGCTGTTCTAAGACCTACACTAGTAGTAGTGAGGGAGTAGCCATTCAGGTTACTCCCCTCTTTTCATCATTCTTGACAAGCTAATTATTTTCAGAAAGTGCTGCTTGATTTGCTACTAACTTCAGAATCTGTCTAAATACTTTATCCATAAATCTTCAGGCTCTACTTATTGGTTTCCCCTCAAGTGTTTGGCAGTGCACTGTATAGCCACAGACAACTTGAGATGACATTCTTTCTGTAAAATCACCATTGAAATTTCACCAATACCTAGTTACACACAGGACAATTAGTTTGCAGTGACAAGCACTGCCCCCAGAGTTGCAAACCAAATACTGATGATGTTGCTTTATATTCTCACTCCAGCTGTCTAATCAATAAAAAATGGTCTGTTGACATTGGTATGAACTTTCCCACTATCTCTGATACCTGCTTGATGGATATTAGCACATTGATGAAATGTAGAACTTGCCTCATTTTATTTTATTTATTTTATTTTATTTTATTGTACATTTGTTGACCAGGCTCGTCTAACTGGATATATGTCCATTTTCAGTAGAGGCCCGGGGAGAAAAGCTCCAATGAATACAAGAGTATTAACAAAGGTTAAAGGTTATAATAAAATAAACACAAACAGTAAGTAACCAAGTAGTAGGTTACAATAAAATAGTAATAGCAGATATTTCAAACTACATTGTATTGTACATAACAATGACTGTGTTCAGAATTTAGGATGTAATGTTCAGAAGACGTAAATAATAAAGGCGTTACAGTATTTTTACAGTTCCTGCTTTCATTTATGCTAAACATCATTGACTAGTAAGAAAGTAGGAAGTATTAGTGCAGGGGTGGAATTTTAATCAGGATTACTGCAAGGGCATAACCAGTGCGTTCTAAGGAATAATTAGAGTTTTTGTTTGAAGAGGGGTAGGGAAGGAAGCAAAGTAATTTCACTAGGTAGAAAGTTCCAGTTTTTGCCAGCTGTGTTTGAGAAGAGAGTCACCTGCCATGTTGTTGGACTTACTTATGCTAACTAGTAGTTTATTTGATGAGCGTAAGGTATTAAGATTTTTATAGGGGGTTATGAGGTTTGAGAGTATTGGAGTTTTGTTAGGTTGATTAAGGACCTTATGGGCAATTGTAAGTTGGTTAAATTGAAGCTGATTCTGTAGTTCAAGCCATCCTAGTTGTTTTAGGTTCTGACAGTGATGGATTCTAAAGGGATTTCCAGTGGAAAATCGGGCAATGTTATTATAGGCGCTCGCTAGCTTGAGCAGGTTGTTTTTTGTTAGGTTTGTGTAGATTTGTGAGGCATAGAGCAGTGTAAAGATTAGATGAGAGTGGGCAATAGTAGTTCTAGCTGTAGAAGTAAGGAAGGGTTTGATCCTATATAGGGAGCCCATTTTTCTGTTAACTGTTTTTATAATGTTGTTAATATAAGTGTCAAAGTTAAGGTTGTTATCTATTGTAATTCCTAGGAGTTTGGTGGTAGAGTCAGGAGAAATGATGGTACCATTTTTAGAGATGACTGAGAAATCTATTGGGGTGGACTTACGGGTAGGAGTAAAGAGCAGGAGTTTTGTTTTTTGGGATTCAAGAGGAGACAATGTTTTAAAAAACATGTCTCTGCTGTGTTAAACACCTTCTGAGTTATGGATTGCAGTTCATAGGAAGAATTGGCTGTGCAAATAATGTTGAATAGTCTGCATATTGTATACAGGTAGCCTGAGGAATAGCTAAATGCAGATCATTGATAAAAATTGAGAAAAGTAGACAATCTAGAATTGAGCCCTGGGAAACACCCAGGGTGACTGGCAGGTGGGATGATAGATTATTCTCCCAAAGCACTTCCTACTGTTTATTCCTGAGGTAGAAAGTGAACCATTGTATTCCTTGAGTATCAAGAGAAAGTGATTTGAGAATGTTTATAAGCAAAGGATGGTTTACCATGTCGAAAGCTTTTGAAAAATCAATAAAGAGAGCTGAAGAGAGAATATTATTATTATGGTATCTGTTAATAGAATCAGTGAAGGATAAGAGGGCGGTAGTGTTACTATGGAATGGCCTAAAACCATGCTGGGTATTAGCTAGTATGCTGTGCTGAATTAAACGGTTAAGTAGCTGATGATGAATGCATCTTTCCATGATTTTAGCTAAAGGGGATAGTAGGGCTATAGGTCGATAGTTAGAGTATTCATTTGAGTTCCCACCTTTATGTAGGGGGATGATGTGAGAAATTTTCCACATGGCTGGGATGGTTCCCTCATTAATGGTTCTGTTTATAAGTATAGATATAGGATAGGCTACAGATGTAGCTGATTTTTGCAGATACTCAGCTGGGATCTGGTCAGCAGATGGAGTACAAGGCTTTAGTTTTTGGATGAGTTTGTAAATAAAATTAGTAGAGATGGGTTGTAATTGGAATGTAGGAAGAGGGCTTGTATTGGGAATAGGAGAGCTAGAGTTATCAGGGGATAGCTGGCTGGCCAGAGATTGTATGGCCTCAGTAAAGAAGGTATTGAAGGCATTAGTGGTTTTGATGGGGTTCTCATGGTTAGCGTCTGTTGGGTTTGGTGTACTAGAGTGACCAGGGTGTAGGAGTCTATTGATACTTGCCCAGAACCTCTGTGGATTATTTTGATGTGTTTGCTGCATTTTACAGTAGAAGTCTTTTTTATCTGAAACTACTGCTTTTTTGTCATATTTTTCAGCTGTCTAAATACTTGGTGATCTGTTGGATTTTTAGTACTTCACCACCTAGCCCAGGATTTCTTTCTGAGTAGGATTTTTTGCCTGGTTTCTTTAGAGAGCCAAGTTGCTGGTTTTGACTTAATTCTGATGGTACATTTAGGTGCGTGCTGGTCAAGGATAGTTAAGAATCTAGAGTTAAAGTATTTGACAGCCTCTTCAAGTAGGAGGGTTTTTAGGGGTGACAAATTACAAACACTAAGTTCACTTTGGAATAGCCCTAGGTTAAAATACTTGTTGTTCCGAATAGTCCCATATGTTGAGGGGTGAGAAATATTAATCTTTTTCCCTGATTATGTAGGTCAATGAGTGATCACTTACATCGTCAGGGAAGGTCCCTACCTTATACGTTAGGTGAAAGTTATTAATAAGAATCCAGTGTAAGGTAGTCTCTTTTTTATTTGGTTTGTTAATTCTAGTAGGGTAAGTAATGGTTTGAGAGAAGCCATGAAGGTTAATATGGGAAGTTGGATGTTCAGTATTGATGCTCATCCAATCAATGTTAAAGTCACCTATGATTGTAGTTTCTTTTGGGAAGGTTGATGCAACCCAGCTAAGTATATTTTCTAGTGTACTGATGTTGTTCCCAGGAGGTAATGATGATGTATATAGATTTATAGAGTTGAGCTATATTTTGGAGATGAGTAGATCAGCATTATTGTTCATAGGAGGGTTGTAGGATGAAGAGGTAACTATTAGACCATCTTTGAATAGAATTGCTACACCCCCACCCTTTCTTTTGTTGCGATCATGTCTCAATATATTGTAGCCTGGAGGTGTGATTTCATAATCTTGAGTGCCAGGTTTTAACCATGTTTCTGTCAAACATAGGATGGCAAAGGAGTAAACATCCAAGAGAGCATGGAGGTGGGCCACTTTGTTATTTAAGCTACGGATATTGAGATGTGCTATCAGGAGTGAGTTGGGGAGTTTGGTAGGGGAGAGTGGGATAGAGGGATTGAGAGTGTGCTAGGACATTGGCTGGGCCTGGATTAGGATGGATGTCTCCATCTTCTGAGGATTGTCTTTTTAGTCTAAGCAAAGTATTGTGTGTGTAACTGATATGATACTAAACTTTCCTGGTTATTATGTTATTGTATGTAATGTGGGCCAGTCTGTGGTACTTTGATAGAAGGTAGCTTGGAGTGGATGTTATATTTATATGACTGAGAGAGGTAGTGAGAGGTTGTATGGATGTTTATAAGGATAGTGAAATTGAGAATAATTAAGATGTTTGAAGGAGGTTAGGAGATAGTCTGAGGTTAGAACGGGTATAAGTGTGGCAATGAGAAGTATTTTGGTAAAAGGCGAGTTAGTTATTATAGGCATGATGCTGAGTTTGATTAAGGGTGCTATAAGATAGGTAAGACTGGTGAAAGTCAAAGTAAAGATATGAGAGCAGGTTATATTACCCTAAGTAATGGGAGCTAGTGATTGGTTATATGGAGAAAGTGTGTGATGTAAAAGCTTAGCTAGCAGAACTATCTAATTTGTTGGTTTGGATAGAAGGAGTGGTTTAAGAAGTATAAGTCTAGGGCCACTGGGGGTGGGTGGGAATTGGGGGTAGGGTAGGGGAGCGGAGTGAGCCCGCAGGGCGAACGGAGTGGGTAGAACCAAGAAAGGGAAAATGAGGAGGAGCAACAAAACCCAATCAGTAACACAAATCCCTTACTTTGTGTCTGAGCAATTGGAAACTTACAGGTAAGTGTGTGTTTGTAGTTGACCAAAGGTCTGGAGCTCGTGGAAGGTAGAGCTCTCTGAAGTTAGCAGACTCTGAAAAGACCAGTCACCAGGAGATTAGGTAAAAATAAAAGTAACTGAGAGCTGGAGAACTGTTGGGCAAAGTAAATGGAGAAATGGTAATGATTTTATGGCCTTATACTGTCACCTAGTGGCGTTTTCAAGGCAAAGCAACTGCTATACATTGCAAAGGATGTTATTGGGGGTTTAATAAAGTAAGAGGCAGTAGCCAGCTGGAGTGCACGCCGCGTTGAAATGCTATTAACAGTAGAAAACTAGTCAGTTTTGTTTCCAAAAAACAGTGAAAATCACCTACACTTTAAAATTATGTTAAATTGTAGTAATTAACAATGAGCAGGAGTAGCATCCATCCAGACAATGTCTCTTAGGGAGTAGTGAATAGAAGATGGTTTCCACACGGTTGGGGAAAAGCGCCCGAGTTTAAAAAGGGCTTAGCAGGCTAGAACAAAAACAGAAGAGAAACAGGGGTTTAGAATTAGAACAAAAGGACAGCAGAGAGGTAAGACACAGGAACACAAATACAACTATTAACCTATCAGTTAGCTACGGACAGAATATACTGACTTATAAGGGGAAAGGAAAGGTATACTGACTTATAAGGGGAAAGGAAAGGTAGCAGAAGGTACAGAAAGGAGGGAGTCAAACAATTACATTGATGGTTTGCGGAGTCTTCAGAAAGGACTCATTAAACGACTGCATACATTATATGCTGCGCTTTCATGGGATAGTAAGATACCTGTACTGTCGGAAATGAGGGAAGAGAAGCAGTGTAGGGAGATAGCAAGCAGAAAAAAAGAGTAGAACTGTCTTATAAAAGTGATACAGTATACATACGCATTTAAACAAGAGCAGTTACAGGAGCAGAGGCCTAGCAACAGAATATTAACAGAAACTACAATCTCATAATAGTAAACAGCTACAGTGCAGCAGATACAGAAATGCGAACCTACTATTCACATTTGCCGTTATGGCAGCTTTCAACATAGCATAAATGTCCGTGTTACTACCTTGTAATAGACAAGCAGTCACAAGCCTAAACTACCGGAATGTATTACACCAGTAACAGTTCACTGTATGCAAAGGCAGCAGTTAAATAATACCATACACATTTAACAAAGATTTATATGCAGCTTGTGTCTACCAGCATGAGAGAAAGTTGAAAACAGCAGAACACTTACCAGCTAGCACGCCAATGGCCACACCATGAGGCAGGGGCAAAGTAAAGATGGCGCTATGAGTAACACCACTACTATATAGATTTCAGGGGACGGTTGTGGGATAAAGTAGGGAGGAGACAGGGGGAGAGTGCATGGAGGTAAGGCGGATATCAGGGGATGCTGAACCAAGAAAGGGAAAATGAGGAAGAGCAACCAAACCCAATCAGTAACACAAATCCCTTACTTTGTGTCTGAGCAATTGGAAACTTACAGGTAAGTGTGTGTTTATAGTTGACCAAAGGTCTGGAGCTCGTGGAAGGCAGAGCTCTCTGAAGTTAGCAGACTCTGAAAAGACCAGTCACCAGGAGATTAGGTGAAAATAAAAGTAACTGAGAGCTGGAGAACTGTTGGGCAAAGTAGATGGAGAAATGGTAATGATTTTATGGCCTTATACTGCCACCTAGTGGCGTTTTTAAGGCAAAGCAACTGCTATACAGTGCAAAGGATGTGAATGGGGGTTTAATAAAGTACGAGGCAGTAGCCAGCTGGAGTGCACACCGCGTTGAAATGCTATTAACAGTAGAAAACTAGTTAGTTTTGTTTCCAAAAAACAGTGAAAATCACCTACACTTTAAAATTATGTTAAATTGTAGTAATTAACAATGAGCAGGCGTAGCGTCTGTCCAGGCAATGTCTCTTAGGGGTGAATAGAAGATGGTTTCCACATGGTTGGGGAAAAGCGCCCGAGTTTAAAAAGGGCTTAGCAGGACTTTAAAATTATGTTAAATTGTAGTAATTAACAATGAGCAGGAGTAGCGTCCGTCCAGGGAATGTCTCTTAGGGAGTAGTGAATAGAAGATGGTTTCTACACGGTTGGGGAAAAGCGCCCGAGTTTAAAAAGGCTTAGCAGGCAGCTAGCATGCCAATGGCCACAAGTAAAGATGTTTACTAACAACCAGTTAATTGTCAAACTGCTACAGTATGTGAGGGATGTATTTGCACATTGTCACTGATGGTAAAGTTCTCACATAAAAGCACTCCTAATGTCAATAAGGTTGTCAGTAGTACACATGCTGCACCCATCACACACAATTCAAAGCAGACACATAGACCCATACATACTGAGGCACTTAAATGTACCCTTCCTAAGCCTAAAAGACCTCCTAGGTGAAGTGCACTTAACAAACAACACCAAACATACAAGCACAGAGATTCTTGGATTTTGTAAACACAACCTCCCTGGAACAGATTGTCAGTAGACCATCAAGGGGTGCAACCATACTGGATCTGGTCCTCACTAATATGCTGAGTGCTGCACACCGTTAGTGTAATGTCTTCTCTGGGAAGGTCAGACCACAAAATGGTCTCCTTTGAAGTAAAAATAAAACCTGGATTGCAGCTAACCTTGGAATATTCAGGAACTACTCTAAGGGTAACTTCCTACTGTTAAATGATAACCTGACAAATTTTCAAGCCCCCATAAACCCCTGAGAACACTGCTGCCTTCACAGAACTGTTCATAGAAACCCTGTACAAGCATGTTAATAGCTGCATAGAGGCAGCTGTACCCACCAGGAGGACATTCATACCTGGTTTGGTGCCTGTATGTCTAACAGACACAGGTAGCCCGCAAATGGTTCATCCTACAGGCCCTTACTTGTAAATGTTTCACCTGCCAAACCCCTGCTTACACTTATCAAGAGTACCAGAATTTGTCAGAGATTTGGGATGTGCGGCTAGGCTTAAAAAGACCCTTGTGGTCGTTAGCCTAGTAAGCACCTATGAACCTATAAGAAGTACAGAACTAACTCAAAAAACAAGCCACCCTAGTGGAATTGTAACATCAATAGGCTGTATAGCAGAAATAAGAAAATCATGTCAAAAATTAGGAGGTACAGCACCCAGTAGGATAATGGCACTCTTAAACTAAACAAACAATTCTGAGGACAGATAGTCTACCAAAGCCAAATTTTAGGTAAATTTGGCCTCTCAGGCCAAGGACAACCACAACGCATTCTTTAACTATGTTTGTAGCTTCAAAGGTAGTACACAGCTATGTGCAGATCTCATTGTAAATGCAGACACCTATACTGAGCCAGAAGATACTGGCTGTCAAATTCAGCTCCACCTTTACCCCTCTCTCCCCCACCTTCCCTCAGGAAATACCATCAAATATAACTCGCCCCTGCTGTCACTAGAGAACATGTCCTTAATGCTCTCTCTAAGACCAAGAACACTGCATCAACGGGCCCAGACAATATTCCAGGATGACTTCTAAATATCATGAAACATGACCTATCAGGCCGTCTGGAATTGCTATTTATCTGTAGCCTGCAAACAGGCTTTGTGCCTCATGAATGGAGAACAGCAGTAGTCATCCCTCTGCACAAATGTATCTACAGACCCTTTGTCTCATATGCAAAACCATGGAAAGAATTATCTTGGATGTGATCAGTAATGACATAGGAAGCCTCCAAAGGCTGGACCCAACCCAATTTGGTTTTGTTAAGGGCAGGTCATGCCTACTCAGTGTGGCGGACTTCTTTGAGAATGGATGAGGGCAAAATGGTTCACACCGCCTACCTTGACCTGGCCAAGGAATTTGATAAAATCTCCCTCTCAGGCATTGTTAACAAACTTAAGACGTCAGGTACAAACCCTTATGTCATCCATCGGATAGCCAGCTGGCTCACAAACAGGACCCAGGAAGTTAGAACTGGGGAGTCCACCTCTACAAAAAGGCCAGTCACAAGCAGAGTCCCTCAAGGATCAGTTCTGAGACCACTCCTTTTTGGCAATTACTTCCCTGAAGACAAAGCCAATGTCAGTGACCTCTGGCTGACTCAGTTTGCAGAGGACTGCAAATTATGAGCTGTCATTGAATTGCCCGCTGACATAAATGTTCTCCAGGAAGGGCTGACACAGACAAACAACTGGTGCCAGAGCCATGGACTAAGACTAAATGCCAAGAAATGCGTAATAGTGGCCTTTGGGAAGTTATCTACCCCTGGTAACTATCATATTGCAACACATCCATATGAGTTGACCTTGTATTCTGGGACTTGGGGATACACACATAATAATCTAGCATTTGACCATCACTTGTCTACAATAGTGAGGAAATTATTCTGTGTTGTCTGACATATAAAGAAAGGTTTAGTGGCTACATCAAAGGAAGTCATTTCTCCACTGTATTCGACATTCATCAGACCTATCATTGATTACAGTGCCCCTTTTGGTGTGTACCCAACCAGGCATATCCAGCAATTGGAACGTCTTTAGAGGTTCCTCACTAAAAGAATACAGGGCGTAAGTAACATGTCATATGCAGACTGCCGCAAGGCCCTATCTCTGTATTCTGTTTCCTTCAGGCTGTTGAGGGGAGACCTATGCCTGGCATACAAGGTATTGGCAGACCCCATCTGATGGACCTCCTTCATATCTATAAAACAAACAACACCAGAATTACCTGTTCTAAAGACATAAACCTTGTCTGTGATAGGACCTGCTGGAGAGACAGGTATGTATCCCAAAGGCTACCCCTTCTTTGGAACAGGTTCACCATTTATGTGAAGCAGAGTTCCTTCCTAAACCAATTCAAGTGTAACTTTGATAATTGGATGGGGAACATAAAATTCATCCCTGGTTTGGCACCTATGTCTTTAAAGGACACAGGCAGCCTGTAGATGGTTCATCTCCCAAGCCCTGCTTACACTTAAGGGTACCAGAACTTGTCAGAGATTTGGGATGTATGACTAGAGTTAAAAAGGCCCTTGTGGCCATTAGACTAGTAAACACCTATGAACCTGTGAACCTATGTGTAGAAAGGTGAAATTACATCTCTGCAAGACCCATGTTAATGCATGTTTCTGAGTTTCACTGATAGGGGAGTGATTTTGCTAATTGGCTTGCCTGGCTGTGAACTGATGTAATGTATGTGTGTAATACATGGTTGTTATTTGCAGGTATTCTGATTTCAACATTGTAGATTCAGGATTTTGACATTTCAGGATTTTGCACTCAGTATTATGTTAAGTAAGCTGTCATGTACCCTTTTAAAACATACTAACTGATTGTAAAGAGCTAGTACTGACACACAGCTGCCTGGACAGGATAAATACAGGTGGGATAAAAGGAGTTGCTAAAGGGAGAACATATTTTGTCACTTCATATAATCATGCATGTTTAATTGTGGAGGATGGTGGTGATGGAGTGGACTTCACAGTAAGAATGTTTTACGGCTAACTCATAATGTTTCGGTACCATCCATTTTCATCAAATGACTATGTATGACTCATGATTTTGGCCATCAGAATAAGGGATAGTCCTTTGAATGAGATCACTTAAAAGTAATTGTCTCTTGATCCCTAAGGTTCAGTAATACCACAGTAGATTAAACTATAGTACCCAGAGTGGAGGAACAGACCCTCCACATATAGACAGTGTGCTTCTGTGGGTCTTTCTCCCCTACAAAAATTATTTTACAATTTTTTTTATGTTCAGCTAAAGTTTTACTGTATATATTGTACATTGACTGTTTATGACTGTAGGGCTGGCTCATGGGTAGAAATGGTCATCAGAGCAGGTTAACCAACAAAATAAAATAAAATTAAATGGAGATTTGACCATCTTCCTTCTGTTAAAACACCATTCAATATTTTTGATTTCAGGGACAAGTTACACAGACGATATTTCTAGGTGCATGATTCCTCGGGTTGTATGACTCTGAGTGCACTTTATACACAATAACAGTATTCATTTTCACACTGTTAATCCAAGTGGTCATGTAAAATACATTTTAAAATTGTTCCACATGTATACATGCATGTTTAGAGCAGATGTACCATCTTCATTTCTTAAGCAATAAATAGTCTAATTGTATATATGTAATAAGTTGTATCTGCCAGTGTTAAAAATAAACATAATTCATGTATGTTTATAATGTAATACTAAACTGTTCTGCTCTGTTCTGTCATGCTGGGACAGTGGTTTAGTCATTTTTGGAGGGAGCAAATGTGTTTTCTTAAATGCTACCTCACTCCTAGAATTGTTTAGTTTTTTACTAACCTGTCATCTGGAAGCATAAAAGAAAGAGAAATTTCAGGCTGGAGATGTGGCCACCTGTTTTCACATGGCTTGTTGCTGTGCTTCCAGATACCAGAAAACTTTGAAGACGTTGCTGTTAAATTTTCAGATGAGGAGTGGAAGATGCTAACAAAAGAGGAGAAAAGGCTTCACAGGTTGGTGATGATGGAGAACTATGAGAACATGGTTTCTGTAGGTAAGAGAGATGATTTCATGAATTCCATCTATATTTGAAGGGTAGTCTTACTTTAAAAAGTTCAAACATTTGTACTGTGAGAAAAGAAATGCTAAATTTTATAGGAAATCACACTATAATGTGTTTACCGCTTTCTAGAAAGTAAAGTGATAAAAACTATTTGTGTTGAGTGAAAATAAATGCTAAATTTGCTAGAGCAGTGTCCCTTTCTGCAAAGTAAACTGATAAGAACTGCTTTGATCTTACAATTTCCATCCTTTGAGTTGTTCATCAGGTAAGTTCTATTGCAGACAACTGTCTTTGAGATGAGAGACTTCTAGACGTATGATGTGCTCTAAGTATCACATTCTGCATTTGGAGTTTATGAGAATCAAACTGAGATTTGTGTTTTAGATTATCAGCTCATATTTGTCGCTCACTAAGTTGCCACCCACTTTGGGCTGATGTAAGAGATGATATAACCCAAGCAAAAGTTTTTTTTTTTTTTTTTTTTTTTTTTAACAGCTCATTTTTTTCTGTTTGTTTTCATGACGGTCCTGTATGGTCTTCATGTTATTAGTCAGATTCTGAGTTCCAGGTCTGACTGTAACTCTTGTTAACATTTTTTTTTGCCAGTGTATGAATATTGAATTAAATGTGTTTTACTACTTAAAATGCTAATCAGGAGCATATACAAGACAACCAGACTGTGCTTCTTTGACCACTACTAAGAATGATTGACTTGGCTCTGAATAAGCACACAGATTTCAATATAAGAAGACATCTGCAATGTTTCATTTCATTGCTAAGAAGTTAATTGATACTAGTGCATAATAATGAATGACTAATAAGCACTTTGGGCACCACCCAAGCAAAATCTGGCATAACTGAAGCTTGTCTTACTTTGTAATAAATTCTGGGGACACACGAGATGTTTGCATAACATTGCATTCGGAGCCTGTAAGCCAGCTGTTGTCTTCATTGTCACTGTCATTAACAAATAATGCTGTTGAAGTTTGGATATGAGATACATTTGGCCTGTCCTCAAATTTTGTTACTCAGAGTGAGAAACAAAAGAACGGTAGCTGTACAGGACGAAATTCACTCGTAACCAAATAATCAGCTTAGTCGGAAGTTCACAAAGAGAAAAGAAAAGCAAGAAATAATAAAAAAATGTTTTAACACTATAGAAACACATAAATAAAAACTTAAGCACTTTCATCCTATGACAGTCTAAAGAAGTCCTTAACCTGTTATTCAACAGCCAGCACTCTCCTGATATTCACTCCTTCAGTCCTTGCAATAGGCTACCCCCTTCCTGTGAATGTGGTAAGTTAGTGCCTCCCTTTCACTCTTTGTCTTTGTTTATAGGTTAGGAGTAGGCTAACTGCCCATGTGGGCCATATTAAGCCTAGCCAATTCACCCTTGTGAGAATCAAATCCTGCAGTTTGTGTCTGTAAGGCAAATATCTTAACCATTATGTCAACATCTCTCTGTAGTGAAGATTTTATTTATTTATTTAACATATATTTACTGGGAATGTCCGACTTGGAATGGAGACAATTTTCAGCGGAGGCCTGGGGAAAAATGCTCCAGATGCATGTCTTTGTAATGTGGGAGAAGACCACACGAATGCAGGGAGGACATGCAGACTCTACACAGAAGGCACCCCAGCTGAGAATCAAACCAGAGAACCTCTTGCTGTGAGGTAACAACACTACTGCTGCACCACTGCACCATCCTAAAGATTATTCCAAGAACACTGAGATGCCTGTTCTGGAAATGATTAGTGGTAGTGAGATCTCAACACCTTTTAGGTCTGTATTGGAATGACTCCTCTAGACAGCCATGTAAATGTATGCACTCCAGGTACTTATTGATCCAGTGCCTTCTTCTTTGAAGAAGCATAACTGGTATTTGGCTAAGAAGAATGAGGACACAAGTCACCCCTTGCTTGGAATCTGCCATAAAGAATTCCATTTTTATGTCCTGGAAAGATGTTAATGCTACTATTCCTGCTTCCAGGCAACATATGTCTGTAAACCACCAGCAGAGTGCAAAGTCCTCTCCCAGCATCATAGGCCAGATTCCATTCTGATCCTTCAATTCTGCTAGCATTCATAAAGCTGATGTCCACCCAATAAGAAGTCCAAACACTGGAACAGGGTTCGCAAGAGAATATTTTGTTTTGCCAATTTAAATCCTTTGAGGCTGCTACTATCTCCTTAACCTGTTCCATTTTCAGTTTTCCATTGTAGACTACTCTGGAGAAACTGGTAGAGTTTTCTTTGATTTTCAGGCTGTAGTGTCTATGGTTAAGACCATTGTCAGAACATACTCAGTGGATTTTCACTCAACTCACTGAAATTTGCATTGTACTGATGTTACTTTTCTCTTTCAAGCACAAGCTTAGATAGACCTTCTCGGGTGTTTCCTTCTGGGTTGAAGTACACTCTGTGCAGACTTTGTAGGAAATTGTAGAAGATCTGCAGAATAAGAAACAAAACATTATCAACTGATGGGTAACTTTCAAAGCAAGAGTCTGTGACTCAAGATGAGGCAGTTTTGATGCCTCTGGCTTTTCCAGATATGTCTCCAGGTAAGACTCAGTAAGGGAGTTTGTCAGCTGTCTTAACTATGCTCAGATCTGCACAATAGAGACTAGTTCTCAGAGTTTGCTACAGTGCGGTGGATCCTTGTATTCTGGGCCATGAAGCAACTATATATTGGAGCTCTTAGGTTCTTCCTCACCAGTAACGTCTTTAAAAGATCATGCAGTCTCAGCAGAACAGTCGGACCACGTCCACATTCTACTTTTCCCAGGGGCCATACTGCCTGTTCCACACTTAGAGAGAGATATAGGGTTACATTTCTGCCTTTCTTTTCTTTGTCATCCTTTAGGGCAATGGTTGGGTTCCATGCCAATGTTGACCTGCACAACCTTTAGTACATTCTGCATGTAATGTTCTCCATGATGACTGTTCAGGGAAAACATTTCTCCTGCTTCATCAAGGCACCTGGATGGTGTTGCAGGATGTAACATATGCATTCTGGCACACCTTTGTTTATTTTATTTATTCGACATTTAAGTAGTCTGGATCACAAAGATCCATTTAAGCTACAAACTAGTTGAGATAGAAAATCAGGGAAATAGTTTTGAGTGTTACATCTCATGAGAGTATACAATGTAAGTTGAACAAAATTTGGAAAACATAAAGTCAAGAGAGATTATTTAGCATTAATTATAAACTGCATTGAAAAAAAGTATTTTTGATAGAAAAAAAATGAGCATTCTAGTAGCTGTCAGTATATGCATTCGAGGTCACTTAAAATTGTGAAACACCATTACCTTGAATGTTACAATGGAAGGCAAGCAAATGAGCAGTAAGGAGTGTGTGTTCTGCATTACGAGTGTTTTGTATGACCTTTAAGTATGGTATATATCACCAATCTAAGGTAAGACATTAACCTAGCTGCACATATATTGGATGTCAGAAGTGAACTTGTTGATGAGAAAAGTGCATTCTGAGGCTTTGGTCTAAAAACTGAGAAGGCTTTGGTAGTGCACTCCACTGAGGATAGAAACAGTGCTAGGGCAGCACTGTTATAGGAGTGAAACATATTTAGTTATTTATTGAATTTGTTTGCAGTGATAGATAGACCATTGGGCAATAGATTGCTCCTTTTCAGTGGCAGCCAGGGGAGAAAAGCTACCAAACAAATAACCAAAATTACTATTTTAACAACTTTTTTGAAAACATAGGTTCATAAGTAGTTACCAGACATACAGCTCAAATTCCCAATTTCTCAAAGCCTTGTCTGGTTAAGTGACTTGATCAAGATCACACAATAGGTAAATGAAGGTTAAGGGATTCAAACCCTGTAGTATAGGAAGTAGCTCATTTACACTTCTTCATTACCAACTGCCAGACTGTTTATTTATTCATTCATTCATATGAATGAGTGCTATATGAATCTATATATGTACTATGTATTAGTTACTCTATGTCTGGAGCTTTTCCTCCCCAGGCCTTCACTGAAATGGGCTCACCTTGGCTCAGTGGACTATGCCAGTAAACAAATGCAAATAAATAAATAAATAAATCATTTCATTTTGTTTCCATTTGTTGACTGGGAATAATCAGCTTTACTAAAAACCCATTTTCAGTGGAAACCGGAGAATAAATGTTTCTCAGTTATACAACAGAGGTAAGAAAAAACAGCTGTACATAAACATTTTGAATGCATATGCAAAACAATTACAAAATACATATATACATAAATAGAACAAAAGCATAGATGCCATAGTATTACAAGACATATATCAAAGAACCCTAAAAAGGAAACATTAAAGAAGCATTCACTACATAGATGCCAGAATATATACAATGTGATGGCAATGTTATATACGGTATCCTCCTATTAAGGCACTTTTATTTTCTGGGATACAGTCATTAGATCTATAGTGGCCTAGGCAGCTCTTGGGATATAATAGGTTTGCAGAAGATGCACACAAAAGTAGTCAGTAAGGAGGATAGAAAGAAAGTAGTAGAGGTAATGCATGTTCAATTTAGAGCAGAAAGCAAGCATTTAGAAAAGTAAAATGGAGAGGTATAGTTGGTGGGAAGGGGTGAGTTAGAGAGGTAGACAGATGTGATCAGAGGTGAAACAGAGAAGGTAGACAAAAATAGTATTAATAACATACATTTATGAGGTTATTGAGGTATTTATTTTGCAATAGGTGAAATTACAAAGTAGTAGGGTAGTCAGGAGTAAACCATGTGAATAGCCTGGAGTCCATGAGGTAGTGTTGTACATCAGCTTTGAATGATTTAATGTTTCCAGTTTGTTTGAGTGTTGGATGGAGTTCCAGATTTTAAAGATACAAGAAGAGTATGTGTCCCCAGCAGAGTTGTTAGATTTTTGTTAGTGTTAGTAGGCATGTAGAACTGCAAGTGGTGACTAGCACTAAGGCATTTCATAGTTTCATAGTTTAGTACTAGGCTATCTGCCCTGAGGCATTTGCAAGCCTAGCCCTAGAGATGTGGCTTTCGCCACCCCATGTAGTGGTACTAAGGTGTATAGAATAAATTTAGAGTACTGTGCCTTTGTCTAGTAGTGACACATTGAAGACCCCCTTACTTATTAAAATTAGTTTACTGTGCCTCTGTTAAGTAGCGATACAGGGGTGACCCCCGGGGTAAACCTACGATGTTATGTGATCCTATCTCACTACATTCTGTACTGATGGGCTCAGAGCCGATCCCTCGGCTCCGACCGCACGCTTATGCTATAGAGCGCAGGCCTCTTATTGGCTGAGCTATCTTTATCCCAGGATGCACCACCACTGATCCCCAGATCTCGTTTGCAGCTTACAGAGCTTAGGCGTGGTCTCAACTTGGCTGGGCTAAGTACTATTTATTTAGGCTTTCCTGTCAGAAATTTGCTTGCTTTAAATCCAAAAGCTGTTTTAACAGCTATTGTTGTTATCTGAGTGTGTATTGGTAGTTTTATAGAGAATTCGTGTTTTTTCCTGTCAGGGAAGGTTTCCCGTTTAGTTAGAGGGCCTTCCCTGTTGCTTCTACTGTCTTGGTTTTGTTTGTGGGTCAAGTACCCATTTAAGTTAGAGGGTCTTGACCCTCTCTGTCTCTCTTTCTTCTGTGAAACTTCGTTTTACTGTACTTGTTTTAAAAAAAAAAAAAATATATATATATAATAATAATAAAGAAGAGATATTTTATTTACTGTGACAAACCCTTCTTTTTCACTGTATATAACTGTGTTTTGTCTTTTTGGCTATGTCGAAAGAACACAAACCCTCCGGGTTTAAGAAATGCACGAGGTGTGGCTTTAAAATGTCCATAACGGACGACCACTCTTGTCGCCTATTGCTTAGGCGTAAGCACTTACAAGAATCGTGTAGCATGTGCCACGCTTTTCATCAAGAGTCCTCCAGGAGAGGAAGAACAAATTAATCCTGAAAGGGTTAATCAAGCCATCCTTCGAGGAGGCTTTATCTTCCTCTCCTTCTCCTTCTAAAAGAAGAAAGCGTCGGCTCACCAGTCAGTCGGAACCGACTGCAAAAATCTAAGCAGACTTCTCCATCGGCTCCACGGACTTGAGCCCGAGGCGAACGGTCTGCCTCGATGCCTCCAGCCTCACCCCTCTGGTTTCGGAGCTGAGGACTGGGGCATCGAGAGGCGGGTCACCTTCATCGGCTCCACTGATATTGGAGCCGATAAGGGTTACTGGCTCAGACTCTTCCCTCGGAGCCGAGTCCTTATCGTACCAGGGAAATTACCTTAAGATCTTCCTCGGGCCGATAGTGGTAGAGTCCTTCGAGCCGGTCCCGACTCCTTGAGCCGATGGAGAAATCGGTTCGGCCCGATCGGTATCCTCTAGATCATCCAAGATGTCTGATTCGGACATCGACAGGGTGCTCCTTCGACTCTTCCAGTCTCGGTGTTCCAAAAGCTAGTTTCGGCTCCAGCCCATTGACTTCGGAGCCGATGGTCCACTCCT
Source organism: Protopterus annectens (assembly GCF_019279795.1). NCBI lineage: Eukaryota > Metazoa > Chordata > Ceratodontiformes > Protopteridae > Protopterus > Protopterus annectens. Next base: position 1,688,800,676 of record NC_056729.1, read on the forward strand.
ACTGTGGTTCCTCCTCCAACAGCCTCGGCACTGCTGGAGCCGGTGCTGGTGGAACGGTGGAGGTTTTAGGGTCGGGCCCGACCCTTGCTCCAACTCCGGCTCTTGGGTCGGAGTTCAGTACACGGACTTCTTCCTTCGGCCCTGGGGGGGAGGCTTCGGGATTGATGCTTACGGTCCCAAGTCTCCCTCTTGGTACGTCGGCGGCGGGAGTGCCGTCCACTGTCGACCCCCCAGGATTCTGGTGGTCCCGCCTTCAGGGCTATGAGGAGTGCATTAGCCAAATCTTCCTTGGCTACCTCCACGGTTTCCCCAGCTCCTTCCCTGCATACGGAGACTGGGTCTTTGGCAGTCCCCCTGTCCTTAGACGGCGGAGCCCCCGGGCCTCAGGTTACCCCCGCTGGGGTTTCTCCCCCTCCTGGAGGTCCTTCTGAAGCCTCTTCGGAAGAACCCCCAGGAAGAGATTGTGCAAGAGGAAGCACGTTGACTCCCTGATGAGTCTCTTACATCAGACACTGGTTTGATGATGCAGAGGGGTCCCCTGTCGCCTCGGATGATGTCTCCTTTGCAGACATCCTGGAAGCTCCTAAAACAACGAGGCTGCTGGCAGTCCAAACCTCCCTCTGCTGATGAGTCGCTGTTCCTAAAAGGCCTTCGGGCTCAGCCCTCTTCGGCCCTGGGTGTCTCCCGCCTCTTCATGAGCTCTTGGATTTGATCTGTCGGAAGGGCTTGGAACACCCAGACTTGTGGAACCGGACATCTACATTTATGGTAGGTACAAAACTGTACTTTTCATTTCATTGCTAAGAAGTTAATTGATACTAGTGCATAATAATGAATGACTAATAAGCACTTTGGGCACTACCCAAGCAAAATCTGGCATAACTGAAGCTTGTCTTACTTTGTAATAAATTCTGGGGACACACGAGATGTTTGCATAACATTGCATTCGGAGCCTGTAAGCCAGCTGTTGTCTTCATTGTCACTGTCATTAACAAATAATGCTGTTGAAGTTTGGATATGAGATACATTTGGCCTGTCCTCAAATTTTGTTACTCAGAGTGAGAAACAAAAGAACGGTAGCTGTACAGGACGAAATTCACTCGTAACCAAATAATCAGCTTAGTCGGAAGTTCACAAAGAGAAAACAAAAGCAAGAAATAATAAAAAAAATGTTTTAACACTATAGAAACACATAAATAAAAACTTAAGCACTTTCATCCTATGACAGTCTAAAGAAGTCCTTAACCCGTTATTCAACAGCCAGCACTCTCCTGCCATTCACTCCTTCAGTCCTTGCAATAGGCTACCCCCTTCCTGTGAAGGTGGTAAGTTAGTGCCTCCCTTTCACTCTTTGTCTTTGTTTATAGGTTAGTAGTAGGCTAACTGCCCATGTGGGCCATATTAAGCCTAGCCAATTCAACCTTGTGAGAATCAAATCCTGCAGTTTGTGTCTGTAAGGCAAATATCTTAACCATTATGTCAACATCTCTCTGTAGTGAAGATTTTATTTATTTATTTAACATTTATTTACTGGGAAAGTCCGACTTGGAATGGAGACAATTTTCAGCAGAGGCCCGGGGAAAAATGCTCCAGATGCATGTCTTTGTAATGTGGGAGAAGACCCACACGAATGCAGGGAGGACATGCAGACTCCACACAGAAGGCACCCCAGCTGAGAATCAAACCAGAGAACCTCTTGCTGTGAGGTAACAACACTACTGCTGCACCACTGCACCATCCTAAAGATTATTCCAAGAACACTGAGATGCCTGTTCTGGAAATGATTAGTGGTAGTGAGATCTCAACACCTTTTAGGTCTGTATTGGAATGACTCCTCTAGACAGCCATGTAAATGTATGCACTCCAGGTACTTATTGATCCAGTGCCTTCTTCTTTGAAGAAGTATAACTGGTATTTGGCTAAGAAGAATGAGGACACAAGTCACCCCTTGCTTGGAATCTGCCATAAAGAATTCCATTTTTATGTCCTGGAAAGATGTTAATGCTACTATTCCTGCTTCCAGGCAACATATGTCTGTAAACCACCAGCAGAGTGCAAAGTCCTCTCCCAGCATCATAGGCCAGATTCCATTCTGATCCTTCAATTCTACTAGCATTCATAAAGTTGATGTCCACCCAATAAGAAGTCCAAACACTGGAACAGGGTTCGCAAGAGAATATTTTGTTTTGCCAATTTAAATCCTTTGAGGCTGCTACTATCTCCTTAACCTGTTCCATTTTTAGTTTTCCATTGTAGACCACTCTGGAGAAGCTGGTAGAGTTTTCTTTGATTTTCAGGCTGTAGTGTCTATGGTTAAGACCATTGTCAGAACATATTCAGTGGATTTTCACTCAACTCACTGAAATTTGCATTGTGCTGATGTTACTTTTCTCTTTCAAGCACAAGCTTAGATAGACCTTCTCGGGTGTTTCCTTCTGGGTTGAAGTACACTCTGTGCAGACTTTGTAGGAAATTGTAGAAGATCTGCAGAATAAGAAACAAAACATTATCAACTGATGGGTAACTTTCAAAGCAAGAGTCTGTGACTCAAGATGAGGCAGTTTTGATGCCTCTGGCTTTTCCAGATATGTCTCCAGGTAAGACTCAGTAAGGGAGTTTGTCAGCTGTCTTAACTATGCTCAGATCTGCACAATAGAGACTAGTTCTCAGAGTTTGCTACAGTGCGGTGGATCCTTGTATTCTGGGCCATGAAGCAACTATATATTGGAGCTCTTAGGTTCTTCCTCACCAGTAACGTCTTTAAAAGATCATGCAGTCTCAGCAGAACAGTCGGACCACGTCCACATTCTACTTTTCCCAGGGGCCATACTGCCTGTTCCACACTTAGAGAGAGAGATATAGGGTTACATTTCTGCCTTTCTTTTCTTTGTCATCCTTTAGGGCAATGGTTGGGTTCCATGCCAATGTTGACCTGCACAACCTTTAGTACATTCTGCATGTAATGTTCTCCATGATGACTGTTCAGGGAAAACATTTCTCCTGCTTCATCAAGGCACCTGGATGGTGTTGCAGGATGTAACATATGCATTCTGGCACACCTTTGTTTATTTTATTTATTCGACATTTAAGTAGTCTGGATCACAAAGATCCATTTAAGCTACAAACTAGTTGAGATAGAAAATCAGGGAAATAGTTTTGAGTGTTACATCTCATGAGAGTATACAATGTAAGTTGAACAAAATTTGGAAAACATAAAGTCAAGAGAGATTATTTAGCATTAATTATAAACTGCATTGAAAAAAAGTATTTTTGATAGAAAAAAAATGAGCATTCTAGTAGCTGTCAGTATATGCATTCGAGGTCACTTAAAATTGTGAAACACCATTACCTTGAATGTTACAATGGAAGGCAAGCAAATGAGCAGTAAGGAGTGTGTGTTCTGCATTACGAGTGTTTTGTATGACCTTTAAGTATGGTATATATCACCAATCTAAGGTAAGACATTAACCTAGCTGCACATATATTGGATGTCAGAAGTGAACTTGTTGATGAGAAAAGTGCATTCTGAGGCTTTGGTCTAAAAACTGAGAAGGCTTTGGTAATGCACTCCACTGAGGATAGAAACAGTGCTAGGGCAGCACTGTTATAGGAGTGAAACATATTTAGTTATTTATTGAATTTGTTTGCAGTGATAGATAGACCATTGGGCAATAGATTGCTCCTTTTCAGTGGCAGCCAGGGGAGAAAAGCTACCAAACAAATAACCAAAATTACTATTTTAACAACTTTTTTGAAAACCTAGGTTCATAAGTAGTTACCAGACATACAGCTCAAATTCCCAATTTCTCAAAGCCTTGTCTGGTTAAGTGACTTGATCAAGATCACACAATAGGTAAATGAAGGTTAAGGGATTCAAACCCTGTAGTATAGGAAGTAGCTCATTTACACTTCTTCATTACCAACTGCCAGACTGTTTATTTATTCATTCATTCATATGAATGAGTGCTATATGAATCTATATATGTACTATGTATTAGTTACTCTATGTCTGGAGCTTTTCCTCCCCAGGCCTTCACTGAAATGGGCTCACCTTGGCTCAGTGGACTATGCCAGTAAACAAATGCAAATAAATAAATAAATAAATCATTTCATTTTGTTTCCATTTGTTGACTGGGAATAATCAACTTTACTAAAACCCATTTTCAGTGGAAACCGGAGAATAAATGTTTCTCAGTTATACAACAGAGGTAAGAAAAAACAGCTGTACATAAACATTTTGAATGCATATGCAAAACAATTACAAAATACATATATACATAAATAGAACAAAAGCATAGATGCCATAGTATTACAAGACATATATCAAAGAACCCTAAAAAGGAAACATTAAAGAAGCATTCACTACATAGATGCCAGAATATATACAATGTGATGGCAATGTTATATACGGTATCCTCCTATTAAGGCACTTTTATTTTCTGGGATACAGTCATTAGATCTATAGTGGCCTAGGCAGCTCTTGGGATATAATAGGTTTGCAGAAGATGCACACAAAAGTAGTCAGTAAGGAGGATAGAAAGAAAGTAGTAGAGGTAATGCATGTTCAATTTAGAGCAGAAAGCAAGCATTTAGAAAAGTAAAATGGAGAGGTATAGTTGGTGGGAAGGGGTGAGTTAGAGAGGTAGACAGATGTGATCAGAGGTGAAACAGAGAAGGTAGACAAAATAGTATTAATAACATACATTTATGAGGTTATTGAGGTATTTATTTTGCAATAGGTGAAATTACAAAGTAGTAGGGTAGTCAGGAGTAAACCATGTGAATAGCCTGGAGTCCATGAGGTAGTGTTATACATCAGCTTTGAATGATTTAATGTTTCCAGTTTGTTTGAGTGTTGGATGGAGTTCCAGATTTTAAAGATACAAGAAGAGTATGTGTCCCCAGCAGAGTTGTTAGATTTTTGTTAGTGTTAGTAGGCATGTAGAACTGCAAGTGGTGACTAGCACTAAGGCATTTCATAGTTTCATAGTTTCATAGTTTAGTACTAGGCTATCTGCCCTGAGGCATTTGCAAGCCTAGCCCTAGAGATGTGGCTTTCGCCACCCCATGTAGTGGTACTAAGGTGTATAGAATAAATTTAGAGTACTGTGCCTTTGTCTAGTAGTGACACATTGAAGACCCCCTTACTTATTAAAATTAGTTTACTGTGCCTCTGTTAAGTAGCGATACAGGGGTGACCCCCGGGGTAAACCTACGATGTTATGTGATCCTATCTCGCCTACATTCTGTACTGATGGGCTCGGAGCCGATCCCTCGGCTCCGACTCGGCACGCTTATGCTATAGAGCGAGGCCTCTTATTGGCTGAGCTATCTTTATCCCAGGATGCACCACCACTGATCCCCCAGATCTCGTTTGCCGCTTACAGAGCTTAGACGTGGTCTCAACTTGGCTGGGCTAAGTACTATTTATTTAGGCTTTTTCCTGTCAGAAATTTGCTTGCTTTAAATCTAAAAGCTGTTTTAACAGCTATTGTTGTTATACGAGTGTGTATTGGTAGTTTTTATAGAGGAATTCGTGTTTTTTCCTGTCAGGGAAGGTTTCCCGTTTTAGTTAGAGGGGCCTTCCCCTGTTGCTTCTACTGTCTTGGTTTTTTGTTTGTGGGTCAAGTACCCGTTTAAGTTAGAGGGTCTTGACCCTCTCTGTCTCTCTTTCTTCTGTGAAACTTCGTTTTACTGTACTTGTTTTAAAAAAAAAAAATATATATATATAATAATAATAAAGAAGAGATATTTTATTTACTGTGACAAACCCTTCTTTTTCACTGTATATAACTGTGTTTTGTCTTTTTGGCTATGTCGAAAGAACACAAACCCTCCGGGTTTAAGAAATGCACGAGGTGTGGCTTTAAAATGTCCATAACGGACGACCACTCCTTGTGCGTCTATTGCTTAGGCGCCAAGCACTTACAAGAATCGTGTAGCATGTGCCACGCTTTTTCATCAAGAGTCCTCCAGGAGAGGAAGAACAAATTAATCCTGAAAGGGTTAATCAAGCCATCCTTCGAGGAGGCTTTATCTTCCTCTCCTTCTCCTTCTAAAAAGAAGAAAGCGTCGGCTCCGACCAGTCAGTCGGAACCGACTGCAAAAAAATCTAAGCAGACTTCTCCATCGGCTCCACGGACTTCGGAGCCGAGGGCGGAACGGTCTGCCTCGATGCCTCCAGCCTCGACCCCTCTGGTTTCGGAGCTGAGGACTGGGGCATTGAGATGCGGGTCACCTTCATCGGCTCCACTGATATTGGAGCCGATAAGGGTTACCGGCTCAGACTCTTCCCCCTCGGAGCCGAAGTCCTTATCGGTACCGAGGGAAATTACCTTAAGATCTTCCTCGGAGCCGATAGTGGTAGAGTCCTTTCGGAGCCGGTCCCCGACTCCTTCGGAGCCGATGGAGAAATCGGTTCGGGCCCGATCGGTATCCTCTAGATCATCCAAGATGTCTGATTCGGACATCGACAGGGTGCTCCTTCGACTCTTCCAGTCTCCGGTGTTCCAAAAGCTAGTTTCGGCTCCAGCCCATTCGGCTTCGGAGCCGATGGTCCACTCCCCTACTGTGGTTCCTCCTCCAACAGCCTCGGCACCGTTGGAGCCGGTGCTGGTGGAACCGGTGGAGGTTTTAGGGTCGGGCCCGACCCTTGCTCCAACTCCGGCTCTTGGGTCGGAGTTCAGTACACGGACTTCTTCCTTCGGCCCTGGGGGGGAGGCTTCAGGATTGATGCTTACGGTCCCAAGTCTCCCTCTTGGTACGTCGCCAGCGGGAGTGCCGTCCACTGTCGACCCCCCAGGATTCTGGTGGTCCCGCCTTCAGGGCTATGAGGAGTGCATTAGCCAAATCTTCCTTGGCTACCTCCACGGTTTCCCCAGCTCCTTCCCTGCATACGGAGACTGGGTCTTTGGCAGTCCCCCTGTCCTTAGACGGCGGAGCCCCCGGGCCTCAGGTTACCCCCGCTGGGGTTTCTCCCCCTCCTGGAGGTCCTTCTGAAGCCTCTTCGGAAGAACCCCCCAGGAAGAGATTGTGCAAGAGGAAGCACGTTGACTCCCCTGATGAGTCTCTTACATCAGACACTGGTTTCGATGATGCAGAGGGGTCCCCTAAGTCGTCCTCGGATGATGTCTCCTTTGCAGACATCCTGGAAGCCCTAAAACAACGAGGCGGCTGGCAGTCCAAACCTCCCTCTGCTGATGAGTCGCTGTTCCTGAAGGCCTTCGGGGCTCAGCCCTCCACCTCCTGGGTGTCTCCGCCCTTCGATGAGCTCTTGGATTTGATCTGTCGAAGGCGGGAACACCCAGACTCTGTGGAACCGGTGCCTGCTCGTCCGAACAAGTTCCTCTCGGCACCCCCTGAAAAAGAGTTTTTAACTAAAGGTGTGGCTGTAGATGCTTTGGTGGTGGCATCTGCTACCCAGCAAGATGTAGCAGAGGCTTCGACGTCCGTCCATCCTCCTAATAAGGAGTCTAGGAGCATGGATCGGTACGGAAAGCGCACCCTCAGTTCAGCGGCCTTTACATTGAGGTCCTTGAACTACCTTACGCACTTTACCAGATTTCAGAGGGATCTGATTAAGGAGCTATCCGATACCCTCTTGGGTAACCTGCCTGAGGAGCTGGCCCAGACGGTTGGCTCTCAGCTGGCTACAATGTCGTCCATTTCAAACTCGTCCATGAGGCTCATTTCTTATGCGGCCGAAGGGATGAGTAGAGCGGCGGGTACAGGCATTGCTCTACGGAGACAAGCCTGGCTCCGCCTGTGTCATTTCGCGGAGGCCTTTAAGTCTTTCTTTGCCGACGCCCCCTTTGATGGGTCCTCCCTGTTTGGACCCAAGGTAAAGGACACACTAACCCGCTGTGAACAGGAGGGTAAGACTCTGACTGCCGTAGGGGCACGATTTTCCACTCCCTTTCGGCCTTATCCCAAGGCTAAAAGAGGAGGGAAAATGTGGTTCCGTAGATCTCAGAAGCCTTACCCCTCGCAGCAGGAGGATTCCCCTTCCAGAGGCAGAGGAGGGAGAAATTCTTCCGGAAGACGCCATCCCAGAGGCGGCAGAGGCCCTCGCAACACTGGAGACCGCGAGTCCTTTCGTGGCTCTTCAGCCTTTCATAGTCCCTGAGGGATTGCCCGGCTGTGCAGCTCCGGAGCCAGTCGGGGGTCATTTCTCGAAGCATCTAAAGGCCTGGGAAGGTATTACTCAGGACCGATGGGTGCTTCGAATTATCGCCGGAGGTTACTCCATCCCATTCTCTCATCCCCCCCCTCAGTCCAAAAAAATCCCGGACCCTCCACCCAGTTAGCGGGATACTGCAGCCTCAGAAGTTTCAAAGCTGCTGCAAAAAGGAGTCATCCAACCGGTCCCCGCAGACCAGATCGGATTAGGGACTTACTCAAGATTCTTTTTGGTGCCAAAAAAGACCAGGGACTTGAGGCCCATTTTGGACCTCAGCATCCTAAACCATTCAGTCAAAAAGTCCAAGTTCCGAATGGTCACCCTACAAACCATTCTCCCATTGCTGGAGAAGGGTGTTTGGATGTGCTCCATAGATCTCAAGGACGCTTATTACCATATCATGGTACATCAAGCGTCCAGGAGACATCTGCGCTTCAGCCTAGGAGGCAGTCATTTTCAGTTCCGTGCGCTGCCCTTTGGTCTCACCACAGGGTGTTCACCAAGTGTTTGGCAGTCGTGACTGCTCATCTGAGAAGTCTAGGATTCCAGGTGTTTCCGTATCTAGATGACTGGCTCCTAACTGCCACCTCCAGGCATCTACTACTACAGAGCCTTCAAGCCACTATATCACTGGGCAGTTCCCTTGGAATCACCTTCAATTGGCCAAAGTCTGTGTTGCTGCCATCTCAACGAATAAGATTCATAGGGGTAGAGATAGACTCAAACCGAATGTGGGTCTATCTACCGACAGACAGAATACAAACCATACAGACTCAAGTTCGAGCCTTACTTCCCAGGTCCAAAGCTCCAGCCAGGATGGTCCTGCAGCTATTGGGATCCATGTCCGCCACGGTTCTTCTAGTCCCCTTGGCAAGGTTGCACATGAGAATTCTCCAGTGGCTTCTTTCAGCTCAGTGGTCCTTTCAGGAACTCCCTCTCAGTCACCTCATATGGATCATGGAATCTTGCAAACGGGACCTTCGCTGGTGGCTAGTGCCCTCCAATCTGGATCAGGGACGACCCTTTGTTCTACCTCCTCCGGCGGCCACTTTGACCACGGACGCCTCCCAGATGGGGTGGGGGGGGCATTCCCTGGGCAGGTCAGTCCAAGGCAAATGGCACCCGGAAGAGACTTTACTTCATATCAACATCTTAGAAATGAGGGCAGTACTTCTGTCTCTTCAAGCCCTTCACGATTATCTCCCTCAGGGCGTAATTGCTGTTCACTCAGACAACATGTCAGTTGTCTGGTACCTGAACAAACAGGGAGGGACCAGATCCTACCCTCTTTGCAGAGAAGCCATGAGAGTTTGGGAATGGGCAGTCCCGACCAAACGCTTCCTAGTGGCTACTCACATACCGGGCAAGTCCAATGTGATAGCCGACAGATTGAGCAGAACCATCCTCTCTCCTCACGAATGGTCTCTGAATATGACAGTTGCAAGTCAGATTTTCAACAAATGGGGAGTTCCATGTTGCGACCTATTCGCGACTGCTCTGAATGCGAAGTGCAAAGAATTCTTCTCCCTAACCCTGGCTCCGGGGAAGAGCCCCATGGACGCGCTAGTCCATCCTTGGCCCACCGGCTTGCTTTATGCCTTCCCTCCAGTTCCTCTCCTTCCCAGGGTGATTCAAAAGGCATCTCTCTTGGGGAGCAAAATGATCTTAATTGCTCCTTACTGGCCCGTCAAGTATGGTTTCCTATCTTCGAAATATGCTCTGGAAGGTCCATGGTTCCTGGATCAGATCCCAGACCTACTGGTTCATCAGTCGGGACTATTCCACCAGTCCCTACACACCTTAAAATTGACGGCTTGGCTCCTCCTCTTCCGACTATAGTTAGGAGTCATACATTGGATCCAGATGTTGTACACATATTGTCTTCGCCCATAAGTCTGCTACAAAGAAACTGTATTCTAGCAAATGGAAAAGATTTGCTATTTGGGCTCAACTCCGGGGCCTGGACCCCATTTCTATTCCGTGGCAGAAGTACTAAAATTTTTAACTTCTCTTTTCAATCAAGGCTCTTCAGTTTCTACCATCAAGGTACAATTGGCAGCAATTTCTAATTTTCACCAATCGATAGACCCACCTTTAATGAGCAACAGATTGTGTAAGACCTTCTTGAAAGGTGCTGCTCTATTAAGACCTCCGATTTCTCATCCTGCACCTCCATGGGATCTCGATATAGTGTTACGTGCCTTGACTTCTTTCCCCTTTGAACTGGCAGCTACATGTGATCTAAAGTTTCTATCATGGAAGACAGCTTTTCTGGTGGCTATTACTTCTGCCAGAAGAGTTTCAGAGCTTCAAGCTTTGTCAGTAAAACCCCGTACTTGGTTTTTCACAAAGACAGAGTATCCCTCAGGCCAAATCCTTCCTTTGTCCCTAAAGTTTGTTCTAGTTTCTGCTTACAACAATCGTTAGAGCTTCCAGTTTTTTTCCCAAAATACACTAACAAAGCGGAGTTCATATTCCACACACTAGATGTCCACAGGCAGTTACGTTTTTATTTAGACAGGACCAAACAATCAAGGAAAACAGATCAGTTGTTTGTATCCTTTGCAGACAATAAATTGGGCAAAGCTGTCACAAAGGTCACTATTGCCAAATGGATCAGGGACTGTATTACTCAAGCTTATTTTTATTCTAACAAAGAGCGTACCACCTCTGTCAAAGCTCATTCTACAAGGGCTATGGCTACTTCTATAGCATTTCATTCTAAGCTTGCTATTAGTGACATTTGTGCTGCGGCTACATGGTCTTCCCCGCACACCTTTATTTCCCACTACAAATTGGACGTGGCATCTAGAGGACGAGCTTCATTTGGTTCCACAGTGCTCAGGAGTGTTTTCCATTGAGCCACCCGGGATTTAGGTGCTAGGGACGCTGTCCCATCAGTACAGAATGTAGGCGAGATAGGATCACATAACATCTTTTAGTTATGTACTCACCATAACTTTAGATGTTTGGGATCCATCTCGCCTACATTCCTAATAACCCACCCTCCTTCCCCCTTCCTTGGAGATCAGAGGATATCAGAAGGTCCGAATCCTGTTGTTTCATCTTGAAACATCTAACAATGTTATATAAACAAGTTGTGCATGTGTGCATGAATGCGGACAAACAAGATCTGGGGATCAGTGGTGGTGCATCCTGGGATAAAGATAGCTCAGCCAATAAGAGGCCTCGCTCTATAGCATAAGCGTGCCGAGTCGGAGCCGAGGGATCGGCTCCGAGCCCATCAGTACAGAATGTAGGTGAGATGGATCCCAAACATCTAAAGTTATGGTGAGTACATAACTAAAAGATCTCCCATCCACTCGTCAAGATTTCTCTTGAAGAGAGACAGTGAGGGGCTCTGCCTAACATGGACTGGGATTTTGTTCCAGAGTATGGGAAGCCTCTGAGTTATGAATCTGTCTCTCCAGCATGTTCTATTCATGTTTGTACTGAGGTTTAAATCTTTGGCTCATGGTTCTTATGGATTTTGATTTTTTGAGGTGGAGCATGTCCATCAATTCCTGGTTGGACATGGCCTTGTATGTCAGGCACAGATCACCTCTGAGCAGGCGGTATGCTACTGAATAGAGCTGGATTTTCTTTAGCATGGCAGCATATGACATATGTTGGAAACCCTTGATCCTCTTGGTGAGGTACTTCTGGGGTCTCTCCAGCTGTTGTAAGTGCCGGGTGAGGTACATACCAAATGGGGCATTGTACTCAATCATGGGCCTGATAAGGGAAGAGTACAGAGGCACAATGACCTCCTTTGATCTGGATGTGAACCCCTTCATGATAAGGTGGGCAAGGTAGAAAGTATTTCTAACCACTTTGGCAACGTGGGTGTCAAATGAGAGGTCACTATCAACTTGGGTCCCCAGGTCTCTGATTACTTTTTCAGTACTTAGTGGGTTACTCTCTATGTGATAATTTGTGGGTATTTTGTTTTTCCCAAAGGGGATGACTATACATTTCTTGGCATTCAGTTTAAGGCCGTGATTCCGGCACCAGTGGTCCATTTCGATGAAGCCTTTCTGTAGGATGTATGTGTCAGCTGGTGTATCGACTATGGCGCCTAGTTTGCAGTCATCTGCAAACTTTGTCAGCCACAACCCTCCCATGTTTGCTTTCACATCTGAGAAGTAAATGCCGAACAAGAGGGGTCCCAGGACAGAGCCCTGTGGGACACCACTTGTGACTGGCTTTGAGTCTGACATGGCTCCCGCAATCTTGACTTTATGGGTTCTGTTCTTTAGCCAGTTTGCAACCCATCTTGTGACATATGGATTTACTTTTAAGCTGTTTAGCTTTTCTATGATCCCCGAATGGGGTATTGTGTCGAAGGCTTTAGCCAAGTCCAGGTAGGCTGTATGGACTGCCTTGCCCTCATCAATGGCTCTAGTGACTGTTTCGAAAAAGTCAGCCAGGTTCAAAAGGCAGGATCTGCCTTTAACAAAGCCAAACTGGGTGGGATCAAGTGTTTGTAGGTCCCCAATGTCGTTGTTTATGAGTTCCGTAATAATTCTTTCCATAGCTTTGCAAACCAGGCTGGTCAGGCTTATGGGGCGGTAGTTCCCAGGGTCTGTAGTGGAGCCTCCCTTGTGGAGTGGTACCATTGTTGCTGTACGCCAGTGTTCAGGTACATATCCTGTAGTAAGGCTAAGGTTAAATAACATTTTTATATGCGGGTTTAGCTCCTCTTGGAGTTCACGTATCACGCAGCCGGGGATACCATCAGGTCCCATAAATGCTGTGTTTTTTGCTTTGTTGAGGGCGGTTCTCACCTGGACATCAGAGATGACAGGGAGGTTACATTCAGCTGGGATGAGTATTTCTTCTTTTGGAGGTGATGGAGGGGAGAAATTTGCACTGAACCTGTCTGCCAGAATGTTGGCAATATCTGTGGGTTCGGTAAATTTTTTGTCGTTGTGTACTAACTCTGAGCATATCTGAGTGTTTCCAGGTTTCTAACATAACTGAAGAATGTCTTGTGGTTATCCTTAGTGTCCTTGGCGATTTTTCTCTCAAAGTTGGCCTTGGATATTTTTATGAGAGAACGTAGCTTTCTACTAGTGCTGATCAGAGATGCCTTCCCTTTATGGGATTTTGCTCTGTCTTGCAGTAGCTTCCTTCTTTTGTTATACAATTTGTTTATGGCTGGGGTCCACCAGACAGGACGCTTTCCTTTGGTGGAGAGGGTCTTGGTTTTATTTGGGATTGCACGATCCATGCATTCTTGGAGATGTCCGTAGAAAGCATTTGTGTAGGATTCAGCATTGTGGGATGTGGTTTCCATTGGCCCTGAGGGCTTAAATGATACCATCTCAGTCTTGAGAAGTGTAAAGTCGGCTTTTGAGAAGTTTCTCACTGTAGTCTTTTGTGCTGGGGGTGGAGGTGGTAAATGTATATCCAGGGTGATTAGTTTGTGGTCAGATCTCACCAGTGAGGGCAATACTTCCGGTGTGGAGCATTTTGTCCCCATGTTTGTGATGATCAGGTCTAGTATATTATCCCCCCTTGTGGGAGAGGTGACTAGTTGTTCCATTGCGTTTGAGTTTATGAATTCCAGGAACCTTTGGGCTAGGGTGTTAGAGCTAGAATAGTGCACCCAGTCTATGTTAGGGTAGTTGAAATCTCCCAATATGATGGTATTTGGAGAGACATTCATATCTTCCAATGTCTTCAGGAAGGATGAGTGGGGTTCTTGAGATTGGGAGGATGGTCTGTAACATGAAACCAGTTGTATAGCAGTTTTGCCTACGGTTAGCTGCACCTGGATGGTCTCAGATGCTTCATGAATTGCCACTAACCTAGAGGTGTGGGTATCCTTGATGAATATGGACACTCCCCCTCCCTTTGTGGTTCGGCCCGGGTTTTGGGGCCGAAAAGCATGATACGAGGTAAAGCCTGGTAGCGCTGGGGTGCTCTCAGGAGCCTTGAACCAGGTCTCAGTTACAGCGCAGACGTCGATGTTCTCTATACTGAGGAGCGCTTCGAGAGCCTGCATCTTGAGATTTAGACTTCTGGCGTTGAGCAGCATTACCCTTAATTTTATTCCATTTTTGTTTTCTAAGGAGATGGGTTCGTCTTTTGAGCCTTGCCTAAAAAAGACACTGAGGGGGTGGCAAGAGCCTTAGCCAATATCCGGAAGCCCAGTGGTGACAGATGCAAGCCATCCCTTGCGAAGCAGTGTGGCTTGTCCAGCATGTTATCACGAGCAGACAGACATTGGATCCCCCTAGAATGACACCAGTAATTGAGCCAATTATTAAAGTATGTTCTCTATACTGAGGAGCGCTTCGAGAGCCTGCATCTTGAGATTTAGACTTCTGGCGTTGAGCAGCATTACCCTTAATTTTATTCCATTTTTGTTTTCTAAGGAGATGGGTTCGTCTTTTGAGCCTTGCCTAAAAAAGACACTGAGGGGGTGGCAAGAGCCTTAGCCAATATCCGGAAGCCCAGTGGTGACAGATGCAAGCCATCCCTTGCGAAGCAGTGTGGCTTGTCCAGCATGTTATCACGAGCAGACAGACATTGGATCCCCCTAGAATGACACCAGTAATTGAGCCAATTATTAAAGCTGATCATCTTGTCTTTGTATTGTGGCATCATTCTTGGTGAGGGCAGGATGCTGCTCAGGGTCAGGGTCAGGGTCATACCAGCCTGGGCTACATAATCAGAGAGCTCCTCAATGTCTCTTTTCATGTAGTCCAAGGAGGTACGTCTCAGGTCATTCACGCCGGCATGGACAATGATGGAGTCATATTTGTACGTGCTTTTGAGTGAGCTGAGTGCGTGTGTTATATGGCGGATCCTAGCCCCCGATAGGCAGCTTACCGTTACCCTCTCCTTGCTCAGCCTGGTAAGTGGGATGTCAGTGTGTCTGACTATAGAGTCACCTATCACTAGTGTATCAGGCATAGTGTTTGGCCTTAAGGGCTGTGATTTATTGACACACCGATTTATTGAAGTATGTGTTGCATGTGTTATGTTTTGAGGTGGTGGATTTTTGGGTGTCTGCTTTGGGAGCCTCTGTTGTTTTGATAAGTTTTTTAATAGAGCATGTTTTTGTGTTATTATGTATTTGATTTGCAGTTGGGGTAGGTCTATGTGTGACTGGGTTTGTTGTGTGTGTGGTTACCTTCTCCTCCTGTCTGGTCTTGCCAGTCCTGAGTTGAGAGAGTTCAGCCTCCAGTTCGGCTATATAGTTGCATCTCTCACATGTATTTGTGTTTGTTGGGAGGAGGAGAGGGTTGTCTGTGTACATGAGACAATTATAGCATTGTCTCAAGATACCCAGATTAACCAGCTGAGCAGGAGAAGATGCTAGCAATCTACCACTTGACATGCTAGAATATTATAAGAGAGTGCTGTGCCTTTAAGGGAAGTGGTTGGGGTGGTAGGTGGATGTAGTGCTACTTGAGTTTGAGAGTGCTTTCTTAGAAGAGTAGCTTAGAGAACAAGTGCTAGGCTTATAATATAACGAGTAGACTGGTTGTTAGAGTAGAGCTTTCTAAGGGAAAATTTGAAGAGCAGACTTGGCGGAGACAGGAAAAGTTTAACCGGCGCTGCGCTATGCGCACAATTGGGCAAAGCCACGATAATGCAGATTTTAACCTAAGTTGCCTTCGATCCTCAAACAGTATTCAGGTATTAACCATTAAATCTAATAACTTGGCCGGTGATGCTCTCTATGCTAACTCCATTGGAAAGCAATGGAATTCCCTCCCCAACAACCTAAGGCTCATGACCTCGCTTAATCTATTCAAAATTAATCTCAAAGAATTTCTTAAGTCTCACTGGTTATGCCCATGTCCTAACCCAGATTAATTCCTATAGGTCTCACAACACCTTAGTCTCGTCTTCCTCTCAAGTTTTTTAAACTAGTATTTCACTACCTCTCCAAGTATCCATGTCAAGTTGAGCTACTCAACAAAGGATTGTCAAATTATCAGCATGTAAATGTAGTTGTTTTCTTGTTTATTATTATACTAATGTAGTTTCTTTTATCTAATTGTATTGTGATATTTCTCTTTATTGTGGGAGCTTTTCTCCCCGGGCCTCTACTGAAAAAGGACATGTATCCAGCTAGACTAGCCCGGTCAACAAATGTAAAATAAATGATAAAATAAAAAAATAAATTTTAAACAGGGAACTTGAAAAGAGCTAGAAATGGTCCAAAACAACCAATTACTACAGCTCTTGTGCTGAGGTTACTTCCTTCAGGGACAGATAGGCTGCTCAAGGCTCCCCACTCCCACTGGTGAGTAAAGAAACTTCCTTCTTATCCAAGTAAGGTAATGGACAACACAGGAACTACACCACAGCCCAGAATACAGCAAAGCCTGTAAACTGGTCTAAACTAGTCGAGGAGAGGCGGGAAAACAAGTATTATTTATTTTGTTTTTTTGTTTTTAGATAGAAAACTCTCAGAAATACAGAAGGCAGCAATAAATCAGTTACACAGGCTAGCACACTTTAGTGGGCAGCCTCAATAGTTAAATTAAACAAACAAACACAGATTTTCGATTAATTTTCGACCAGGTAAACTTTTAAGTGCAGAAACTATAAAATGCAGCAAACAGTTAAAAAAACAGTATAAGCTTGTTTAAAATAAGCAAGAGAAGGTATTCCAAGTAAAAAACAGAAAAAACATAGGTTTGTAGATGAGGTTAGCAGATGTGGCTAGTTATGAGATTATCAATTAGCAGGGAGTTAGTTAGATCCAGTACAGTTGCTTGAGTGCCACACAGTGGTGAATTATGGGGTAGGTAGGTTTGTAGCAAGATTTGCTATTCTCAAGTTTATTTGTGCTGCTGGTAGACATAACAGATATTGCAGATGCTTACAAAGAGTTGGGAGTAGGAAAGATGAGGGAATACATGTCCTTGCATTATTTGTCAGGAGTGGCTTGGCTGTATAGAAAGTGCTTAGTTTTTGATGTGGCTTTTTACTTCCTCTGTTATGTGGTAGTTAAATTTCAAGTTTTCATTAATAATAATGCTGGTACGTTAGTGCAGGGTACTGCTTCAATCTTGGTGTTGTTTGTAGAGGTTAGGTAATACGATATTTCTGTGCAGAGAGTTGCTTTGGTGTGAATATGACAAATTTGAATGTTTTTAAGTTTAGGAGTAACTATGAATCAGCCATTCATGACTCTCAAGCTGTAAAAGATGCCAGAGTAGTTTTTCCATGTATTCAGCAGTGCAGATATGTGTGTTGAGTCACCTACATACTGAATTGTGGTTGCATGCTTCCTAGCTAAGTGAAGGTCATTTACAAATAGCAGAGGGTTGCGATTAAATTCTTGGGTAGCACCCATGCAAATGATGAGAAAAGGAGAGATTCCATTTTGACTTTTGGCAGCCTGTCGTAGACTGTGAGATGTACACCTACGGAGGAAAGTTTGTGAATCAATTTGTGAGAAAATGCATTGAAAGCTTTGGAGAGGTGAATAAATACTGCTGTCACTACATTTTTGGTGTTTCTATTCTGAGTTACGGCTGCAAAAACGTTGAGGGGTGCTATGACATAAAAAAAAAACATGTTGCAGAGATATAAGCAGGTTATTCTGTGTGATGAAGGTAAGCAGTTGAGATTGAACACATTTCTCAAGTATACATCTAGAAATGGTGGTGTTCCTACTATCTGTTAGTGTATTTATGATTATTTTTACTGACAGCATGTTTAGAATTTTTATTCTGCCCTGTGCTGTAAAAACTGATAAACTGTATAACCTTGAGATGTACTACTCTGGAGACTTTCTCTAGTGCTCCTGATATTTGTTATACTTAGCTAATGTTTCATACTATGTACATTAGTATTAATTATTTTCCTTTGTTATTGTTTTGTTTAATGTGTGCTAATGAGCTTGTTTATAGATGTTTGTTATACTTAATGTTTGATACTCTGTACATTAGTATTTATTATTTTTCTTTGTTATTGTTTTATTTAATGTGTGTTGACTAATGTGGTTGTGTGTGGATATTTTTTGCAGTCGATTAATGAATGATACTCTGTGCATTATTACATTTTTTATTTAACATTGTGGTGATTAATGTGCTTGTTTGTGGAGCTTTTCTCCCTGGGCCTCTGCTGAAAAAGGGCTTTAGCTCAGTCGGACTATTCCGGTCAACAAATGTCAAATAAAAAAAATAAATAAATACTTTTTGATAGTGTAGATGGAATGGCTATGGGTCTGTAACTGAAGAGCTCTCTGAATTTGCCGCAGTTTTGTACAGGTAAGATGTAGGAGTTTTCCCAGATTTCAGGAGCATAGCTTTCTTTAATATCTTGATTTATTAGCATAGACATTGGGTATGCTAGTTCTTCAGCTGCTGGTTTATGGTGTTCCCCTGCTAGTTTGTTAGGGGCAAGACTAGTAGGCTTTAATTTTAGGAGTAGTTTTTGATGGTAGAGCTAGGTATGGATTTGAAAGCAGTGTGTGGTTTTTGGGTAAAGAAGTTGAAGAATGGGTAGAGAGTTTTGGGAGAGTGGTTTTTGGGTAAAGAAGTTGAAGAATGGGTAGAGAGTTTTGGGAGAGTGGTTTTTGGGTAAAGAAGTTGAAGAATGGGTAGAGAGTTTTGGGAGAGAAGCTACGGATCCTGTGAGGTATGAGTTTAATTGGACTCTTGGAACTGTTACAGAGAATTGGTTGGGTGATGCAACTGAGGTTCAGTAGCTGATTAACTGCTAACCAGAAATGTTTGGGGATGGTATAATTAGTGTTCTGAAGTTCTGTGTAATAAGATTTCTTGTCAGATGTAAACTTGTATTTGGTGCTATTTTTGAAGTGTTTATATTTTTTAGGTTAGAGTCGGTTTTGTTATGTCTCCATGTTTTCCAAGCTCTATCTCTGTGCCTCGTAAGTTACTTTGTTTGCCTATTCAGCAATGGAGCTGGGTTGGCTTTTACTCTGCTCAGGCTTAAGGATCATGTGTATTGAGTATACTGAGAAAAGTGGAGTTAAACAGTAGGACAGATTCTCCCAGTTGTAATATTTGTAGCCTGTGCCATTTTATTGATTTTGTTAAGGCTGAGATGAATCTTCTCATGGAAGGACTAATGTCTGTAATGATAGTGTTGATTTTGATTGTAGTTTTGATCTTCTAAGGTGTCCGGGAGGCAACCAGAAGGAATGATTTTAAATGGAGTATTCAAGAAAATCCAGTCAAGTAATCGAATTTCTATAAATGTGTTTGTTTTACCTAGTCAGTGAGGTGGTCAGCTGGATAAAATTGTATAGGTTTATGGCAGTTTTGGAGTTAGTTTTGCCTGTTAGTCTATGTTCAGGTCTCCCATTGCAATAGTTTCTTGTGTAATTTTTGCTGAGGCCCAAGAGAGGAATTTCTCACCTGTGGCTATGTTATTGCCAGAGGGTGTGTTAATTCCTGTTACACATATGCAGTTAGGCTTGTTAAGTCTGAGCTGTGATATGAGAATTTCAGCATTGTTTCTTGATGGGACTTTATGGGAATAATAATAATAATAATAAAAATAAAGAAATAATAATAAATAATAATAATAGGGAAGAAGATTGAGTGTTTTTGTAAATGACGACCAGTCCGTCTGCTTTTTTCTTGGTTCTGTCTAGCCTGATTAGATTGTATCCAGGTAGCAATATCTTCTCGTCTTTGAATTGCCAGTAGCTATAATTATATCTGGGGTGTGGTGGGCTGCCCATTAGGGATCTACCAGCAGAGTGGCCAGATTCACGAGACACTGGATTTATAATAGTTTAAAAGCTGGTTTAGTCTGTAATGACAATATAAACGTTGTTAATATCCATTCTTAGGCTTACTTTTCTCAAGGAGGAAGAAGCCAGTTAGTCCTGGTGTAAAACTGAGAGTACCCATCCAGTGGTCCAGGTTTAGTTTGAAGGAAGATATTGAATTGCATTGCTTAACCTAAAGAGGAAGTTTATTCCAGAGAAGGTGGGCACTGGGTGATGAATCTCTCACTCCATTGCTTTCTGTTTATCTGCTGATGAAGGTTCCTAACTCTGGTTATAGTGTTAGCTGGTGTTTTTTATACAGAGATATAGGAATAGTGTTAGCTGGTATTTTTTATACAGAGATGTAGGAATTCGAAGGCCACTGGATCTCTGTTGGCATGGTAAGCAAGACTCAGATCACCACTTGGGAGTGTATAAGACAGAGCACAGAGACAGGACTTATAGCATCTCATGGTAACTAAATTTCTTAAGATCAAACGTCTTTTTGGTTAAGGTCCTCTAGGGCTTTTTGAATTTGTTAATATGTCAAGTGCGATACATCCCAAAGGCAGCACTGTACTATATAGCATAAGGGTAACATCTCTGGATCAAGATGAAATGCCCTTGGCTATTAGTTGTACCGAGTAGATGGATTTCTTGACTATGATTGCCATGCGTTGATCATGGGAGAGGAAACTCATCCCAAGTGCCCAGGTCCCTGTCTACCTTCAATGTTTAGTAATAGGAAAGTTCTCTGTACTGTATTTTGCAGAAACAATAGAAAGAAAAAAATACTACACTTTGCAGTTTAAGTCCATTATCTCTACACCAAGTATTAACTAATACTAGGTGTTTCTGAAGAGCACAGATATCTGAGGAGGTTCTGATAACTGCACCCAGTTTGAGTTATCTGATGGCCTGGTTATCCATTTTGAGATCAGAGAAGTAGTTGCCATACAGAAGAACGCATTACAGATCCCTAGAGGACTGCACCTGGTTACCTTAACACTATTTCAAGAAGCACGTACTACAAAAACTATGTGGGTTCTGTCTGTCAGACAACTGGCTATCCATCTTAGCACATAAAGCTCTATGTTTAAGGCAGATAGTTTCTTTATAAATCTGGCATGTGCTATGGTGTCGGCTGCTTTGGTCAGATCAAGATAAACTTATGAACATCATGACCATCTTGAAGTTAAGATTTAAAAGTCGTGTTTTTTTGTTGACAAAGCCAAATTGTTGTGGGTTACGCCTTTTGTGATTCTTGATTGTAATGAATAAGCTTGGTTATAATACGGTTCATTCATAGCTATACAGATTAGATGTGTAAGGCTGATTGGTCTATAATTTTCAGGGTCTGTGTTAGGGCCATCTAGTGGAGGGGCACCATCATAGCAGTTTGCCAGGATTCTGGAAAATAGCCTATGGCCAAGCTTAGGCTAAACAATTTAAGGATAAATTCATTGAGTACATGTTTGATGCTTCATATTAAGTGCACAGCTCTATTGTCATGGCCCATGGAGGAAGTATTTTTGGTCTTTGGTCTTTGATATTACCTTAAGAGCATGTTTCTTAGTGATGATAGGGTGTTAGGGATTTTGGGATTAATAGTGTCTGAATAGGAGTTTTGGGGGTGGAGTTTGCAGTGAACTTACTTACATGTTGTTTTGGTTGGAGTGGGGGCCCATTAAGGAAATGTTCAGAGCAATATTGTGTGTAATTTCTTAGTTTTCTAGTGTAGCTAAATAGGAGCTGCAGCACTCCTTTGCTTGAGAAGCTACTCTCCAATCATGGGTTACTTTACTTGTTTGTACAGTGCCTTTCAGTTTCTTGGTTGTATTTTAGAATATTCTCATTATGAGGAGTTCGGAGTTGTAGCCTTACTGTATAGTTTAAGGCATTTTTCTCTCTTGATTTGAAGTTTATTTTTGTTTGACCACTGTGTATTTGGCTCTAGCTGGGACAGCTGTAGAACTGTGCATTTGTCTAAGTGGGACTAAAACTCTTTTTTGAAGTTGACTTTGTGTTTGCTTCAACAATGATGATGTCATTGATACATTTAGAGATTTTATCATATAATTGTATGAGGTTCACTCTTTTGTCTTAAATACAGAGGTGTTGCCTACAGAGGGTGTGGTGGTTATGAAAGTAAATGTTATGAGTTTATGGTCCGACTTAACTGGTTAAGTTGAAACTAAAGACTTGGAATAGGTAGAGGCAATACTCTTGAGGACTTCATCTGGAATAGTTGACCTCTTGTAGGCTTGCTAACTATTTGAACAAGGAATTCCTACTTATCCAATCAAAAAAGTCCCTAGGCATACCCTAAGCTAAAGGTATAAGTGATTCAGTCTATGGAGACATTGAAGTCACCTAGGATTAAGGAGTTGATGCTTACAGGAATTTTTTTTCTAAAATTTCCAGGAGTCTATCATGATTATCTGGGAAGATGAAGGTGGCTCTGCATCATGCTCTAAGCTTGTAGTTTGCCTTGTTCATGGTAAGCTGAAGCTCTAGGAACTCAGTTTGTGGGTAACTGTGTACCATTCTAGATGAGATGGGATTTCGGACAATTTTGGAGACACCACTGCAGTTACCATTAGGCCTGAAGCATTGTAGGCAACAAAGCCAGGCAAGGAGAGTGTGCTTTCTTTTTAAATTTAAACCAAGTCTCTGTAACTACACATACATGGACATGTCACAGACATAAAATCATCTCAACATTCGGTAGCTTGTTGTGGAGATTCTTGGTGTTGAACATAGACACCTTAATATAGTCCAGTCTAGGGTTATATGAATCGGCTAAGTTTGGATGTCTGTTAACATGGACTGTGCCTAAAAAGGCAATATGGGGCCAGCAAAGGCTTTTACCTGTGTGTGGAAACCCTTGAATGAAAGCTGTAGGACATCCCTTGCAAAACAAGCAGGACTGGTGATCATCTTATCCCATGTTCATACATACTGGTGCCCCCTTGAATGACACAAGATATTATTTGTTCGTAGGATCAATGGTGCTTGGCTATTGATCTCTGAGGCTTATAAGAAGCCTAGCTTTGGATTCCCATGGTAATTATGAGCCCTTATGTTTTGCAGTACAAATATCCATGGACAGGCTGAACATGTATACATTGGGGTAATTACATGTTTTCCTTATCCATGAAGCGAATGCCGAATTTGCAATTACCCATTTATTTATCCAAGTTACATTTGACTAGAGTAAGAGAATACTCTTATTTATGTGGAGTGGAAGAATGTTCAGTAGCAGTGATACATACCTATCCTTCCAGCATGTTAAAAAAGATTTAGGTCTTAAAGCAGGTGTTTGTCACCACTGGGTGTGCTAATGTGTGTAGTAGGCAGATATCACCTGTCAATAGCCTGCATGATACTGAGATGAGAGACAAGACTTTTAAGATGCACAACAAGAGAAAAGTATGGCTCCTGGGTAAAGGTCCTCCAATTGTACAACAAACTATGAATTCCAAAATGTAACCAAGTGAGGACCAACTACAGCTGGTGTAACAAAACTTTATTATAAAAAATAAAAGAGTAAGCGCATTCACGACCACACAGTCGCTTCTTCAGACTCAAACATAGTAAAACCATCATCAAGCTACTTAAATAGTGTACTAAACCAATCAGAGCAGCTCACTCATAACAAAATCATAAAGACATATTAAAAAATACTGCAAATCAGTGGGGGAGTGTACATGCACGTAACACTGGTTTCAAAGTGACGGCATCATTGATACCCGGTGCCTTATCTGCATTAAAATATAAAATCCATCTTAATTCCGTCAATTCCGTTTTATTCCTAATGTCCCCTCTCTAACATTCTCTTTTATAATGTCAAGCACAAGAAACCTAAACTCATGATGTAAGCCATGCACCTTTGTATGTCCTGCCAGTGCATTATTCTCTTTGTTGTTTCTGATCTCCCTCATACGTTCCATAATAAGGAGCGATTCATCTTTCCTGTATAGAACACTTTGCATTCTGTACAAAAACTATAGTACACAACATTTCTAGATGCACAGTATGCGTAAACATACGTTCCAAACTAGCCCCTGTCTGTGTATGTAGAAAGCTTGGAACCTACATAAATAAATTTACATCTACTACAATTTTTATTTATTTATTTTATTTATTTTACATTTGTTGACTGGGCTAGTCTAGCTGGATACATGTCCTTTTTCAGTAGAGGCCCAGGAAGATAAGCTCCAAAGTTAAGTAAAATTTACATAAAAACAGTAGTTAAAAATACAATACATAAAACAAGTCTACAATAGTTAAAAGTTCAATACTTAAAAAGCATATTTCTATGAATTACTACACATGAGAGGATTAACAATATTTGGATAGAGAAAAGATATAAAAAAATAAGACTTGTGTTTAGGAAATAAGTATAGAGGCAAAGGAAAGTTTAGAATTGGCACAAGTGTAGGAGAATACAAGGGTTCAGAGTTATTGAGACATATGGGGTAGAAAGAAGAAAGAGAATGAAGGAAATACATGCAAGAAGAAAGAACAAACAAAGCACTAGCTAGTGTACAGGTGATTTCTGAGGAGTTTAGTTACAAAGAGGTCATAGCAGGGAAGATGGGGGTAGAGCAAGGAGAAGAGATAGGGGGATGAACTATGGTTCAGTCTGGTTTCAAACAGGGACAGAGCCAGAGTAGTTGCTGATGTTCTTTTAGGTGTTTCTTGAAGAGAGATGTTGATGAGAGAGATGTGAGTGTAATAGGAAGGTTATTCCAGATTTTGCCCACAATATTGGTAAATAGTGAGTCCCCCGCTTTATTGTTAGATTTGATATTAGAAATTAGTGACTTGTTTGCAGAGCGAAGTGTTAAAAGATTTGTATATGGGGTGATCAGGTTAGTGAGGATTGGGGTGTTATTTGGGTGATGAAGAATTTTTTGTGTGATCACAAGTTGATTATACAGTAGTTGGTTTTGTAGCTCTGACCATCCTAGTTGTTTGAGGTTGTAGCAGTGGTGGGTTCTGAAAGGGGTCCCTGTGGCAATCCTGGCTAGGTTGTTATAGCTAGTTTCCAGTTTGTTTATGTTGTATTTTGATAGGTTGGTGTATATAGCAGAAGCATAGAAAAGGGTAGAAATGAGGTGAGTTTGGGCAATAGAGGTTCTCGCTAGTGGTGTGAGGTAGGGTCTGAGTCTATGCAGGGAGCCTAGTTTGTTATTAACAGTTTGGATGGTGTTATTGATATGGTCGTCGTAGCTGAGTTTATTATCGATGGTTATGCCCAGGAGACGTGCGTTAGTATCTGGGGTCATAGTAGTTCCATCGTTGGAGGTAATTGTAACGTTGATTTATGGTGATTTTTGGGTGGGAGAGAAAAGCAGTAATTTGGGTTTTTTTGGATTTAGGAGGAGGCAATGGTGGGTAAACCATGTTTCTACAGTATTAAATACTGTTTGAGTCATGGTCTGAAGAGAGGTTGATGACTTAGCTGTACAGATTAAAGTTGAGTCATCGACGTATTGTATTGCCTACAAGGATACGTTCCTTGTCTCTGTGAAGTGACCAGTGGTCCACCTACTCCTGTCCCATAACATAATTGTCTCTTCAACGATAAGTTATTCTTAAAGGAAAAAAAGGTTATAATGTTACAAATGGTATTTACATTACTAGAGAAAGTCATAGGGACTCTAAAAGTCATACCAAAAGAGGAGCAGGTCATATTAGAGTCCCTATGACTTTCTGTATTAATGTAAATACCTTTTGTAACATTATAAAAAGAAATTGGAATATTTTGAAGGCTTCAGATGAGTTGAGTGGCATAATCAATGACAGACCCCTTTTTTCATGTAAAAAATTGTCAAAGATTCCAAAGACAGCCACAAGGCATTCTATAGTGGTGCAGTGTAAATAAATAAATAGTTATGTCAAGAATCTAAATGGCAATGCTCAGATCTGCTCTGAGCTACAAAAGAATGACATTAAATATACTGATCCCAAGGATATTGCCAATATCCTGGCAGATCGATTTAGTGCCAACTTCACCCCCCTCTCACCCCCTAAAGGGCCCATCTCAATACCAAAAGATTGCCAAATTCTGGTAATCACGGCCACACCAGGTAGAAACTGCACTCTCCAAAGTTAAGAATACAGCATCCATGGAACCAGATGAAATCCCGGGCTCTGTACTACATAAACTACAAAATGAACTGGCACCTCACATAAGTGTCATGTTTAATCGTAGCCTCGCCTCAGGCTTCGTGCCCACTGAGTGGCGCACAGCTACAGTTATCCCACTCCACAAGGGGGGATCCCAGGAACTACCGTCCCATCAGTCTGACGAGCCTGATCTGCAAGGGCATGGAATGCATTATCATGGAACTTATAAACAAAGACATTGGCAACCTTCAAACACTGGACCCCACCCAGTTTGGGTTCATGAAGTGCAGATCTTGTCTCCCAAACCTGATTGACATCTTTGAATCAGTCTCCAGAGCTGTGGACGAGGGTAAGGCAGTCCACACAGCCTATCTGAACCTCGCCAAGGCCTTTGACACCATCCCCCACTCTGGAATCAACTTACTAAGCTGGGCATAAATCCCTACGTCACTCGATGGGTTGCCAACTGGTTTACTGACAGAACCCAGACTATTAAATTAGCTGACTCCAAATCCAGCTCCAGACAAGTGGAGTACCTCAGGGTTTAGTCCTGGGACCGCTCTTGTTTGGCATCTACTTCTCTGAAGTACAGGCCAACACTAAGAGACTGTGGCTAACAAAGTTCGCAGATGACTGCAAACTGGGAGCCATTATTGAATCCCCAAATTATGTGGATATTCTACAAAAGGGCCTTATAGAAACAGATGCTTGGTGCCAGAGCCATGGGCTCAAGCTTAATGCCAAGAAATGTATAGTTATCCCCTTTGGAAAAAAACATGTACCCATGAATTACCACATAGGTGGCAGTACACTAAACATCAAAAGTGTGATGAGAGACCTAGGGACACAGGTGGACAGTGGTCTCACCTTCGATAACCACATCGCCATAACAGTCAGGAAATCCTTCTACGTGGCACACCTCATCATTAAGGGCTTTTAATCCAGAAAAAAGGAGGTCATTGTCCCACTGTACTCATCCCTCATTAGAACCATTATAGAGTATAACACCCCGTTTAGTATGTACCTCACAAGACATCTGCAACAGCTGGAAAGGTCACAGAAATACCTCACTAAAGGAATCACAGGCCTAAAGCAGATACCATATGCTGACCATCTAAAAAACTCCAGCTGTACTCTGTGGCATATCATCTACTCAGAGACGATCTCTGCTTAACATACAAGGCCATGTCAAACCCTGAGCTGTTGGACATGCCCCACTTAAAGTAATCCCAATCCCTCAGAGCCATACGCTCCAGGGATCTAAACCTTGTCATCACAATGAACAAAACATGCTGGAGGGATAGGTTCCTGACCCAGAGACTCCCCATACTCTGGAATAAACTGCCCATACATGTCAAGCAGAGCGCCTCCTTGGCCGTCTTCAAAAGGAACCCTGACGATTGGATGGGAGATAGAAAATTCACCCCGGGGATCATGTCAGTCGTCCTGCTAGACAGGGGTCCAGGGAAGTAAATATTATGGGAAGAAATATCCAGGGAATTGTTATGGCTAGGCTTGTATAGGCCCTAGGGCCGATAGCCTAGTACCAACCTATGAACCTATGTATGTCCAAGCTTTCTACATACACAGACAGGGGTTAGTTTGCAACATAAGTTTTATGCAGACTGTGCATCTAGAAATGTTGTGTACTATAGTTTTTGTATAGAATGCAAAGTGTTCTATATAGGAAAGACAAATTGCTCCTTAAGAGAGTATATTATAGAACATATGAGGAATATCAGGAGTAACAAAGAGAATAATGCACTGGCAGGACATACAAAGATGCATGGCACACATCATGAGTTCAGGTTTCTTGTGCTTGAGATTATAAAAGAGAATGTTAGAGAGGGGACATTAGGAATAAAATAGAATTGACGGAATTAAAATGGATTTTATATTTTAATGCAGATAAGGCACCAGGTATTAATGATACCGTCTCTTTGAAACCATTGATCTGATGTTGTTGATCTTCATTCATTCCTTACTAATCGGTTATCGGTTCCATCCTCGGAGCCAAGCCGGCCAAATATCAAGCTCGCTTCAGCCAAAAACTCTCGAGCCAGGGTCCTACCCAAAATGCTCTGCTTCCTTTTACCTCAGATCTCATTTGCCACGTTGCTGTACAGCCACGTCAAGCCACACTCTTCAGCTAAGTGTCTAATTTTTTTGAAAGTTTTATAGATTGTTTCTACTTTAAAGTTTTTCAAACAGTTTCTGCTAATATTCTCCTACCCTGTTGTATACTTAAGACTCTCTTCCTTTAGTCAATTTCTGTTTATTACCTTGTTCTTACCTTTTCTTACATTTGAGGTAATTCTTCATTACCATCATTGGTAATCCTTCTTCCTTTTCTCTTCTTACCTTTTTGGGTATCCTTTCCTCTTCTTTTTGGTACTGTTCTTCTCCACATCATTATGTCAGATAAGAAAAGTAGTGTTGGTTTTAAACAGTGTAGGGATTGCGGCCGTAAGTTACCGCTTTTCAATGGCCATGACTTACGTGTCTATTGTTTGAATGTCTCCCACCTTACTGTGGATCCCCCTTGTGGGATTTGTAGAAATTTTTCGACCAGGACTCTTAACGAGAAAAAGAGCAAATTAATCTTGAAAGGTCTTCTCAAATCTCCTTTCTGGGAGGCTATTTCTGGGTCGGAGGGCTCACCCCCTCCTGCTAAACCCCGCAAGAGGCGTTCTTCCTCTTCCTCATCGAGGTCGCTCACTTCATCTCCCTCTGGAGATCATAGGGAGTTGACTCATAAGAAGTTGAAATTGACTGCTACTTCGGCACTGCCACCTGTAACCCTGTCAGCTTCAGGCTCGGCACCTCCCCAACTAATTCTTGCTCCAGCCATGTCCTCCTTATCGACACCAGCACCGGAGTTCCCGGTGCAGACAATTACGGCTCCGACAGTTCCATCACTGCCCTTAATGGCACCATCCACGCAGGTACAGTCCACTTTGGTACCGTTGGTACAATCCCCTTTGGCTCCGAGTATGACGTTACTGTCCTCCACGGTGCAGACACTTTCAGCACCAACAGGTTTGTTGGTGCGGTCCTTTTTGGCACCGTCATTGTTACCGGTGCAGACACTTTCCTCGACGGCACCGTACCCATCAGTGCAGACATTTGCTTTTACAGTGCAGACACCTTTGACTTCAGTGGCGCTGACGTCGGCACAGACTATGTCCACACCGTTCTCTTCAGTGCAGAAGTCCTCAGTTCCAGGCTGTGCACCTCTCAAATTAGTAAGGACTAAGTACTCTCCTTCCTTGGATCCATTCGTTAGTAGCCAATACAGTCCTTTTCTAGAAAGGACAGAATCGCCCTCAGGTCTCTCTATGAGGTTGACCAGGAGCCTCTCTGAGCATGATGTGTTGCGGCTTGTTGACCAGTTGCTTGTGGCCAGAGGTCTCTCTCAACTGTCAAAATCCACGTTCCCTCCTTCAGGTGAATGCATATCTCCTCAAACTCCAACGTACATGCCTCCTTCGACTTCCACCCAAGTATCGAAGCCCATTACTCTGACAGCAGCTTCCCTTCCTCCGACTCCAATAGTTGATTTCACTCTGGAACCAGAGTCATCCTTGTGGCCCTCGGTGCACTGGACATCAGGCTATTCTCAGGCCAGTGGCTGTGTCGTGGAGGAGAGCATTGCGGATTTTTTCTATGGCACCCTCCAGGAATCCCCCCTCTCTCTCTCGCTTCACAGCCCTCTTGAGACTTCTGGTCTGGGAGTCGGCTCATCAGGGTGGGGTGTGAACCTGGTTCCGAGGTTTTCATGCTCAGTTCCAGGCTCCCATCACTTCCAGGCCATGGAGAGGGTGCTTGCCTCAGCTGGCAAACCCCACATGTCGGAGTCCTGCCCCCCCTTTGTGCTGCATCTCTCACAAGCTACAACCACTGGACACCGGGCACAAAGGCCTCAGGTTTCTCCTCCTCAGGAGACCCCCTCTTTGCAGTCTTCCCTAGAACCTCCCATTGAGGAAGTACCCCACAAAGCATTGTGCAAGAGGAAGCACATGGACTCCACTGAGGAGTCGTTGACTGAAGATACAGACTTTGATGATGGGGAATGGTCCCCACGGTCACCCTCTGATTAGGTGTCCTTTGGTGACATCCTTGAGATCTTTAGGCAGAGGGGTGACTGGAAGTCCTCTAATCCTTCCTCTGAGGAATCTGTATTCCTGCAGACCTTTCGTGCCCAGTCCTCCACATCCTGGGTCATCCCACCAGTCAATGAACACATCCAGCTCATCGTCCAGCACGCATGGAAAGCTCCTGACACCCTGGAAGCGATACCACAGAGGCCTGATAAAGTCTTATTGCCCCCAGCTGAGCATCCCTGTTGGTCATGAGGTCTTCCAGTAGATCGCATGATGGTGGCATTTGCAACTAAGAAGGATTTGGCAGAAGAGAGCCAAACTGTCCATCTGCCCAACAAGGAGTCCTGGGCAATTGACAGACTAGGGAAGCATGTGTTTGCTTCATCGACCTTTGCCATAAGGTCTTTGAACTATTTGGCACACTTTACCAGACTTCAGATGGATCTTATCAACCAACTCTCTGAAACTTTGGTAGGAGCTGTTTCTGCCAAGGTCTGTGACAATGTGGCTTCTCAGAAGCCACCCTAGAATCCATTTCCAACTCTTCCATGCGTCTTATTTCTCACTTAAAGAAAGGAGCGGCTAGAGAGGCAAGTGCTGGTATAGTCACCAGATGACATGCTTGGATGCGCCTTTGTGACTTTGTGGACTCCTTTAAGGCTTCCTTCATGAACGCCCCCATCGAGGCCACTTCTTTGTTTGGCCCTAAAGTGAAAGATACGCTGGTAAGATATGAACAAGGTGGCAAGACCCTGTCTGCCATTGATGTCAGACCCTCCACTTCTCAATGATTCTACTCTAGAAATCAGAGGAATGGGAAGATGTGGCACAGGAAATCACAGGGGTCTTTTCGGGATGCGCCTGCTGAGTTCTCCCCTAGAGGCAGAGGGGGGAAACTCCAATGGAAGACTCCCTTTTTGGGGCAGAGGAGATCTGCAAAACTGGGGTTCCAAAGATTCTTTCTCTAGCCAACCCTATCAGCACTCCTGACGTGTTGCCCGACTGCTCACCTCTGGAAGCGGTCGGGGGTCATTTTTCCTTGTACTCCGCTGCATGGCAGAATATGACCACTGACTATTGGGTACAACGGATATTATCCAGAGGGTATTGCATCCCCTTCCATCTTTGTCCAATCTCATCCAGAGTATTACCCGATGTCCTACCCAGTCAAAGGGAAACAGCAGCATACGAAATCCAAAAGCTGCTACAAAAAAAGAATCATCCAGTTGGTCCCCCCAGACCAGATAGGATCTGTTTTTTACTCAAGGTTCTTTTTAGTGCCAAAAAACAGGGGACTGGAGACCAATTCTGAATCTCAGCACACTGAACAAATTTGTAAAAACAGAGAAATTCTGAATGGTCATGGTTCAGTCTATCCTTCCTCTTCTGGAAGAAGACGATTGAATGTGCTCTGTAGATCTTCAAGATGCGTATTACCACATAAAAATGGACAAATGCTCAAAAAGATTCCTCCTCTTCCGCATAGGAGCCAGTCACTACCAATTTCAAACTCTGCCCTTTGGTCTCTCTACAGCCCCCAGAGTGTTCACCAAATGCATGGCAGTGGTTATCACTCACTTGCGACTTCAAGGATTCCAGGCATTTCCATATCTAGACAACTGGCTCCTCACTGCCCCCACCGAGCGTCTACTGGAAAAAGTCCTGCACTACACTCTCCTCACAGCACAAAGCCTAGGAATCACTATAAACTGGGAGAAATCCAACACGACCCCACCTCAGTCTTTGGAATTTATAGGGGTACTGTTGGACACGAGAAATTGCACGGCAACTCTTCCAGACCACAGGCTTCAGAGAATAAGGCAAAATAGGTTCAACCGCTGCTCTGTCACTACAAATCCCCCGCTCGATCTATACTCCAACTCTTGTGGTTAATGGCAGCCTTGATCACCATTGTTCGTCTAGCCAGATTCCACATGAGGCTCCTTCAGTGGTTACTTCTCACTCATTGGTACCCTCTACAACATCCTTTGACTTTTCAGATAAGTGTAAATCAGAGATGCAAGCAAGATTTACTCTGATGGATGTCTCGAAATCCCCAACAATGGTCTCGCCCCTTCAGCCCCCATGAACCGAAAGCCACGGTGACCACAGATGCCTCCCTGAATGGTGGGGGGGCTATGTCAGGGAAACTCGGTCCAAGGCACCTGGTCAGAGACAGAGGCCTTTTTGCATATCAGTTTCCTGGAACTGAGGGCGGTGCTACTAGCGTTGCAAGCATTTCATTCCATCCTTCCGTCAGGGACTATTGCGATACAATCAGACAACATGTCAGTGGTCTGGTACATCAACAAGCAAGGGCACACCAGATCTTACCCATTACGCCAAGAGGCCTTGAGAGTATGGCAATAGGCGATAGCTTCCAACCGCTCTCTAATTGAAACGCACATTCCCGGGAGCTCCAGTGTGATAGCGGACAAATTGAGCAGGTGCATTCTACAACCTCATGAGTCGTCCCTCAACCCTATGATAGTAGCAAGAATCTTCAACCACTGGGGCCAGCCTTGCTGTGACCTATTTGCCTCCCCAACCAACTACAAGTGCAGCAACTATTTTCCCCTGATCCCGCCTCGGGGACAGTCACCGAGAGATGCTCTAGTCCACACTTGGCCCTCGGGTCTACTTTATGCTTATCCTCCTGTTCCCCTCATCTCCCATTTTCTGAAGAAAGCACGAGAGTTGAAAAGCAAATTGATCCTCATTACTCCATATTGGCCTTGACAAGTCTGGTTCCCCTTCCTCTGGCCTCACCTGCTAGATCAACCGCAGATCCTCAATCCATCCCCAATGTTGATCTCCCATTTGCAGGGTCTAACTCGCCCCAATCTAACAACCTTGAAACTGACAGCTTGGTTTCTCCACTTCCAATGATTGCCAGGCAGGAAAACCTCTCGTCCCCTGTGTGCAATATTCTTATTGCATTTCATAAATCGTCCACCAGACTACTCTATCTCAATAAATGGAAAAGGTTTTCTCTATGGGCAGCAAATAGACAACTAGACCCCTTGTCAACCCCAGTTTTGGTGGTTCTGGATTACTTATCACATCTTTTCACTCTGGGATGTCTGCCTCTACTATTCATGTGCATTTAGCTGCCATTTCAAATTTCCACATTGGTTTCAGGATTCTTCGCTTATGTCACATAGACTATGTAAAACTTTCTTGAAGGGGGTTATCCACTTAAAACCTCCCTTTAGAGAACTGGTACAATCTTGGGATTTGGCATTGATTCTGCAAGCTCTAACAGCTTCCCCTTTTGAACCTGCATCTTCATGTGATGTAAAATATCTGTCTTGGAAAACTTTGTTTCTGATTGTAATTACATCAGCCAGACACTTGTCAGATCTTCAAGCCATATGCATCAAACCTCCCTATCTTATCTTCCATAAGGCTAGAGCATCACTGAGAACTAATTCTTCCTTTTTACCAAAGTGGTGTCAGAGTGGTCTATCGACCAATCTATTGACCTTCCAGTGTTCTTTCTTAACCGCTCTAACAGTGAAGAGTATTGCCTGCACTCTTTGGATTTTCATAGGCAAATATGATTTTAACTGGACAGAACAAAATCTACCCGTAAATCAGACCAGCTGTTCATGGTTTTTCTGGACCTAGACGAGGTCATCCTGTCTCAGAAGTTACATTGGCTTCATGGTTGAGAAATTGTATTACCTTTATCTACAACACAAACAATGTCACCTTGCCTCACAGAGTGAAAGCACATTCTACAAGGTATATGGCAACTTTAGCAGCCTTCCATGTTAAGGCTTCCCTCAATGATATTTGCTCAGCTGCGACTTGGGCCAAACTTTATACCTTAATTCTTCATTACAAATTGGTATATCTTCATTTGGCTCCATGGTGCTCAGGAATGTCCTTCCATGAGGGCCACCCAGGGATACAAGTAGCTGGGGACTCTGTCCCATCAGTAAGGAATGAACAAAGATTAACAACATCAGATAAAGAAGTTATATCTTACCATAAAATTCCATCTGTGTTGTTGATCTTCGTTCATTCATTACTTCCCACCCTCCATCCCCCTCCAGAGGTTCCTGGTTGATCTCATATACTCCTTTGTTGTAGGTCTGTTATGACCAGAGGTAGCCACTACTTTTATCTATCAACTTGCAAACTTGATCTGAGGTAACAGGGAGCAGAGCATTCTGGTTAGGGCCTTGGCTCGAAAGTTTTTGGCTGACGCGAGTTTGTGGATTGGGTGAAGATGGGTGAAGGCTGCCAGCCTAGCCAGATAGAATTTTGGAGATAATTCTGTCATCTGTAAATATTAATGCAAACGACAGGCTGTTGTCTTAAATAAAAATAGTGTTACATGTGGAACTGGAAATTAATGTAAGAACAGTGCACTCTACTGACCAAGTAAAGCATGTTATGACCCTTTGATGTTAAAACTCAGAGCCAGTAAGTCTAAAGTGAGGCATCCTGCCTCTTGTTTTAAGGCCAGAGATAATGGCCAGAATTTGCATGCATAAATGTCCTTTATTGCTCTGGTTTCTGCCCAGAGGTGAAGAATGTAAATGTATTTTTGTTAGCCTGGGAACCCAGGGGAGTGTGAAGAATGATGTAATGTGAACCAGGAATGTGATTTTAAAAACAGAGAGAATCAGAGAGCATTGAGCATTTTTGTCTTGACCATCCAACTCATCAGCACTCTGCCTGTGTTCTATATATAAGTTTATCTTAGACTTGTGTTTTCTCTTAGAAATAGCTATAAACTAGAAAGATTAGACTAAGTGTTTTTCTGTGATGTCAGAACTGTACTGTTGAATTATTTTAAGTATTTCTCTGTGATCCCTGAACTCTTGACTAGCACTGTGTAGTAAAAAGTATTGTCTTGTGTTTTGACTATTTGTTATTAAATATTTTTAAATCCTTTCAACTGTGGCTGTTTTTGTAGAGATAATTTAAGCTCTTTAGAGTACTTGCATGCCTTTGGTAAAATTGTACAAAGCCACTCCAATAGCTTTATCCTTGGGCTATACTAAAAAAATGGATAATAATATTGCACAGTAATAATTAGACACCCTTTTAAGGGCCTTTCAGTAGCTGATAGATATTAGTGGGTAGTGGCAGCTGGTACTACCGTATAGTCTGGGAAAAAGCTGGAGAACCTGTGCTAGCCTTTCCCAGGAATATCTGTGTGGTTGTATAATCTGTTCTCAAAATGTGTGTGTGTGTGTGTGTGTGTGCGTGTGTGTGTGTGTGTGTGTGTGTGTGTGTGTGTGTGTGTGTGTGTGTGTGTGTGTGCATGTGTGTGTGTGTCAGCCACCTGGGCAGGGACACGAAGCACTGGTTGGACAGAGAGGGTGCTGGAGGTTTTAGCTTGCCCACTGGGCTGAGATCTGGACCCTATGGCAGTGCCAGTGGGGAGTCTTATTAGGGACCTGGAGAGCAAGGGAGCGACCAGCCCCGGACTGACTGTGATCTCTGTCTGCTCTTAAGGGAAATTGTACTTTATTGTGTGTATTTGTTATCTTTTCCTCCTATATGAGACACCCCTCACTGGTGTTAGTGATGCGGATTGAGGCTCCTTGATTGCTGGGCCAGGGCACGGGCGTCACATATTAATTGTTTGGCAGTGGTGAGATATTCACATCACATATTAATTGGTGGCAAATACTAATTGGCTTGTAGTGGTGTGGGTAGAGTGAATTTGTGTAGCTTGGGTATAGTGAGCTTTGAAGGTGTTTTGTACTCTAAATCAGCCGTGCAGTGAATACTCAGAGTTCAGATCACAATTGTTTTATTTCTTTTGTTAGCTTAGTTAGGCAGGGTGAGCAGGCAGCATGTCAACAGAGGAGTATGGAAAGCTGACAAGGAGCCAGCTGGCTGAGATGTGCCAGGCTAGAGGACTGGTGCATGGAAACCTGACTAAGGCATACCTGATTACAGCCTTGGTTACAGCTGCATCGGAAAACAGCAACCAGGAGGACAATCAGACTGGCAGTGGAGATATAATACCCTCGGAGAATGGACAGCTCAACCTTTCTGCAGAGGACTTAAAAATCCATCTGGAGCTAAAGAGACTTGAGTTGGAGGCCAGGTGTGTGGAAATAGAAGCAACTGAGAGACTGAGGCATCTAGAGATTGAGGAAAATGAGAAACAGTGACATTTGCAGGCTGAGGAGAATGAGAAACTGCTATGCCTGGAAGCTGAGGAATGGAGGAGATGGGGAAGGGAGTAACTGGACCCCA
Organism: Protopterus annectens; assembly: GCF_019279795.1. Lineage (NCBI taxonomy): Eukaryota > Metazoa > Chordata > Ceratodontiformes > Protopteridae > Protopterus > Protopterus annectens. The sequence continues at coordinate 1,688,837,040 of NC_056729.1, forward strand.
GAAGCAAAACAGGTCAGTAGAGTTCTTCCACAGTTTAAAGATGGGGATAATTTTGATAGTTTCTTTCACATGTTTGAGAGGGCATGCAAACAGTATGGGCTGACCCCCTTACTCCATGGTAAAGCTGTAACTGTTTTGTCAAAAATGTCAGACATTGCATGTTTTGATTATACTGCTGTTAAAAATCACTTGTTAGAGTTGTTTAAGCTAACACCTGAAACGTATAGGAAAAAGTTTTGTGAGCATAGATGCAAGGCAGATGAAAGTGTGTGTGAATATGCTGCTGAATTGAGCACTTATTTCCATAGGTGGGTGTTTGGATGTCAGGTCACCACTTTTGAAGGGCTGGCAGACCTTTTGGTGAATGAACAAGCCCTTAGCAGTTTGCCTGAGGACATGAGGATCTGGTTAGCTGATAGACAATGTGCTACTTCAGATGAGTTGGGGAAGAATGGAGACCTATACCTGGCAAGCAGAGCACTCCTGCACAGGAAAGGGACCCAGTACTGCTCATGGGCCTAAAGGAGCCCATAGTAGGCAGCACAGACTGCCCCAACAGAATCTACTAGTAGCAGGGGAAACCACTAGTCCAGGAGCTAGGGTTAAATGTTTTGAATGCAACCAGTGGGGCCATGTGGCATACAGTTGTCTACGGTGGCAAGGTGGGGAACAAAAGTTGAGAGAGCCAGTAAGTGGAAAAGACAAAATGCCAATAGTAGGTTGTCTTGTGACAACAAGGGTACTAAACTACCATCCTGCATATGTCCTGAGAGGGAAGAATTTGGATGAGGCAGTACCATATGCTTATGCAGTTACACACAGTCAGGCTAGGAGACAAGCATGTGGGTCTGGTAGCCTGTGGGAGACCCAGACAGACTGCATACTTGCAACCAGGACTGATGAGGTGGTTGCTTCAGGGAGGGAGCTACACTGTAGCAGTGAGACTGAAGGAGAGCCACAGCTGCTTGGGGGTACTGATGGTCCCTTGGACAGAGTGACTGCAAAGGTAGAGGTGAGTAGGAGTACCCAGGCTGACAGTGAAGCACCACTGTCAGAGGATGCTAGACTTCCTGTGGAAGGGGAGCTGGGAAGGGTTACAAGGAGAGAGTTGGGACAGGCTCAGCTCTCAGACCGTACATTGCAAGGCCTGAGGCAGCTAGCTAGGGAGGCACCTGATTCCGAAGGAAAGGGGGAATCTGTATACTGGGACAAAGGGTTACTATACAGAGAGTGGGCCCCTGAGGGACGGCTAGCAAGTGAGAGAGTACAACAGTTTGTAGTGCCTAGAGCCTGCCATCTGGTACTTCTAGCCATAGCTCATGATATTCCCTTTGCAGGTCATATGGGCATAAAACGTACAAAGAAGAGTATTATGCAGAACTTCTATTGGCCTGGGATTTCCAGAGATGTAACAGGGTACTCCAGGAAATGTGAGCAGTGCCAAAAGGTAGGCAAGGCAGGAGACAAGGTAAGAGCTCCTTTGATGCCTTTGTCTGTGATTGACTTCCACAGGGAAAAAGTATATCCTAGTGGTAGTGATAGTGGTAGTGGATTATGCTACACAATACCCTGAGGCAGTGGCTTTGTCCTCCATTGAGTTGGAGAAGGTGGCAGATGCTCTGTTAGAGATTTTCAGCAGGGTAGGTTTCCCAAAATAAATACTGACTGACAGAGGTGCCAATTCCATGTCAGACCTGCTGGCTTGTCTGTGGAAGTCCTATGGGGTGAAGCACATAAAGACCACCCCCTACCATCCCCAGACTAATGGTCTTGTTGAGAGGTTAAACACTACAATCAAGTCCATCCTACGGGCATTCGCAGATCATTTTAAGAGGGAGTGGGACAAATATTTGCCCCATCTGTTGTTTGCTTACAGAGTGGTTCCCCAGGAATCCACAAGTTTTTCACCCTTTGATTTGCTGTAGGGTGAGGGGACCTCTAGATTTAATTTGAGATGAGTGGGAAGGTGAGTGAGAGTCTCACAAGGAGTCTGTTGTGGCATACATCCTAAACCTCAGGACAAGGCTCAGGGAACTCATGGGCTTGGACAAGGGGAACTTGGCAGAAGCCCAACAATGGAAAAAGGTGTGGTATGACAGGAATGCTCGAGCTAGAGAGTATGTTGTGGGGCAGCAGGTAATGGTTCTCATTCCTCTCAGACACAACAAGTTGCAAGCAGCTTGGGAGGGACCCTACAAGGTGGTAAGAAAGGTAAGTGACGTTAACTACATGGTGGAACTGCTAGGCAGAAGGCAGGGGCAGAAATTGTACCATGTTAACATGATAAAACCTTACCGTGATAGGGAGGCCCTTGTGCTGAGCATTTGTAATGGATTGCAGGAGGAGTCTGAGGGAGATCTGCGGACTGATCTCCTCAGTGAGACTCGGGCTGACACTTCAGTTGAAGGGGTAGCAATGTCCCAGCAGCTATCTCCTACCCAGGTTCAAGAAATCCGAGCAGTGTTGCAGGAATTTGGGGACATGTTCACTGGGAAACCGGGGTGCAACTACCTGGGGTACCATGTGGATACATGACCCCAAAGGCCTATTAGGCAGGCCCCTTATAGAGTGCCTGAGAGAGTCAAACAGACTCTGAGGGAAGAGGTACAAGAGATTTTAGAACTGGGGGTGATTCAAGAGTCCAACTGTCCCTGGGCCTCCCTAGTGGTGCTGGTGCCAAAGATGGATGGCAGCACCAGGTTCTGTGTGGACTACAGGAAATTAAATAAGTCACACAGAGTCAGATGCTTACCCCATGCCTAGGACAGATGAGGCCCTAGAGCAGCTGAGTGGGGCTAAGTATCTTACAACCATTGATCTTACCAAGGGTTACTGGGAGATGCCATTGACTCCCAGTGCTAGAGAGAGGTCAGCCTTTGTGACTTCTTTTGGCTTGTATGAGTTCACAAAGATGCCCTTTGGGATGAAGAATGCCCCAGCGACTTTCCAGAGGCTGGTAGACGATATCCTAGCAGGAGCAGGAGGGTTTGCCCTTGCTTACCTAGATGATATTGCTATCTACAGCCATTCTTGGCCAGAGCACCTTCAGCATGTTAGGGAGATACTGGGCAGACTACAGAGGGCAGGGTTGACCATTAAGCCAAGCAAATGTCAGGTGGGTATGGCAGAGGTCTTCTACCGAGGACATAGAGTGGGGAGTAGTAAGATAAGGCCAGAACCTGCCAAAGTGGAAGCCATTCAGGCATGGCTTGCACCTGTTACTGAAAAGCAGGTGAGGGCATTTTTAGGGACAGCCAGGTACTACAGAAAATTTGTCCCCAGTTATAGTACCATAGCTGCTCCCCTCACAGACCTGACAAGGAAGAACAGGCCAGATAAGGTAGTGTGGACCCCAGCATGTGAGCAGGCATTCCAGATACTTAAATAAACTTTGGGAGGACCCCCCCCCCCCATGTTAGGCAGCCCAGATTTACAGCAAAGAATTTGTTGTGCAGGTAGATGCTTCAAACCATAGGGTGGGGGCTGTACTTAGCCAGATTTCTTCAGAGGGGGAAGAGCACCCAGTAGTTTATCTCAGTCATAGGCTCCAACCCAGGGAGGAATGCTATGCAGCTGTAGAAAAGGAATGTCTAGCAATAGTGTGGGCACTGCAGAAACTTTAGTCTTATCTGTATGGAAGGAAATTCACTGTTATGACAGATCACAACCCCCTAACATGGTTAAACTGATCCAGCCAGCAAAATGCCAAGATGCTAAGATGGAGCCTGGGGTTGCAAGCATATATGTCTGTGCAGCACTATAGTGGGATTAGCAATGCCAATGCAGATGGGCTTTCAAGACAGGGAACATGGTAAGGTATACTCAGATAGACCTAACTCCCTCAAGTAGCATTTCTCAAGGGTCACTTGAAATACTAGCTTGACTTCACTGGGGGGGATATGTGACTATTGGGTGAAGATGGGTGAAGGCTGCCAGCCTAGCCAGGTAGAATTTTGGAGATAATTCTTTCATCTGTAAATATTAATGTAAACCACAGGCTGTTGTCTTAAATGGTAAAAATAGTGTTATATGTGGAACTGGAAAACAGTGTAACTACAGTGCACTCTACTGACCAAGTAAAGCATGTTGTGATCCTTTGATGGTAAAACTCAGAGCCAGTAAGTCTAGAGTGAGGTATCCTGCCTATTGTTTTGAGGCCAGAGTTAATGGCCAGAATTTGCATGCATAAATGTCCTTTATTGCTCTGATTTCTGCCCAGAGGTGAAGAATGTAAATGTAGTTTCTGTTAGCCTGGGAACACAGAGAAGTGTGAAGAATGATGTAATGTGAACCAGGAATGTGATTTTAAAAACAGAGAGCATCAGAGAGCTTTAAGCATTTTTGTCTTGACCATTCAACTCATCAGCACTCTGCCTGTGTTCTATATGTAAGTGTATCTTAGAATTGTGTTTTCTCTTAGAAATAGCTAGAAACTAAAAAGATTAGAATGTGTTTTTCTGTGATGTCAGAACTGTACTACTGAATTATTTTAAGTATTTCTCTGTGATCCCTGAACTCTTGACTAGCACTGTGTAGTAAAAAGTATTGTCTTGTGTTTTGGCTATTTGTTATAAAATATTTTTAAACCCTTTCAACTGTGGCTGTTTTTGTGGAGATAATTTAAGCTGTTTAGAGTACTTGCATGCCTTTGGAAAAATTGTACAAAGCCACTCCAATAGCTTTAGCCCTGGGCTATACTACCAATTGGATAAAAATATTGCACAGTAATAATTGGACACCATTTTAAGGGCCGTTGAGTAGCTGATAAATATTAGTAGGTGGTGGCAGCTGGTATAGTCTGGGAAAAAGGGGCACACCTGGAGAACCTGGGCCAGCCTTTCCCAGGAAAGTTTCCCTTTGGGATGAAGAATGCCCCAGTGACTTTCCAGAGGCTGGTAGACCATATCCTATCAGGAGCAGGAGGGTTTGCCCTTGCTTACCTAGATGATATTGCCATCTACAGTCATTCTTAGCCAGAGCACCTTCAGCATGTTAGGGAGGTGCTGGGCAGACTACAGAGGGCAGGGATGACCATTAAGCCGAGTTGTATAATCTCTTCTCAAAGTGTATGTCAGCTACCTTGGCAGGGACATGAAGCACTGGTTGGACAGAGAGGGTGCTGGAGGTTTTAGCTTGCCCGCTAGGCTGAGATCTGGACCCTATAGCTGTGCCAGTGGGGAGTCTTATTGGGGACCTGGAGAGCGAGGGAGCGACCAGCCCTGGACCGACTGTGATCTCTGTGTGCTCTTAACTCATTCCCTCCACTACAGCTCTTTTGGGTGTATACCTTTAACTTCCAGTGGGCATGGCTTGAGCCTTTAAAAAATGAAGTTATCACCTTACAATTCTAACAAATACTCACTAACATAGGTCAAATATCAACACAATTTTGTTTGCCACCATATATGCTTCAAGATAAAATATTCAGATGCCTTGTATGTAGCATGGTTTTGGAATTATTAATGCAAATATGAACAAGTAATATTTGACGCCTAGAGGAGCAGTAGGAGGTAACTGCAGATGCACCTAGAGGCATCACTCGGATGTAATGAGTTAAGGGAAACTGCACTTTACTGTGTATATTTGTTATCCTTTCCTCCTATATGAGACGCCCCTCACTGGTGTTAGTGGTGAGGATGGAAGCTCCTTGATTGCTGGGCCAGGGCATGGGCGTCACAGCGAGCATGATATTTCGCCGGCTTGGTTCCGGACGGAACCGATAACCCATCAGTAATCAATGAACGAAGATCAACAACACAGATGAGGCGTTATGGTAAGACATAACTTCTTTGTACGTGCATGTACACTCCCCCACTGATTTGCAGTATTTTTTAATACATCTTTTAAGATTTTGTTATGAGTGAGCTGCTCTGATTGGTTTAGTATACTACTTAAGTAGCTTGATGATGGCTTTACTATGTTTGAGTCTAAAGAAGCGACCATATGGTCGTGAAAGAGCTTACTCTTTTATTTTTTATAATTAAGTTTTGTTACACCGGTCCTCACTTGGTTACTTTTTGAAGACTTTAAGATGCTCTGCATAGTTTTTTATGATTATGGCCATTGGATTTTTTTTTGTGTGAGAAATCATTGTGGTCATTCCAGTGATGACAAGTGTTTGGACACAGTCATACCAAAGGGACATTATATTCAATGACTGGCCTAATGATTGTGAAATACACTGGAACAACTACATACTTGAATCACAATACCCATCAGTACAAGCTGTGTAATGAAAAAAAAGGCTTCTTTACAATAGTGGATACGTCGGGATCAAATGACAGTTCATTGTTGACATCGATTCCCAGATTTCTGACTGTGGGATCGATTTTCAGAGATGTATTGTCAATGTGATAGTTGCAAGGAGATTCATGCTTGACAATGGATGTGATTTAGATATTTCTTGGCATTAAGTTTTAGTCCATAATTTTAATACCGACTGTAAATTATTTTCTCCTGGGCATCATTCTTTGTGAAGGAATGCTTCCACACTGGACCAAAGTATTAACTTCATCTGTCACATGCATAGAAAGTTCCACCATGTCTTCCTGCATGCCCCTCAGGGTTTTTCATCCCAAGTCATTCACTCCCACATGAGCCACTACCATGTCTCAGGAAAAAGTCTTGGGGGGGGGGGGGGCATTGTAATGTCTATGATCCTGGTATGAGAAAGGCAGCTGCTAATAACCCTGTCTTTAGCCAGTCTTTTGAGTGGACAATCTGTATGCCTAAAATTGTCATCAATTACTAAAATATTTATTCCGAAGCTAGTTTACAAATACTTTTTGGGAGCGGTTTTGGCTGTTGACTTGTTGATGCAGGTCAACGTGGAGTATGTGCACTGAAGGATGTCCACCGATGCCTGTACTTACACATTTTAGGAGGCTTTGGCAAGAATTTATTTATGGCATTAACGTATGACATTTTTATGTACTGTGTTTGGGACTATGGTAGTGGGTGAGTTAAGACTCTGACCATCGGATTCTCACTTTGTATTGTTAATCATGGGAAGGTTTTCACCATTTTAGCTAGTATGGGAGGGATTCTGCCATATTAGCTGAGTACTTGTCTCTCAGAGTTTTCTGTGTTAAGTAGGAGTTAATTTTTTTCTCTCTCTCTCCCCTACCTGTTTCATTCTGTACAGCTAGCTGTCCTAGTGCCCCTGTCTATTGCCAGGTCCACCTGCTCCTCCTGTTTTCCCTCTGACTTCGCTGAGTGAGCTAGGGCCAGCGTGGATCCTGAGATCATCCTCAGGAGCAGTGGCAGCAACTACTTCTGCTTCCCTGGGGAGAGATTATGACTATGCTAGCATATATGAATAGAAGAAAGTCTGTCTGTTCAGTGGTATTTTAGCGATCAGATATTTTTCTATTTGTATAAGTTCGAGTTACAGTGGGCACGCTGGTTGGTCTGTCCAATAAGCATGCTCATTTCTGAATAGCAATGAGCTATCATTGTATAATTCTTCTTTTCCCAAAATTATGTGATCTTCCTCACATTTTTCTTAGCCTGGCCTGGTGTGACTGTCCCATCCTCCTTTCTGCTATATACCTAAAAGAAATGGTTGTGAACCATTGAAAATGCATTTCAATGAACAGTGATTTAGCTATAGTTTTTTCTCAAAAATCAATTTGTGGAATTTGCATGTCATTGAAAAGCGTTTCACTGGAGAAATGTTGTTTACTTTTGTATGTTATCAAGTAGTGATTTAAGTGGTTTTAGGGCAATGTCCCTTTTAAACAGTTGTGGCTACTAACTTTTCAGGAGATGTGTGTATGCCTGGGAGTTGTGGGATGTGTGCACATTTGTTGGATTCAAAGGGGAAAGCCAGTTATTTTAATTTATACAAGGACTATAATGCCTGTTGCTACTGATACTGCACATGTAAGACAGTCAACAAGTGCAAGGGGAGATATACAGCTTTAACTGTTTTAAGCAGAGAAAAGTTGTTAAACTCCGCTAACTGTAGTTGTTCAAGCCAACTAGCCATTTTTACACTCCTGATATCTCCAGCATAGAGTGCTACAAAGTCATGCAAGCATTTCATGATAGAGCTTCACAAAGCTGTGATCAGCTAACTACTTTTCTGGAGTGTGCTGTCAGTAGGGGCCCAACTAAAATTTCTGCTTTATTACCATCCCAGTCTGCATTTATGAGTGTTGTCCCCTATGTGCAATGCAAGAAGTCACGTAAGGAAGGAGTTCCCCAAGTGATGTCACTGGAGATGTTGAAACGTCCAGTGTGGACTCTGAAAACTGGATTATTTATGTTTTTAACACCTTTATTAAATTATCACTTAAGACATAGGTAAACATATAATAACTATTAATATAAAAGAAAACAAACCATACTAACATGTTTGCAGGTACATACATTATACATCACATGTTTTTCTTTATTAACTATCACTACTCTGCCACTACATAAATTGCTCAATTTCTGTCTTCCTCAAACCTAAGTCCAAATACTCCAAAACTTTATTCTGCATGTATTGTTCTCAAACCTTTCATTTATTTCTATGTAATTTGCTTCCCTTTTCAAAAGATTCCACTTCCAGTTCTTTTATCTCTGTTACAATATTCAGTGCTTCAAATACAGTTGGGTTAAACTATGATTTCCATTTTCTAGTAATTGCTTTTTTTGGCAGACATTGGAATCGTACTTAATGAGGTCTTACTATGTCTGGCATTTCAGATCTTGTGTCCCAGCTCAGAATCAATCTGATGTTGTTAATCTTTGTTCATTCCTTACTGATGTGTTATCGGTTCCATCCTCCGAACCGAGCCAGTCTTATATCAAGCTCGTGTCAGCCAAAATCTCTTGAGCCAAGATCCTACCCGCAGTGCTCTGCTCCCTGTTACCTCAGATCTCGTTTGCCACGTTGCTGTACAGGCAACAACATAGCCTCTCAGATAGCGACCCTGGAATCGATATCCAATTCTTCCATGTGCCTCATTTCACATGCAATGGAAGGAGCGGCTAGAGCGGCAGGCGCAGGCATAGTCACGAGAAGTCATGCCTGGGTACACCTTTGCGGACTCCTTTAAGGCTTCCTTTATGAATGCCCCCATCAAGGCCACTTCGTTGTTTGGTTCAAAGGTTAAGGATACACTGATAAGGTGCGAACAAGATCGTAAGACCCTGTCTGCCGTTGGTGTCCAACACTCCACCCCTCAACGATTCTACTCCAGAAATCAGAGGAGTGGGAAGATGTGGCACAGAAAATCCCAGGGCTCTTTCCATGACGCACATGCCAAGTTCTCCCCTAAGGACAGAGAGGGAACTCTAATGGAAGACGCCCCTTTCAGGGCAGAGGAGGTCTGCAAAACTGGGGTTCCAGGGATTCTTTCTCTGGGAAGCCCTACCAGTGCTCCTGAAGCGTTGCCCAATTGCTCACCTCTGGAAGAGGTCGAGGGTAATTTTTCCTTGTAACCCACTGCCTGGCAAACCATAACCACCGATTCTTGGGTACAACGGATTATATCCAGAGGCTACCGCATTCCCTTCCATCTCTGTCCCACTTCACCCAGTCAAAGGGAAGCAGATCACACGAAATCCGAAAGCTGCTACAAAAAAGAATCATCCAAATGGTCCCCCCAGACCAGATAGGATCTGGTTTATACTTAAGATTATTTTTAGTGCCAAAAAAGACAGGGGACTGGAGACCAGTTCTGGATCTCAGCAAACTAAACAAATTTGTAAAAACAGAGAAATTCTGAATGGTCACGGTTCAGTCTATGCCTCCTCATTTGGAAGAAGATGATTGGATGTGCTCTGTAGATCTTCAAGATGCATATTACCATATAAAAGTGGAAAAGCGCACAAGAAGATACCTTCTCTTCTGCATAGCAGCCAGTCACTACCAATTTCGAGCACTGCCCTCTGCCTCTCTACAGCCCCCAGAGTGTTCACCAAATGCATGGCAGTGGTTATCACTCACCTGTGACTTCAAGGATTCCAGGCATTTCCATACCTAGACGACTGGCTCCTTACTGCCCCCACCAAGCATCTACTGGAGGAAGCCCTGGATTACACTCTTCTAACAGCTCAGTGCCTGGGAATCACTATAAACTGTGAGAAGTCCAGCACGACCCCGACACAATCTTTAGAATTCATCGGAGTTCTGTTGGACACAAGGAATTGCACAGCATCTCTTCCAGATTGCAGACTTCAAAGAATAAGACAACAGGTTCAGCTGCTAATCTGTCACCACAAATCTTCTGCTCGGTCCGTACTCCAACTCTTGGGGTCAATGGCAGCCTCGATCACCATTGTTCCTCTGGCCAGGTTCCACATGAGATTTCTTCAGTGGCTACTTCTCACTCAGTAGTACCCTCTACAACATCCTTTGTCTTTTCAGATAAGTGTAACTCAGAGATGCAAGCAAGATTTGCTCTGTTGGATGTCTCAAAATCCGCAACAATGGTCTCGCCCCTTCAGCCCCCATTAGCCAAAAGCCACGGTGACCACAGATGCCTCCCTGATGGGGTGGGGGGGGCTATGTCAGGGAAACTTGGTCCAAGGCACCTGGTCAGAGACAGAGGCTCATTTGCATATCACTGTCCTAGAACTGAGGGCGGTGCTATTAGCGTTGCAAACATTTCACTCGATCCTTCCATCAGGGACTATTGCAATTCAGTCAGACAACATGTCAGTAGTCTGGTACATCAACAAGCAAGGGGGCACCAGATTGTACCCACTATGCAGCGAGGCCTTGAAAATATGGCAGTGGACCATAGCTTCCAACCACTTTCTAATTGCAACGCACATTCCCGGGAGCTCCAGCGTGATAGCGGACGAATTGAGCAGGTGCATTCTACAACCTCACGAGTGGTCCCTCAATCCTGTGATAGTGGGAAACATTTTCAACTGCTGGGGCCAGCCTTGCTGTGATCTGTTCACCTCCCCAGTCAAATACAATTGCAGTAAGTACTTTGCCCTAATCCCCCCTCAGGGACAGTCACAGAGAGACACTCTAGTCCACGCTTGGCCCTCAGGTCTGCTTTATGCTTACCCTCCTCTACCCCTCATTTCCCAATTTTTGAAGAAAGCATGGCAGTTGAAGAGCAAAGTAATCCTCATTGCTCCATATTGGCCTCGGCAAGTTTGGTTCCCCTTCCTCTGGTCTTACCTGCTAGACTGACCATGGATTCTCAGTCCAACTCTGACGTTGATCTCCCATCCGCAGGGTCTGACCCACCACAATCTAACAAGCCTGAAGCTGACAGCTTGGTTTCTTTACTTCCTATGATTGCCAGGCAGGATAACCTCTCTTCCCCGGTGCACAATATTCTTATCGCATCTCATAAATCATCCAGCAGGCTAATCTATCCCAGCAAATGGAAAATATTTACCTTATGGGCAGCGAACAAACAATTGGACCCCTTGTCAGCCCCAGTTTCGGTGATATTAGATTATTTATCAGATCTCTTTCAATATGGGGTATCAGCCTCTATTGTTTGTGTTCATTTAGTTGCCATTTCTAATTTCCACATTTGCTTCCAGGACTCTTCACTCATGTCACACAGACTCTGTAAGACTTTCTTGAAAGGTGTTTTTCACCTAAAACCTCCCTTTAGAAAACCAGTACAACCTTGGGACTTGGCTTTGGTTCTCCAAGCCCTAGCAGCACCCCCTTTTGAACTCGCATCTTCATGTGATGTAAAGTACCTCTCTTGGAAAACCTTGTTTCTGGTTGCTATCACATCGGCCAGACATCTGTCAGAACTTCAAGCCTTATGCATCAAATGCCCCTACCTTATTTTCATTAAGGATAGGGTCTCACTGAGAACTAATTCCTCCTTTTTACCAAAGGTGGTGTCAGAGCGGTCTATCAACCAGTCTTTTGACCTCCCAGTGTTTTTTCCTAATCATTCTAAAAAGGGAGAGTATTGCCTGCAATCCCTACAGGCAAATCCGTTTTTATTTGGTCAGAACAAAATCTACCCGTAAATCAGACCAAATATTTCTGGCTTTTTCTGGACCAAGACTAGGTCATCCTGTTTTTAAAGTTACATTAGCGTCATGGTTGAGAAATTGCATTACCTTCATCTACAACAAGAACAACATCACCTTGCCTGACAAAGTGAAAGCACCTTCTACAAGGTCAATGGCAACTTCAGCAGCTTTCCATGCTAGGGCTTCCCTCAATGACATTTGCTCAGCTGCGACTTAGGCCAACCTCCATACCTTTATTTTTCATTAAAAATTGGATTTGGCCTTCAGAGGAAGAGCTTCTTTTGGTTCCATGAGGGCCGCCCAGGGATACAGGTAGCTGGGGACTCATCAGTAAAGAATGAACGAAGATTAACAACATCAGATAAAGACGTTATGTCTTAGCATAACGTTCCATCTGTGTTGTTGATCTTCGTTCATTCATTACTCTCCACCCTCCGTCCCCCTCTGGAGGTTTCTGGTGGATTTCATATGGTCCTTCTTCCATTCTTGTAGGTCTGTTATGACCAGAGGTAGCCTCTACTTTTGTCTATCAACTTGCAAACTCGATCTGAGGTAACAGGGAGCAGAGCATTGTGGGTAGGATCTTGTCTTGAGAGTTTTTGACTGACGCAAGCTTTAAGGCCGACTTGGTACCGAGGACAGAACCGATAACTCATCAGTAAGGAATAAATGAAGATCAGCAACACAGATGGAACGTTATGGTAAGACATAACTTCTTTTTTCCTTAGTTGCACCCATTTGCTTACTCAATATTTCTGACAGAGTACTCTGTAGAGAATTATTAAACTCTGCCAACTCATTACACACCCAACACATATGCTCCTAGTTACCTCTTTCTTTCCTATCACCATTAACATTTGTCATCTACCTGAGGAAAAATTCTTTGGAGTCTGCCTGGGGTAAAAATACCTATGCAAACTTGGCAAGAAAAAATCCTGATCTTCTAGACTTTGTTGCATACTTGGGAGCCATACATATGTCCTCCCAATGTTCCCTTGCAAACTGCTTTCCAGTCTATCTTTTGTTTAGAAAAGCTAACTCCCCCTGATGTATTCTGCTCTAGATTCAACTAAAAACTCTACCAGAGCAAGTCTTTCACTTAGGATTCCCCTACCCCTTTCTGTTTGCCAATACTCTGATACCAGTCCTTGATAGGGAAGTCATTTTCTATCATGCAGTCCAAATATCGTCTTGGTCTCATCCCATTTTGTTACCTTTCCCTGTCTAGTAATTTGCTGCCAGTAACTTGGTTCCTTTGCCAGTTTTCTCCAGTAAATTCCAGCTCCATCTTCCTATTTTCTGTACCTGTACTTACAGTCATCCCTTTTGGCAAAATCTCCTTTCTCCATTCTCATGTTGGCTTAGTTCTTAGAATGCATTCTGCTACTTTCTGAATATATTATTCTATGTGGCTGTTATTCTCCTTAAGGATCTTCATCCACAATCCCATTCTGTCCTTTTTTCTTGGATTACACCTCCCCCGATTCATCATCATTCCTTACCAGTTAGAATTATAACTTTCTGCTTGTGTTATGTATATGAGCCTTAATTGTGTAACTGCAAAATATCCTTTTAAATCAGGTAATCCTAAATCCCCCTGTTCCATTGGAAGGATTACCTTATCCCACTTAACCCTTGCCCTCTTCCCACGGCTTCTCCTCTGGTTGATAATAAATATGTCTGGGATATATATAAAACTAGAGGGACTAAAAACATTTTCACTGCTTGTATCTTACTATCCATATCCATAAGCAATAGCTTCCAGATTTATTTTTTATTATCTTTTGTTTAAGCTCTTCCCACATTATCCTTAACTGGGATAACAGAATCCTTTTTAATCTATGCTCCTAAATGCTTCATTTTATCGTGTTCCCAAAAAACATGGGTATTGTTGAACCAATTCTTGTGTTGCTGTATAGTTTACAGCTACAGACTTTGTTTTATCTTCATTAATTTTGTATCCAGAAAAAAAATTGAAACTGTCTCAAAATGTTCCACAACACTGATATGTCCTTTTCTAGATTGATCAGGTACAAAATAATATCTGCAAATAAAGCCAAGTTGTCTTGGTTACTCATAAAATCCCAACTTAACTGTGTTGAATGCTTTCTCTGCATCAAGACCCACTACCAACAGTGGTATTTTCTTACATTCTGCTTCCCTCTGGAACATCATTGTTTTATTAATTTTGTCAAATGTTTGGCTCCCTTCCACATAGGTAAATAGGTAGGTACTAGGCTATCTGCCCAAGGGCATTTATAAGCCTAGCCAGAGTGTGTCAGATTTCGCCGCCCCATTGATTAATTAACTGAGCCTCTGTCAAGAAGAACCAATTAAGTGATCCCAGGGGTGTATTTTCTGTTACCCATCCACTCGTCAAGGTTTCTCTTGAAGAGTGTTAGTGAGGGGCTCTGCCTAATGTAATTAGGAATTTTGTTCCAAAGCATGGGGGGTCTCTATGACAGGAATCTATCCCTCCAGCATGTTCTATTTATTGTTGTGGTGAGGTTTAGCTCACTAGAGCGAGTGGCTCGCAGTGACTTGGATTCCTTTAGGTGGAGCATGTCCATCGATTCTGAGTTGGACATGTCTTTGTAAGTCAGGCAGAGATCACCTCTGAGTAAGCAATATGCGACTGAGTACAGCTGGAGTTTTTCCAGTCGGGCTGCATTGGACATATGTTTGAGGCCAGTAATCCTCTTGGTGAGGTACTTTTGTGGTCTTTCCAGCTGTTGGAAGTGTCTTGTGAGGTGCATCCCAAATGGGGCATTGTACTCTATGATGGGTCTGATGAGTGATGAGTAGAGGGGCACTATAACCTCTTTATTTCTAGATGCAAACCCTTTAATAATTAGATGGGCTACATAGAAGGATTTCCTAACTACTTTGGCAATATGATTGTCAAAGGAGAGATTACTATCTACCTGGGTCCCCAGATCTCTTATTACCTCTTCTGTATTAAGGGGGCTGCCACCTATGTGGTAATTCATGGGTGTTTTGATTTTCCCAAATGGGATGACTATGCATTTTTTGGCATTTAGCTTGAGACCATGACTTTGACACCAGGTGTCCGTCTCAGTAAGGCCCTTTTGGAGAATGTCCGTGTCAGCCGGAGAGTCAATTATGGCTCCCAGTTTGCAGTCATCAGCGAACTTGGTTAGCCATAGTCCTCCTATGTTTGCCTGTACTTCTGAGAAGTATATGCCAAACAGTAGGGGTCCCAGGACCGAACCTTGTGGGACACCACTTGTGACTGGTTTAGAGTCGGACCTGGAGCCTGCTATTCTTACTGTGTGAGTTCTGTCTGTAAGCCAGTTGGCAATCCATCTTGTGACGTAGGGGTTTATGTTCAGGCTGGTGAGTTTTTCTGTAATTCTAGAGTGGGGAATGGTGTCAAAAGCCTTGGCGAGGTCAAGGTAGGCTATGTGAACTACCTTCCCCTCATCTATGGCCTTGGTGACTGTCTCGGAGAAGTCAACCAGGTTTAGTAGGCATGATCTGCCCTTAACAAAGCCGAACTGCATCGGGTCAAAGTGTTTGGAGGCTCCCAATGTCTTTGTTAATTGAGCTCCATGATGATGCGCTCCATAGCCTTGCAGACCAGGCTAGTCAGGTTTATGGGGTGATAGTTACCAGGGTCAGTTGTGGCCCCTCCCTTGTGGAGCAGAATAGCTGTGCGCCATTCTATGGGCACATAGCCTGTGGAGAGGCTGAGTTTGAACAGTGTGTTTAGGTGGGGGGTTAGTTCGTTCTGTAGTTCGTGCAAGACACAGCCTGAGACACCATCTGGCCCCATTGACACTGTGCTTTTGAAAGGGCTGTTTTCACCTGTGCGTCTGTGATTTCTGGGACACTACACTTTTCCGGTATTGTTCTGGGCCCTTTTGGGGGTGAGAGGGGGGTGAAGTTTGCACTGAATCTATCTGCCAGTATGCTGGCAATATCAGTGAGTTCAGTACATTTTGTGCTATTTTGCACTAGCTCAGAGCATATCTGTGAGTTGCCACTTAGATTCTTGACATAGCTAAAGAAGGCTTTGTGGTTATCTTTCAAATCCTTGGCTATTTTTCTTTCAAAGTTAGCCTTGGAGGGTTTTATGAGGGACCTTAGTTTCTTACTGATACTGATCAGGGATGTCTTTCCTTCTTGGGATTTGCTTTTTTTCTGAACTAGTTTCCTCCTTCTATTGTATAGCCTGTTTATGGCAGGGGTCCACCAGACTGGTTTCCTTCTCTTAGGGGAGTGAGTCTTGGTTTTGCTAGGGTTGGCACGATCCATGCATCCTTGTAGGTGCTCATAGAGTGCATTTGTAAAGGTTTCTGCATCTTGGACACTGTTATCCATTAGCGTGGGGGCTGTGAAACTTACCAACTCTGTCTTAAGTAAGATGAAGTTTGTTATAGAAAAGTTTTTCACTGTGGTTTCCTTGGATGGAGGTGGTGTGGTGCGGACATCCAGAGTGATTAGTTTATGGTCTGATCTAACCAGTGACTGGTTGACCTCCGGTGTGGAACACCTGTCGCCCATGTTGGTGATGACCAGGTCCAATATGTTTTCACCTCTGGTAGGGGAGTTTACCAGCTGATCCAGGGCATTTGAGTTGATAAATTCCAGGAAGCGCTGGACCTGGGAGGTTGTACTTGAATAGTTTTCCCAGTTAATGGTAGGGTAATTGAAATTGCCCAATATCAGGGTGTTCGGTAGGACCTTCATATTTTCCAGTGTCTCCAGAAAGGCGGAGTGGTGGTCCTGGGTCATGGAGGGTGATCTGTAACAGGCTACAATTTGCATTGCAGATTTGCCTGATGTTAGTTGCACATGGATAAACTCGGAGGTATCATGCTGCACCACTAACCTGGAAGTGTAGGTATCCTTGATGAATATGGATACACCCCCTCCTTTTGTGTTTTGGTCCATGTTCTGTGGCCGAAATGTGTGGTATGAGTTGTAGCCCGGTAGTGCTGGGGTGCTCTGTGGAGCTTTGAACCAGGTTTCAGTTACTGAACAGATGTCGACGTTCTCCATACTGAGGAGTGCTTAGAACACGTGCATTTTGAGATTTAAACTCCTGGTGTTGAGTAGCATAACTCTCATTTTTTTATTTGTGCTGTTTACGGAGGTGGGTTTGATTTTTGAGCCTTGCCTAAAAAAGGCAATATGGGGGCAGCAAGAGCCTTGGTCAATATTTGAAAGCCTAGGGGTGACAGGTGCAAGCCGTCTCTTGCGAAGCAATGAGGATTTGTCGAGCATGTCGTCCCAGGCTGACAGACACTGGATCCCCTTTGAATGACACCAGAAGCTTAACCAATTGTTGAAATTGATCATTTTTTCTTTATACTGCGGTATCGTTCTTGGTGAGGGCAGGATGCTACTCAGGGTCAGGGTCATACCTGCCTGGGCTACATGATCAGAGAGCTCTTCCATGTCTTTTTTCATGTAGTCCAGGGAGGTACATCTCAAGTCATTCACACCAACATGAACAATGACAGAGTCATATTTGTACTTGTTCTGGAGTAACCTGAGTGCTTGTGTTATGTGGCGGATTCTAGCCCCTTACAGGCAGCTAACAGTAACCTTCTCCTTGTCCAGCCTAGTGAGTGGGATGTCAGTGTGCCTGACTATAGAGTCGCCTATTACTAGTGTGTTAGATATGTTATTTTGCCTTAAGAGCTGTGATTGTGCGGCACAATGATTTTGTGTTTTATGTGTTGTCTGGTTTGTGACGGGAGGTGCAGGTTTTTTGAGTGTCTGCTTTGGAGGTCTGTGATGCTTTTGCAGGTTTCTATTTAGTGCCTCAGAGTATGATTTTGTGTATTTATGTGTATTTTTTGCCAGTGCTGGTTTAGTATGTCTATGTGAGGCTGGAGGTGTAGTGCAAGTGTTAACTTACTCCTCATGACTGCCTGTTCCAGTCTTGGGTGGAGAGAGCTTAGCCTCCAATTTAGCTATATAATTGCATCTCTCGCATATGTTAATGTTTTGTGGTAGGAGGTGAGGGTTGTCTGTGTACATGAGGCAGTTGTAACATTGCCTCAGGATAAACAGGTTCACCAGCTGGACTGGAGAGTATACCTGAAATTGCCCTTTGGTCATGCCCGATTAGTAGGTTGAGCTGCTTAGTCACTTGGTTGGTGAGGGGTGAATAATGAGCCTTGTTGTGTTGGGCAATCAAGTGCCGGGGTATATTAGTGCTTGCTATTAGGTCTGAGCAAGTGCTGGACTATAGGATGCTTTTTAAGTGCTTGGGTTGAGAGTTTGACTACTTTCAAGGGAAAAACTGAAGAGGAGACTTGGTGGAGCCGGGATAAATTTAGTCCTAGCTAACCGGCACTGACCAGACATGCAAAACCATGCAAACGCGTTTTTTACAGCAGGGAAATGAAAGAGATAGAAATTAGCCCAAAATGGCCTATAAACTACTAACGTCTGGGCTGGAACCACTCCTCCAGGGACAGATGGCTGCTCAGATCTCCCTCTCTCACAAGTGAACAGAGGAACCTCCCTCTATCCAAGTAAGGTATGGGCAACTCAAAAACTTGTAACACAGCCCTGAGTTCAGCACTAGCCTGAAAACAGGACTATACCAGCTTAGAAAGGTGGGAAACAAGGAAACAAAATGTTTTTTTTTTTTTTTTTAAAAAGATAAGGCAAAATCAGTAAAAAATACACTTAAAACAGCTTTAGATGACTACAAGCAACGAGAAAAGGCTTTTAAACAAATTACCCAATTAACCAGTAAAAAAATCTCAAAACTGAGCCCTGTTCCTGTAGTCTTCAATCAGACAAGTTCTAACTGCACACTCCTGCCACTGGGGTGCAGGAGAACCTTCTTCAAAAAAGAATGCCTGGATTAGTGCTCAGGTTATACAAACAAAGCTAGATTCAGCAGGCCTGGACCTAGTCTATGCTACAGCAAACAAGGTGCACCAATTTCAGTAAGAAACAGTTCAAATATGCAGGCACTATAAGCCTTTAACCAGAAATTCCCAGCTCAGAAGGGCAGAGTCCACCCTCTCCTCCCACAAGAGTGCAGACCACGAACCTTCTTAATGTAAAATAACTGGTCTGAAGCCCAAGTGTTTAAACCAAAAGGCTTAGAATGATAGTTACACCAAGCAGTAATAAATACAATGGAGTACTTTTAAGATGATGCAAAAGCAAAATAAAGTAATAAAGTAGGAAGAAACACAAATACAGTAAAAGCAGATGAAAAAAGTGCAATTTTTTTTTTGAGTGAGCCAATGAGATGGGCCCAGGAGGAGTATCCAAATGCAAATTTACAAGAGGGGTGGGCAGTTTCAAAGCCACCAAGATTAAACACCAAAACAAAAGCGGGGAGGGTGGGGAACTAACTGAAAAAACAGAGCCACAACTTCCAGCTAGATAGTATTCAATGCAACACAAATAAATCAATTTAAATGCTGTATTATTTGAAAAAAGTGCAGTTAAAGATTTACTTAAATTCACTTATACATCCAGTTGATTGCATGTAGGTCTTAGCTGGCCAAAGCACAGAGTTTAAGCCTTCAGAGCCATAAA
This sequence comes from Protopterus annectens, assembly GCF_019279795.1. Classification (NCBI taxonomy): domain Eukaryota; kingdom Metazoa; phylum Chordata; order Ceratodontiformes; family Protopteridae; genus Protopterus; species Protopterus annectens. The sequence goes on from NC_056729.1 coordinate 1,688,856,537, forward strand.
CCCACATTGATCCATTTATATCAATTTTTGGCAACATCTTTGCCATTCGTGTAACTATTATATGCATAAACACTGTAATCATGGTTTAAAACTGAAATGGGTCAGTATGAAACTGGGTCTAATGGGTCTTTACCTTCTTTAGGTATTACAGCCACCACAGATTTCTCCCAAAATGCTGGTGCTTCCTCTATTTTTAAATTTCTCTTAAACCACCGTCCAGATCTTTATCACTTTCTTCCGTCCTAACATCCATATTTCTACAGAAATATCATTTGTTCCTGGAGACTTTACTGCAGAGTGATTATACATCACCATTTTTATCTCATCTTGTCCTGTCTTAACTGTCAGTTGTTCAGCCTCATCTTCTTCTAAACTTGACTTACTTAAGTATTCTGTAATATTTCCATTGGTGCTGTTTTTTGATTTCCATATTTCTGTGATTTACACAAATTTTCATAAAATTTCCAGAAAATGTCTGATACATCTACAGGATCTCTGTTTGTCTTGTTATAGGCTCCCTAAATTTGATGACAACCCTTTATAATTTCTGTTGCTTAAGTAATTATGTTAAAAGATTTTGGGCACTGGAGTTATTATAAAAAAAAGTTGCTTAACAGCAATCTTTCTAAACTTGTGGATGTTATCCAGAAATTACCTTATTTTCTCTTTAACACTCCGCAGTTGTGTCTGTATTTGTTCTTTGAGAGTCTCCTTATTCTGCAATACTTTAAACTTTTCAGCCCCCCTAAATAATTCCTATTATTTCTTAACCATGTTTCTTTTATTTCTTTTTTTGAATCCATTTTCATTGTATCCCACTCACTAGCTATAGCTTCTGAAGAAATCTCTGTCTTGCCTAATAACTCTCAAGTAATTTCCACTACCCATTCCTTAAATTACTCTCTTTTTAACAGGTAGGTGAGGGAGGTGCCAGTATCTTATTTTTACTTCATTCCCTTGCATTTTTATCTTAGTTTTTATTGGTGCATGATCTGAACTAGTTATTGGATGTGTGTTGAAGCTTTTAATGAAAAGCTCACTTTCCTGTGAAATATAATGTTGATCTAGTCTAGTCCAGTTATTGTACCTTGGTGAATAATATGTAAATTCTCTTTAAGTTCCTGCTACTGCATTCTCATATATCATACCAAATATTTTCATATATTTCTTCAGAAACCCACCCTTCTTTGTTATGTTTTTACTTCTAGGTCCTCCAGATACTTCCTCACCATTGCAAATAAACTTCCAGTCCCCACCTAGATATAATATTCCCTGATGAAAGCTAATTATTTCTCCCAAATTTTTCTTAAGCTCCGTAATAGCAGTTTTTGACCGGACAAATACATGCCAGAGTGATCCTCCTCCCGTGCCAGTAGCTTCTTACTACCACAAATCTACCTTAATATCATTTTTCCTTGTCTGTCACTATTGGAACTCCTGTAACAATTAGTATAATTACTCCCCCCCCTTTCCTTTGTCCCTGATATTTTGCTTAATATCCATCCTAAAATCCTTTCTTTATCAAATGCAGAATTTCTTTCCAAATGTGTCTTCTACAGCATTGCTATTTGCACTATACATTTCTTAATATAATTTAATATGCTTACCTTTTTGTCAACACCTGTAAGGCCATTTACGTTTCAAAATAATGCAGATATTGTAGCCATTAAGATAAGAAGCTATCATTCCCCAGCTATTATACATGACAGCTTTTTTAAATGTGTATTTCCAACTTTTGTGCTACATGCACTAATGTTTGATAGGTTGATCTTTTATACAGTTTTTTCTCGTTATCTTCATTTGAACCTATGTAACATTTTTAAAGACTTTTTGTTTTAGTGAAAACCCTCTAACAAAAAACAGAATAAATTTTCAGAGCACTCCCATAACCTATTAACTTAAAACAAACACAAAATGTTGTACATCTTCAAAAATAAAGTTTACCCCTAATAAGAACAATTGCCCTAAATTGACAGTTACACCCACAGGTATTACCTAACCTAAACTTAAGGTTACCTTTGTTAAAGCACATGTTACAGCCTATCCTCCCACTTATACTGATTGTTGTCTGTTCTTTTCTTATCTCTTTTCCCTCCCAGATCTGAAAACAGCTTGTATGCTTTCAGAAAACATTACATTTTACCCTTAAGAAAAAAGCACTGGCTGCCTTTAAAGAAAACTAAATTATACACTGTTCTATTAAATACACTGAGGTTTTAAGTCTACTATGGAAGCTGTTATGTCTTATTCACTTCCAGTAATTTCAACCTTTATTTTTTACTGAACTGCTTGACCTTGTACCTTTAACTTTTTCATTTCCCTCAGCAAACAATGCTCAAAACTCTTAAAATTAATTGCTTGAAACTGCATTCGGCTCATCTCCATGGGATATTAAGAACAGAATATACAGTTGCTTTAGCAGCAGATTTCATGATTCACACTAAACATTTGTTAAAGGAAGAAAATATAAGCTGATATCACTGCAAATGTATTAAACAAATCACTTCCTCTTCATGGGATTCATCATTTTGTTTTATTTTCCAAGCCTGCTTGCTTACAGCAAATACTTGTTTTTAGAATAAGCCAAGGGCATTAATCCAGACATTCACCTATGCAAAAATAGAGAAAACATCTCAACTCTACATATAATCACTGCACTTTTAAACCCCATCCCTACCCTATGAGTCCAAGATTACAGAAATTTTACTTAAACTTGCTTTGGAAACAACATTTCTTCACTTTTACATTGTAATGCCCATATTTCTTAAAGCTAAAAAAGTACTTGCTTACTTTAATATCTTTATCACATACAGCAATAACTGAAAAGATTCACCCTGACCCCCCCAACAATTATGATACTTCTAACTAGTATTACACATAACTGTTTGTGTACAAAATGCAGTTTATGTCATGAATGCTTTATACAAATGCTATTAAGAACAAATATAATTTATTTATGGTTACTTGTTCCCCCTTTTAGTGTCCTTCTGAGCATTAATGACATAAAATTGGGTATATGCTTTAAAGTCCACCCACAGGTTTAACAAATTCAACAAACGTCCAATCTCTCTCATATACTTTTTCTTACAAAGCCATATTTCATAAATGTGATTGATGCATTATAATCACACATTTATTCACCAGTTTCAGTGTTGCTGGTCTTCCTGTTCATGTCCGACTCTTAACACCAGACTCTAGTTCAAGTCCAATGCACTCTTTATTCTTCTAATTGACTAATGTGTTTTTTTTTCTGTCTCTAACATGTTTTTCTTTGGAATATTGCAAAATATTTCTCTAGCTAAGTCTTCCTATGAACTTTATTGTTAGAAGAATGAGAAGAAGAGGCCCCTTCTGTTTGACAGCTCACTTTTTGTTGGATAAATGTTTGCATTTTCTCCTTTACCTGTTCTGTATCAAAACATGTCTTTGAGCTTCCAGGAAAAATGCTGTGAAGACAACTAGATACAACAGCTTGTATCTCACAGTTGTCTTTCAATATTCTCTGATTGTTGGGATAAATGTGCTTCTCTTCTGTCTGGTATAGGTTCATAGGTAGGCACTAGGCTATTGGCCCTAGGGCCTATACAAGCCTAGCCAAAAAGGTACCCTGGCTTTTGCCACCCAAGAAAATTATTTTCCTGTGCCCCTGTCAAGCAGAACCACAGAAGTGATCCCAGGGATGAATTTCCTATTACCCATCCAATCATCAAGATTTTTCTTGAAGAGTGCTAATGAGGAGCTCTGTTTGACATAGATAGGTAGTCTGTTCCAGAGTATGGGAAGTCTCTGGGACAGGAATCTATCCCTCCAGCATGTTCTGTTTATTGTGGTGACAAGGTTTGGGTCCCTAGAGCGTGTAGCTCGGAGGGATTGGGACTTCTTTAAGTGGAGCATGTCCAACAGCTCTGGGTTTGACATAGCTCTGTATGTTAGGCAGAGATCGCCTCTGAGTAGGTGATATGCGACGGAGTAAAGCTGGAGTTTTTTGAGACGGTCTGCGTAAGGCATCTGTTTGAGGCCAGTAATCCTCCTTGTGAGGTATTTTTGCGGCCATTCCAGTTGTTGTAGATGTCTTGTGAGGTACATACCAAAAGGGGGCGTTGTACTCTATAATGGGTCTAATGAGTGATGAGTAGAGGGGAACAATGACCTCTTTTTTTCTGGATAAGAAACCTTTTGTGATGAGGTGTGCCACGTAGAAGGATTTCCTGACTACTGTGACGATGTCATTATCAAAGGAGAGACTACTCTCCACCTGTGTCCCAAGGTCTCTTATCACACTTTCGGTGTTAGTTAGACTACTGCCTATGTGGTAGTTCATGGGTACAGAGTTTTTACCAAAGGGGATGACAATGCACTTTTTGGCATTGAGCTTGAGACCATGTCTTTGACACCAGGCATCTGTCTCAGTGAGGCCCTTTTGTAGGATGTCCACATCATTAGGAGTTTCAATTATGGCTCCTAGTTTGCAGTCATCTGTGAATTTAGTTAGCCAAAGACCTTCTGTGTTAGCCTGTACTTCAGAGAAGTAGATATCAAACAGGAGAGGACCCAGGACTGAACCCTGTGGTACTCCACTTGTCACTGGTCTGAAGTCTGACTTGGAGTCTGCTACTTTCACGGTGTGGGTTCTGTCAGTAAGCCAGTTGGCAACCCATCTTGTGACATAGGGATTTATACCTAGTTTAGTGAGTTTATCTATAATTCCAGAGTGGGGGATGGTGTCGAACACCTTGGTGAGATCTAGATAGGCTGTGTGAACCACCTTACCCTCATCTGTGGCTTTGGTGACTACTTCAAAGAAGTCTATCAGGTTTAGGAGACATTATCTGCCTTTTACAAACCTGAACTGTGTGGGGTCCAGAGTTTGGAGATCTCCAATGTCTTTGTTTATGAGTTCCATGATGATATGTTCCATGGCCTTGCAGACGAGGCTCGTCAGGCTAATGGGGCGATAGTTCCCGGGGTCTGTTGTGGGCCCCCCCCCCTTTGTGGAGTGGGATAACTGTCACGGTGCATCATTCAATGGGCACAAAGCCTGAGGTGAGGCTATGATTGAACATGGTACTTAGGTGGGGTGCCAGTTCATTCTGTAGTTCATGTAGAAGGCAGCCTGGAATGTTGTCAGGCCTCATGGGTGCTGTGTTCTTGGCTTTGGAGAGTGAAGTTTTTACCTGTGCAGCTGTGATTACAGGAACTTTGCATTCTTCCTGTATAAAGATGAGCCCTTTAGGGGGTAAGAGGGGGGTAAAGTTAGCACTGAACCTATCTGCCAGGATGTTGGCAATATCAGTTGGTTCTGTATATTTAGTGTCATTGTGCTGTAACTCAGAGCAGATCTGAGTGTTGCCATTGAGATTTTTGGCATAGCTATAGAATGCTTTGTGGTTGTCTTTAGAATCAGTGGCAATTTTGTTTTCATAACTAGCTTTGGAGGATTTTATGAGGGATCTCAGCTTCGTACTGAGGCTGACCAGGGAGTTCCTCCAATCGTGGGATTTTACTCTTTTTTTGCAACAGTTTCTTTCTTCTGTTGTAGAGTTTATTTATGGCAGAAGACCACCAGATTGGCTTCCTTTTTTTGGAGAATAGCATCTTGGTTCTGTTAGGGATAGCGCGATCCATGCACTCGTGTAAGTGCTTATAAAGTGCATTTGTATAGGATTCAGCAGTCGTACCTCTATTGTCCATCTGCATTGGTGTCATGAAGTTTGCCACTTCTGTCTTAAGAAGTGTGAAGTTGGCTTTGGAGAAATTTTTTACGGTTGTTTTCCTAATGGGGGTGAGAGCGGGATGTGGATGTCTAGGGTGATTAGTTTGTGGTCAGATCTGACCAATGAGGAGCTGACCTCTGGTGTGGAACACCGGTCATCCATGTTGGTGATGACCAGGTCTAGGATATTGCTGCCCCTGGTGGGGGTGTGGATAAGTTGACCCAAAACGTTGGAATTGATGATTTCCAGAAAACGTTGAGCAAAAGAGTTGGTACATGAGTAGTTTTCCCAGTTAATGGTAGGGTAGTTGAAATCACCCATTATTAGGGTGTTGGGTTGTACCTTAATATTTTCCATTGTATCAAGAAAAGAGGAGTGGGAATCCTGGGGCATGGTGGGGGGTCTGCAGCAAGCCACAGTCTGGATTGCAGTTTTGCCCAGAGTAAGTTGAACTTGGATAATCTCGGTTGCATTATGCTGAGCAACTAGCTTGGAAGTGTGGATATCCTTAATGAATATGGACACTCCTCCACCTTTAGTGTTTCAGTCTGGGTTTGGTGGCTGAAAGGTGTGGTATGAATTATAGCCTGGTAATGCAGGGGTGCTCTCTGGAGCTTTGAACCAGGTCTCTGTCACTGCACAGATGTCAATGTTCTCCATTTTAAGGAGTGCCTCAAGTGAGTGCATTTTGAGGTTTAGACTTCTAGCATTGAGTAGCATTACCCTCATATTTTGCTTGCTTGTACCTGTTACTGTGGTGAATTTGTCATTTGAACCTTGCCTAAAAAAGGCACTATAGGGGTGGCAAGAGCCTTTGCCAGTATCCGGAATCCCAAGGGCGACAGGTGCAGGCCATCTCTGGCAAAGCAGCGTGGTCTGTCGATCATGTCATCCCAGGAATAATCATTTTCCACAAATACTCCAGTGTCTCCAGTTTTAAATACTGTGTCCTGCAGATTTGTCAGTATCAACTCTTTCTGCTGGTATAATTACATCTTTACTAATACATGCCTTGGCTGCTTTCTAATGGCCAGGTTTGGAGTATACGCTGTGTGCCTTTTCAATTAGCAAATATTGCAGTGGAATACCAGTCCATTTAGCGTATTTGTGCTTTCATAAAATTAATAGTCTGTTCCTTCCAATTTCCCTGGTACAGCAGAAGATCTGTGGTTTTCTCTGCATGGTCTACCTTTCCTTGAGAAATCCCATACTCAGCCAGCCTTTTCTTCATTTCATACTCTTATGTTTTGCAGTTATATCAGTTCGTCAGAATAGCTAGTGAATACATTTGCTATTTTTTCCAGCCTTTTTTATGTGAGTTGATATATTCCTTCACTGTTTCATTTATTTTAATCAGCTCTGAGTACATGGTTTATTTTTTTTCCTCTAAATTACTGGAAGCCGTCTCTTGCACCAAAGCTGGATCTTGAACTGCTTTTAGCTGAACAGTTGCAGGATTCTTCCCACTCAGTGTTTTCTCTTTTTCTTTTGATTTTCTTTCATGTTTTCTAAATTTCTTCTTTGCTGGCATCCAGGCAATGTACTTACTAGCCAGTAAAATAATTGTACTCGGGCTGGCAGAATTACTAGCTGTTCTTTCGCAATTTCATTTTTCAAACTGGGAGAGCTGAAATTAAGATTTTGATCTGTGTCCAGCCATCTTGGAAGTCAAAAGCTGTATTATTTTTGAGAGGTGATTCATTGACACCTCCGTATCATTGGTAGTGTTTAGAACTTTGGACAACTTAAAGTATTTATGCAGTGAATATATTTGGATCATGGATGGTACATATTTGAATAAATGTCACCCTTGTAGGCATAATATTTAAAGACAATGGCTGTTCAAAATGCTTTTCTGTGTTTTCTTTTTTAAATGGAAAATCTTAGCACTTGTATGTCTTTTGGTCCTTAGTCTTCGATCTTAATGAAGTGGTGGGAGTTGTGCAAAGAAAAGACAGGTTATAGTTATAGTCTCTGAAATCTTTGAATCAGCCAGCATAAAAAGTATTACTAAAAATATTTCTTTTCAAAATGTAAAGGGCTGCTACTTTCACATTTGCCAACATATTTGTTGGAAAGTGCAGAAGCCCAGATTGGCATCTTCTTATGGAGAAGTCGTAAGTGTATATTTGCTTGTCCAAATTCTTATGGCTTTTACTTGCTTGTCGGGGACAGAAGTGGAAGAGACAGTTAAGCTGTTGTCTTCAGAATGTTCAAAGTGTATTGTTGCTCTTGTTAAATAATTTGAGGAGCCACATGATTTAGGTTGCTTAAGGAAGTCCAAACTAGGGTGATGAAAACATCCAGGTTTCCATCAGTTTTTTCATGTTTGTTTTGATGTATTTCAAACTTATTTTCCCCTTGTATTCAAAAGGGCTTTAAAGAGTGGCACCATCTTTTGTGGGTGATTTTTTGGTGGAAGAGTGTCTGATTTGCATTTCATCATGCACGCTTTAGCGAAAGAGCAGAATCAAACTGATGATGTCTAATCAAGACTATCAAGTGTCATTCTGTTTCTGTCCACAGAAGAAGAAAATAGCTTCAAAGGAACTTTTTTTTTAGTGTGTCCTTTCTAGGAGATCTGATTACATCTCTTTTGATTTAGTGAAGGCTATAGCTCAGCATGCATCTTAATTACAGTATTGTCATAAGATGAGTTATGATATGATTTTGTTCAGCGTATTATCTCTAGGCAATGTTATTAGAGCTGGTTTGATTTAGTGATGGCATAAGGATGGATGGAAAAACTCCCCAGTGCTCCCGACCCAGACAGCTGTCTGGCTGTAAACTTGGTATTATCTCTTCTCACGGCTCCCACCCTGAAAGGCTTGCACAGTTAGAAGGTCTGCATCCAGTTGGGAATTTTTTTAAAAAGAAAAATATAACGAACAGCCACACTGGTCTACTCTCAATAACAAATTTTACTAAGGTATTATCGTATCTCACGACTCCCACCCTAAAAGGCTCGCACAGTTAGAAGGTCTGCATCCATTTGGGAATTTTTTTAAAAAGAAAAATAAAACGAACAGCCACACTGGTCTACCCTCAATAACAAACTTAACTAAGGTATTATCTCTTCTCCGGTCCCATACAGAATACCGGCACCGATATGGCCAATGCCATATGGTTGATGTTCAGAATATCGACAATGGGGAAATGCTATCTCCCAATAGTGCGGAATGGAAAAATTTCCATTCTTGCACTGTAGTGCGATCTCAGAGTTGGTATATTAAAGGTATGGGGGGTGTGGGGGGCGGAGCCCCCCTGCTAGCACAAAAAAGGAAATTTTATTTTCCTTTTTTGTGAAGTTCTGGCGCTGTCGATATTGTGAGTGTTGACCATATGGCATTGGCCATATGGATGACGGTGTTTTGGGCTGTCAGTGTTCTGTAGGTGATCCCTCTTCTCACGGCTCCCACCCTGAAAGGCTCTCACAGTTAGAAGGTCTGCATCCAGTTGGGAATTTTTTTAAAAATAAAAATAAAATGGACAGCCACACTGGTCTACCCTCAATAGCAAACTTAACTAAGGTATTATCTCTTCTCACAGCTCCCACCATGAAAGGCTCGCACAGTTAGAAGGTCTGCATCCAGTTGGGAATTTTAAAAAAATAAATGAATAAAACGGACAGCCACACTGGTCTAACATCAATAACAAACTTTACTAAGGTTACTACTTTTTCTAAAGTTTTTCTGCTTAAACTGTTTAATTCAGCTGCACTGGGTCAGCAGCACCAAAATTCCCAGCCCTTAAACAAGGCTCCTAATGCTAAAATGTTTTACCAAATTGTACTGTTAAAGTTGCTGTCTGTGTTTAAAAACAGAACATAGATTAGAATTTAAAGAAGGCACTGTATACTGCTGACCTGGGTCTAAAGGCACCTTTTAGGCTGTCCCCCACAGTAATTTAGCTCCCTCCATATTGTTAAAATTAGCTAGTTTGCCCTCAGTATCTTCTTTCTTACACCTAAAATAATACCCCGAGTACAGTAATTTCACTCTGCTCTCCCTCACATAGCCCTGAAAAGTATACCCTGCAGCTATAAAATTAAACTGCAACTGTATAAAATACAGCTTAAACATAGTCTATAAATTGGTGCAAAAAAACAAATTAAAAATACAGTCAAACATATAATCATACATTCCAAAAGCCTAAGGAAATACTTGGAGTCAATCAGCTCTTAATAGAGCACAAAATTCTGTACCACCCTGAGGATAACCCCCTTATAAATATTATTAAGCCATATAGCAACCTGAGATCCCTACGGTCAGCCAACAAACTACTGGTCCAAACCCACAAAGCTAATAACTCTGCTGGTGAATTCCTGTTTGCCAACTTTGTTGGCAAAACCTGGAACTTGTTGCCAAACTTTATAACCCTTCAATCCTCCGAGTCTCTTCAAAAAAAACCTGAAACAGTATCTCAAAGTGAACTGGCTTTGCCCATGTACCAACCATGATTATATTATAAACTGAAAGCATAATCTGTAAATATCATAACATGCAACTACGTCACCAAGCTGTATATCCAGTCTGATGTCTCTTGCTTTTAATTGTGTCTGTCCATGAGAATTGTGAGTCCCTACTAGGGAACACTACTAAACCACTGTACATAATCACTTTGTTTTATATTTTCTAATGTTATTTAAATTCGTGTGTAATCTGTGTAAGTTTGTCTATTTGGAGCTTTTCTCCCTGGCCTCTGCTGAAAATGGACATGTATCCAGTCGGACTATCCTGGTAAACAAATGTAAAACAAACAAATAAATAAATAACTAAAATAAGCTAAGCATGTATCTTGATTATATTATTGGCTCAGGATGTATTATCATTAGCTTTTCTTTCGGTATTCCTTTAACATGTTTTGCTTGTAGTATGGTAATTAGTAACAGAACTACATTTTGTGTTTGCCATAAAGGTGTCACTGTTTTTGACTGATGAAATGCTTTCCAGCATCTTCAGTGTCTTCAATTGTTGGTGATGTTAATAGGATGGCATTCACTGCTTTTCTGTTTACTATCTGTTGTTTGGATATTTCACTGGCATGCCATGAAAAATAGCCCTTGTTTCACTTCTTTACCTCTTCTGCCAACTCCCTTTCAACTTGCACCTTTGTTTTCCTTTGGATCTTTAGCCTACCTCCTTATATTCGCTCTCTTCTACCTGCATACTTCCACTCTTCCTTCTCTCACATCCTAACCATTGTCCTCACGTACTTCCTTATCCTCTGCCTTTTCCATCTCCCAGTCCTTCCCTTCACTTCAGTCTCTATCATCATGATCACTAACCTCAAATCCCTGTGTAGCCACAACCACCTTTTCCTGAATTTGCTTTTTCCCTTCTTCTTCTTCAGACCATTATCTATTGGATGTGAGCACTCTGTCTCTGACACAATTTACTTAGTTTGTTCTTATTTCCTTTTTCAGTTTGCTCCCAGTCTCTCAAGTCACTTGTATCTTATCCAGTAAAGTATAATTTAGTTCCCTAAAGTCTTATGCCACCATCTTTGTATATGCGTTCTCACGTTAAACTTGAAAGTCACATGATAACTGTTGACTTATGGTCCTTCACCTTTATGTCCATATCTCTTTTTCGATAACATTCAAAATTAAATCATCCTTTTGAATACAGTTAAGCAGCAACTAGTTCAACTCTTTTTTTAAGTTTTATTTGATTTTACAAGGACATCATGAAATTTTTATCCTTAATTTCTTGGGATATCAAAATATTCCATTCTGAATGAGAGTTGTCCTACTTCTTCTGATGAATTACTTTATTCTGCCACCTAGTCTCTCATCCCCCTATTTTCCTGTTTTTGGGGATGACATACTGGATTAACCTACCGGGTTTCCTCCTCTTACTCTGTCTTGGTGGCCAATGTGCTTACCTTAGCTTCTAATCCTATTTGCTCCGTTTCCCATTCATGGGATGATGCTCCCCTCTGTGACCTCACAGGTGATGTCCTGCTTTCTGCAGATTACTGTTTCACCACACCCTTCCATTTTCTGTTATTGTACCTAGGCATCTCCATGTCCTATTGGCTGTTTTTCTCTGTGACCTCACAGTTGATGTCCTGCTTTTTGCAGATTACTGTTTCACCTCACCCTTCCATTTTCTGTTATTGTACCTAGGCATCTCCAGGTCCTATTGGCTGTTTTTCTGCGATACCAACAATGTCTGCTCTCAGCTCTTACAACTATGCTGAATGAGACATAACACAAGTCCAGCGAGTGATAACAAGTTCTGACCAGAGACAAAAAATAATTGCTTAACTGACTTGAAAGAGGCCATCCTTCCCATAACCCTAACCTTTTTATGAGTAAGGCATAATGCAATTTTAACCAAAGATGGGGTATCTTTTAGTCTATGACAATCTAAATCTGTGTGATCTGCTTGTACAAATTTAGACTAAGGTAGTTTGCCTACCTGAAAGGGAATCTTTTCTGGCAGGTGTGTGTGTGAAATCTGTAAAGATATTTTAACCCCTAATAAATTATCCTGAAGTTGCCCATTTAATAGATTCCAGTCCTTGTTAAAATCACACAGGATTACATTTTGATTAACTGGAAGGGGGTACCAGTTTCAAATAAAGTTCTACACCTTTGTGGTTGGAAAGAAGTGGTTAGTAAATAATGAATGCATTGAACTGGGTACTCTTTGCGATTAAGTATTATCAAATAAGCCAGTTTGGTTTCAAGTCTGAATTATTTCTTGAAGTGGCAGTGACTGAATAAGTAATATTCATTGCTAAAATCACAAGGGCACCACCTCCCTCTGTGACTCCAAGTCTTTAGGTTTATAAGATATGTAACAAGAGCACCACCTCCCTGTATGACTCCAAGTCTTTGAATTTATAAGATATGTAATTAATTTTCTGTTGTCTCTTGATATACAGTCATTTAGTTTTAGTGAAGACTGAGGCAGGAATTCATAAACATGTTGCTCAGTACACAAAAGTTTATACTGCAGCTTACATGCATGTTAACAGTATCTGGATTCATAGCCCTGGGGTTACGTAGCAGAACCGATCTGTGCTACTAGACAGTAAGAGTTCGGGCACTGCATGTGAATCCAGTAGTAGGGTGGACCTATGCTAATGAAGCGCACTTATGTATTGTGTTGTGAGGGAAACTGCACAATAGAAGTGTGGTAGCCTAATTAAGGTAAGTGGTAGTTAATATGGGAAGAAGCAAATTTGTGTGTGTGTGGGGGGGGGGGGGCATCTGTGCAGGGCAGAATTGGACTTTACAGAAGGCCCATGAGGTCTTGGCTGCAAACTTCAACATGAGGCTGAAAAGGACAGTGGAAGTTCCAACCATGTTATACGTTCTGGGCCTCATGGCATCCAGCATCTTTACAGATTAACTTACCTATCTCCAGGTGATAGCAATTCACTGAATAGTCAGCTACTAGTTGTTGGAGAGTCTTCCTAGCCTCACAGACATTTTGACTGCATTGCCAGCCTGTAGAGTGATGGACTATCCACTTTCCCAGTTTCTCTAATGCTATAGAAACTTTGCTGTTGGGCTGTCAAGCCCTCCTTGTCTCTGTCCTGGAACTCACCAGATCAGGCATCCTGAAAGGGATGTTGTATGTCAACTAGTTCAAGTTAAGGGCAATTCTTTTTAACCTTTAGAACCTTGAATGGTTGTTAAGACCAAATCCCCCCACCCCCACCTAATTAGTCATCTAAGCCATGATGTGGTATTTGAATGGACTGGGTGCCAATCACACATACTGCTATATACAGCCATGGTGCTGGTCTAGGAAAGAGTCTGCATGGTCAGACTCCCTTAGTCTCAGTTCGAGTCATCTTCTGGAGCTGACAGTAGAAAGTAACTGTGTCTGATCATGGTTTTATGAGAGTGGGGTACCCTGAAAACTGACCTCTTCACTGCCTGTCCAAATGCGTTCTCCCCCAGCTATGCTCAGTTTAGCAGAGCAAGGGAAGTTTACAGTGGGTGTGCACTTCCTGTTATGGCAGGGAAGATTCTTGTGCTTCTTTCTATCATTCCCTCTTATTCTGTGCCTGTTAGCCCAGGTCAGAATAGAAATGCTACAGCTCATTCTTGCCATTTGTAGTGATGGAGGACAGCGTGCCTTCAGTCTGTAAAGTCGCTTCAGTTCAGAAGTCTATTCTAGTGCAACCTGGAGAAGTCAACTGGAAAAAAAGCCAGTTCCACTTCAGGGCCTGTCCATTAAAGGGCTAGCTCCACTTCAGGGCAAGCACCACGTCACGGCCTGCCAACTTCAGTAGATTCTTTGATCCAAGCAGATGTTCCTAAGGATGTTTCAGAAGTAAATGCTGCTCCTAGAAAGCTTTATACTCCTCAGACATATGCTGCCATGTGAAACAGTATCCTCCTCCACCTCAGTCAGTGAGTATGCAGGTGATGTCCTTCAAGAATGCAACTGCAGTCATAACATGTGGGTTGTCCTGCCTCAGGCAGCCCTCGGTCGGCCGGATTCCAAAGTCTGGGTCCGGCGTCGGCTGATGTTGCATTTCTCTCTGACGTCAGAGCGGCTGGAGTATATAAGCATCAGCCGACGCCATTTTCTTCAGTCTTTCTTGCCGCACGGTGCCCGAAGCAGAAGCAGTTCGCAAGTGCCGGTCGGTCAGCTCCTGTATTCTACGATACCGAAGTCATCAAAAAAGCTAAGTACCCCGTTGGGGACCTTTTCTTGCCTCAGCCGATGTCAGAAATTACTGAAAAAGTTAACAATTGTCTTTTTTATGGTAAACAAATACCTCATAAGGATTTCCACTCTTACTGCCTCCCTTGCCTGGGCCCAGACCACAACGTCTCGGCCTGTGTAGCCTGTGCTCGCTTCAACAAGCGCACTCTCAGGCGCCGGGCGGAGTTCGCTGAAGATTTTTTCTGCAATAAATTTGCTTACACCATGCCGTCGGATCTTCTGACATCGCAAACTCCCAAAAAGCGAAAAGACTGGGACCGACATCCTCGGCCCACGTCTACCACCGACTCCACGCCAAAACCTACCGCGAGTGCTCCGGTTCCCTCTGAGACGGTCTCTCCACCGCTCCGAACCGAAGACACCACATTACCGACGACTCCGATTCCAGACATTGCTCCGACGCCAGTTATAGACTTTCCTCCGGATACCGAAACCGAGGAAATGCCCGAGATCATTGCTGTAGACAAGATCACTCCTGCACGTGGAGCTGCCAGGCCTCCTATGGCCATGTCCATTAAGGCCTACACTAGGGCTAAGGCAGCCAGCAAAACTAAGCATATTACTTCTAAATCCTTACCTCAGCCGACTCCGGAGACACAAATTATGTCCATGGCTGCTGATTTAATTTCCATGATTAGAGGTTCACAGGCCCATCCTGAGAGAGCATCCCAGCCTCCTCCTGATAAAAGGCCCCGGGTTGAACCCTCTGATCCTACTCCTTCAGATGAAGACTCTGAGGGCTCTGTCCACTCTGATAGCCAGGAAGAGCTCTTCCAGACCTATGAGGACTCGGATGCAGAAGATTCCATCCATTCGGCCTCCCCTCCTGAGGATATTTCTTTTGGGGAAGTTCTGCACACCATGAGGGAACATTTCAAGTGGCAGGGTCAGGAATATTCTGATTCTAGGAAACGCCTTAGGACTTTCCTTAAGAAGCCTCAGCACAGGCCCTTAGCTATTCCTCCTGTACTTGATGTTCTGGATGATTTGTATTCTGACTCTAGTGCTACCCCTGATTCTCTTCCTCCTGCTCCAGCCAAGCCAGACAGGTATTACAGGGTCCCAGAAACTCATTCCCATTTATTCAGGGCCCATACTGCTGATTTGGAAACTATTTCACAGGGGCCTAAAGGAGTTTCAGCCTCCACCTCAAAAAATCCTTTGCCCTCCAACAGGGAAGCAAGGTCATTAGAGAGATGGGGCAAAAAGGTTTACACATCCACTACCTTATCTATGAGAGCTTTAAATTGCCTTTTTCATATGTTACAATATCAACGACAATGGCAGCCAGGAAACCAAAGAAGTGACGCAGGGGTTTCACCTGCCCAACAACCACAAACTCAATGACTTTCCTCTACTACCGCCTACCAGGGAACAACTAGAAGCTCGTTTGGGCGGGAAATTATCTCTGTTTGCAGAAAACTGGCACAGACTGACAAAGGACAGATGGATTTTGGACATTATAGACCGAGGGTACAGGTTTCATTTCCATACCTTACCAAGAAAACAAGGCATGCCAAACCTACCACAGAATCAAAGGGCAGAGGCTATCAAGCAAATCACTCTGCTGACTCAAATGAAAGCAATAGAAAGAGTTCCACAACAAGAACAAGAACAGGGGTTTTACTCAAGACTGTTCCTTGTTCCAAGAAAAGAATCTCAATGGAGACCAATACTGGACTTGTCCGCATTAAACACCTTTCTCATAGTACCAAAGTTCAAAATGCTGACTCTACAGCAACTCCTTCCCATGCTAGGCAAGGAGTCGTGGCTGATTACTCTGGACCTCAAGGAGGCATACCTGCATGTCCCTATCAGACACAGCTGCAGAAGATACCTCAGATTTCTTGCAGGGCCAGAGCATTATCAATTCTCAGCATTGCCATTTGGCTTATCTACTGCGCCCAGAGTATTTACAAAATGCCTGGCTTCAGTAATTGCTCATTGCAGGCTCCAGGGTATACAAATTTACCCGTACCTGGACGACTGCCTCATACAAGCGGACAACAAATTGATGTTGACAAAAAACCTGGATTATGTCATACGATTACTTCAAGCTCTGGGATACACAGTCAACTTCCAAAAGTCAAGACTGCAGCCATCCCAGCAAATAATCTTCTTAGGAGCCAAACTAGACACAGCCTCTCAGATGGCTTACCTGACAGAAAACAAGCAAGAGAAGTTAACTCATTATGTCAAAGGCTTAGCAAAACTCACCCAGATGACTGCAAGGAGATTCCTACAGGCCCTGGGTTACATGGCATCCTGCATTCTACTGGTTCCATTAGCAAAACTACACATGAGAAAGCTTCAATGGTACCTAAAAAGCATTTGGTCTCAACACAGCAACAACTTGGAGACAATCATACCACTCATTCCATGCCTACAAAAGGAATTCCTATGGTGGGCCTCGGTGAGCCAGGAAAACACAGGTATGTCATTCAAAAAAACACTGATAACACAGACCATGACTACAGACGCCTCAGACCTTGGATGGGGGGTGCACATGGAAGGCAGGTGTATACAAGGACAATGGTCTCCAAAGGAAACACATCTGCATATAAACCAAAAGTAAATGCTGGCAGTAATGCATGCCATCGAGGCTTTTCAACACCAACTCCAGCAAGGCCATTTAATGATACGGACAGACAACACCACTGTGATGTGGTACATAAACAAGCAGGGGGGCACCCACTCTTACCCCATTTGCAGACTGACAATGCAGCTTTGGGAGAAATCACTGAGCCTAAACATCCAGTTACAATCCCAGTTTGTTCCAGGAAAAGACAATGTGTTGGCGGACAGCCTAAGCAGGAATTTCACAGATCCACACGAGTGGAGGTTACATCCAAAGGCCTTCAGACAACTCACCTCGACATGGGGCAAGCCAGAAGTGGACCTATTTGCCTCTCACCTCAACCATCTTCTACCAAAAATTTTGCACAAGGACATACCATCCAAAAGCTTGGAAAATAGATGCCCTCTCATTCAACTGGAACTCCCTAGCAATCTATGCATTCCCACCTCTGCCACTGATGTCCTCAGTATTACTAAAGATCAAAGCAGAGAAGCCCAAGGGAATCATAATAGCTCCGGACTGGCCAAGACAACACTGGTACCCACTACTACGGAGCATATGTCACACCAGGAGGTGGGCCCTCCCTCAGTGGCCTCTACTTTTGACTCAACACAATTTCGAAACACTGCATCCAAACCTTCAGACACTGCAGCTAACAGCCTGGGAGATCCCATGAATAACTTCAGCTTATCTCTTTCCAAGGAAGTTCAGCGGATACTAACAGAGGCTCGAAGACCATCCACCAGAAAGGTTTACTTAGCAAAGTGGAAAAGATTCAGCTATTGGAATACCAGCAAGGGACATGATGCATCATTGCTGAACATCCCACTTATCTTGGAATATTTGGCAGATATGTTAAAGAACGGCCTCTCATATTCTTCCATAAAGATACATGCATCTGCTATTTCAGCTAGATACAACACTGATCCTCCTGTTTTCTCTCACCCTTTACTAAGACAATTCCTCAGGGAATCAAGAACATTAAGCCACCACGAAAGGCCCCAGTGCCAGCCTGGGACCTCAATTTTGTCTTAGAAAAACTGACTCTACCTCCTTTTGAGCCAGCAGCTTCAGTTGACTTGCAATTTCTCTCATGGAAGACAGCTTTCCTGTTGGCAATTACCTCAGCAAGAAGGGTTTCGGAGCTACAGGCCCTAATGGCAATACCACCCTTTATTATTTTCCACAGAGACAGGGTTTCATTAAGGACCAACCCTACTTTTATGCCAAAGGTGGTATCTAGGGTTTCTCTAAATCAAGCCATTCATCTGCCTGCTTTCTTCCCCAATCCTGAGAATAGGGGAAAGACTTCTGCATACCTTGGACATTCACAGACAACTTCGATATTACCTGGACAGAACCAAGGCCAGTAGGAAATCTGAACAACTTTTTGTAGCTTACGCCCCTGCAGTCCAAGGAAAAGCAATTTCAAAACAGACTATTTGTAAATGGATTGGACATTGCATCAGATTCTGTTATTCCTTTCATGGAAAGACTGTTCCAGCCAATGTCAGACCACATTCCACCAGAGCTACAGCCACCTCTACAGCATTTTTAAGAGGGGTGCCTACCAAGGACATTCTAGAAGCTGCTACATGGAGCTCCGTGCATACATTCTCCAAACACTACAATCTCCCTCTATATTCCAGATCCAGAGCAGGCTTTGCTTCGGCAGTCCTGCAGAGTTTGATTGCCACACCATCTCTTTCCTAGAGCATACCTCCTCCTCCAGCTAAGCTATGGTATTCTACCCACATGTTATGACTGCAGTTGCATTCTTGAAGGACATAGTACAGTTTTGTACCTACCATAAATGTAGATGTCCGATAGACATGCAACTGCAGTCGGATTTCCTCCCCCTCCATACCCCTCTATGCCTAGGGTCCACTCCTATCCCTGTTTCTCTTAGCTGGGGATATCTGTTATGGTGTATTTGTTTTATTGCTCATTTATTTGTTTGGAATTCTGTTTTTGTCTTCCAATTTGATTATAGCCTTCCTTGGAGGGCACCTGGCATCTGGGGCAAGAAACACTGAAGAAAATGGCGTCGGCTGATGCTTATATACTCCAGCCGCTCTGACATCGGAGAGAAATGCGACATCAGCCGACGTCGGACCCAGTCTTTGGAATCCGGCCGACCGAGGGCTGCCTGAGGCAGGACAACCCACATGTTATGACTGCAGTTGCATGTCTATCGGACATCTACATTTATGGTAGGTACAAAACTGTACTGTCCTTACCTATCTCAAGACACCAGTCTGATTTTAGTCTTAGTTATTTTGTCATCAGATTTAAAGTCAAACTGCATAGTTCTTGCTAGGTAGGATACCATAACCTGGGGCACAGCATAACTGACAGCCCCACCTTTTTGTGCTCTTCCTTATGCTGATTAGGCATCACCATTGCCTTAGAATGACTATTTCCTCCTTTGAACATGAAATTCAAGACTGATAAGTTTGTCCATCTTCCATTCTGGCCAGCTAGTCAAATGGATATACGAAGTGTATCTCTTAGAAGGCTATTTTCCTGGTAGCCTGTACTTCTACTGTTAAGATATCACCACTACTGGCCCTGATTTGTAGAGAATTGTATCTAACATTTCATAGAGATTATGCCTCAAAGCCTAACCCACATTTCCTACTGAAACAGTTCCAAAACTGATCCATATCCAGTCTGTCTGTCTGTCTTTTTTTTTTTTTTGGTGAATCCAAGTTACAGAAAGGTGTTTATATCCTTGGTCTGCATCAATAGCTCACATTTTATCTAAATATAGTCCACAAGTCCCAGTTCATATCTGTAAATCCTAGAGAGGAAGACTTGGCTGTTAATATACTAACTTTCCAAAAAGGTTGCTGCCTCTGTGTAGGGCCACTGGCTTCACTTTAATAAGTGCTGTCTGAGTACAGTTCAGTAAAGTCTGTCAGTTTCCAGTGCCTGTTTTATGAATATTTCTGTTACAGAAAGTTGTGCTGCAGCCTCTTGGCTGCTGTCTCTTCTTTTCAGATAGCACTGGTGCTTGTTGAATGATTCCAGGATCTGATCCTCCTTTGACACTTCATTGCATAACTGTGTCTGAACCTATTTTAATTATAGGCCTCTCTTTGATTCCTACTGCCTGAGAAGGCTTTAGGATGCTGTTTGGGATTCTTCCAACACGATCCACTGTATCCTTTGAGGTAAGATGTTAAAATTATGTGCTCACAGTATCAGTTGATCTGAGAAAAAAAATCCTCTGCAGTGATTGTTGACTGTGTCTCTGTCCCCCCATGCTGATTGGCTGCTCTGCCCACTTAACTGGATGGCTTGGCTCCTTGTGAGTGTGTGAGACCTATAATTGTGAGCCCTACAATAGAAACAAAGATATATGTACTTGCCTACGAAACACACACACACACCCCTGCAGTGTCATTACAGTGTATTTGTGTTTCTTTAAGGAGGTTTTCATCCCCTGCAGTCTAGATTGTTACTTGTATATCCTTTCTCAGAAACTGTTCCACCCCCATCCCTACTACTTATTGATATTGACTCTGAAGTTGCTGTAGCGTGGAGTACGGAGACTCCTTCACTGTACTGCAACCTTGGACTTGGTATATCTTTTTCATATTCCTTGTTTCAGTCTCACTGCACATCAAGGCCTCTAGTCCCTCATGGACTGGGGTAGGGAGACTCCACTGTACTGCAACCTTGGACTTGGTATATATTTTTCATATTCCTTGTTTCAGTATCACTGCACATCAAGGCATCTAGTCCCTCATGGACTGGGGTAGTCAGTGCTGATCTGTAAAGTACGTCTATCTAACCAAGGACAATTGGGGCAACCTGGGATTAACATGACTAGGCTTACAAAGGCTCTAGGGTCGCTAGTCTAGTAACCTCCTATGGAGCTATGAATGTATAAGGATTGCAGTTGCTCACCTTGTGATTTTAACAGGAACCTGGATAAGTCTTCTGTACGTCAAGCAAAAGCATATATTATTACCCTCTAATTTGTTTACACTTTTACATAGGTTGGCTCAGTTTACGAGGCTCAAGCTGTTGAGTGCATATGTTAGGTGCAAATTTCTAGTCTGGCATGTGATATCATAACATTAATTGGCAGGAGGCATGCATGCCACCAAGTGTAGAAGCTAGATAAAGTGAGAATTTTTCCAAGATTGGGATGTTTTTAGAGGAAATTCTGACAGTGACCATCTGCAGAAGAAGTTTTCACTGTTCAGTTTATATGCTAAGTGTCTTCTATGTTCTGTGATATATTTGAACTGAAAGGAATGTTAAGTCTGGGATGCTTTCTCTTTGGAATCTACACATCCTCCCTGTATGTTTTGATGAGTACTTTTATTTCTATTCATGTACCAAAGATACAACATAGATGAACTGGTGAGCATTAGATTGTGAATACTGAGTGTGTGTGTGTGTGTGTGTGTGTCTGTGTGTGTGTGTGTGTGTGTGTGTGTGTGTGTGTGTGTGTGTGTGTGTGTGTGTGTGTGTGTGTGTGTGTGTGTGTGTGTGTGTGTGTGTGTGTGTGTGTGCCTGTGTGTGTGTGTGTGTGTGTGTGTGTGTGTGTGTGTGTGTGTGTGTACAATGCCCTGGGACACACTGGTTGCCGTCCCATGATTAGTTTCTCTGCTTTATGCCATCTGAGTGCTGAGATAGTCTTTGGGTCTCTTGCAACCCTGAACTGGATAATGGAGTATCAGAAGGAGAATTTATTTTATTTTATTTTATTTATTTTTACATTTGTTGACCGGGCTAGTCTAGCTGGATATTTGTCCATTTTCAGTAGAGGCCTGGGGAGAAAAGCTCCAAGCACAAACAGTGACAAAATAAAATTATACAAGGACATGATAAAAGCACAATACAGAGGCAGCATTGGTCAAAAGAAACACTAAAAATTATAGACTATAAAAAATGTTAGTAAAAGTTATACTAAACAATATATCAAACACACTAGAAGCTATGAGCACAACTCAGTTAAGAAAGAAAGAAGTTATATTTTATCGTCATGTTGTGAAGAAAAGAGTAATTAGTTTTGGAGACATAGGTTAGAGGAATAGAGCAGGAAGGGAAAACGGATATCAGTCTGGGTTAGTACATGGACAAAGCCAATGAGTTTTCAGATGCTCTTTAAGATGTTTTTTAAAGAGGGAAGTTGAAGCAAGGGTTGATAATTCAGAAGGAAGCTGATTCTAGTTTTTACCTGCAGTGTTTGAGAAAAGTGAATCACCAGCTTTGTTGTTAGATTTAAAAGAGGAAACTAGAAGTTTATTAGCTGAGCGAAGTGTAGCTAGATTTTTATATGGTGTAATTAGATTAGTGAGGATAGGGGTGTTATTAAGGTGGTATAGGATCTTTTAAGTGATGAGTAGTTGTTGACAGAGAATGTGGTTTTGCAATTCTAGCCATTGGAGTTGTTTGAGGTTTCTGCAGTGGTGAGTTTTGAAGGGGGAGCATGTGACAAATCTGTTTATGCTATTATAACAGGTAGAGAGTTTAGAGAGGTTATTTTTGGATAGGTTGGTATATATAACAGAGGCATAGAAGAGGGTAGAAATGAGGTGGGTCTGGGCAATAGTTTTCCTTGCAGAAGGGGTAAGGAAGGGTTTAATTCTATAGAGGGTACCAAGTTTTTTGTTAACAGACTTTATGGTGGAGTTGATGTGGTCATCATAGCTAAGTTGATTATCAATTGTTACACCTAGTAGGCGGGTTGTGGTATCTGGGGTTATGTTGGTGCCATTGTTAGAGGTTATAGAGAAGAATGGACTAGGTAATTTATGAGTTGGAGTAAAAATGAGTAGTTTAGTTTTTTTGGGGTTGAGGAGGAGGCAGTGTTGCATAAACCAGTTTTCAACATTATGGAAAACGGTTTGGGTGAGGGAGTGGAGAGAGGCTATATTCATGGCTGCACAGATTAAGGTGGAGTCGTCTGCATACTGAATGCAGGTGGCTTGAGGTATATTCATATGTAGATTGTTGATAAATAAGGAAAAAAGTAGGGGACCTAAGATGGAGCCTTGGGGTACTCCAATATTTACTGGGAGTAGTGAAGACAGATTGTTATGCCAAAGCACTGCTTGCTGTCTGTTTTGAAGATAACACCTAAACCATTGTAATGCTTGTGGATCAAGAGAATGGGCTTTTAGTTTGTCTAGAAGTAAGTCATGGTTGACCATATCAAAGGCTTTTGACAGGTCAATAAATAGGCAGAGGAAAAAGAGTTGTTCTGGTTTTTGTTTATAGAGTCGGTAAAGGATAGGAGTGCAGTCGATGTACTATGGAATGGTCTAAAGCCATGTTGGCAGTTTGCTAGTAGATTATTTTGTAGTAAGTGGTTAAGTAGTTATTTGTGAATACATTTTTCCATTATCTTAGCTAATGGGGAGAGTAAAGCAATCGGGCGAAAGTTAGAAAGCTCTTTAGAAGGTCCACCCTTATGTAGAGGGATGATGTGGGATACTTTCCAGAAAGTAGGGATTTTGCCTTCTGAGATAGTTCTGTTAATAAGGAGAGAGAGGGGGAAGCCTATGGCTTTTGCAGCAATTTGGAGGTATTCAGATGGGAGATGGTCAGCAGAAGGTGTGCAAGGTTTCAATTTTTGAAGTAGCTTACAGATGAGAGATGTAGGTACAGGTTGGATTTGAAAGGTAGGAGATGAGGTTATGGAGTTCTTTAGGGAAGAAGTGAAGGGTGGTAAGGAATTGGCTAGGGTTTGAATGGCTTCTGTGAAGTAGCAACTAAAGGCCTCAGGGATTTGGTTGGAGTTTTTATTGTTGAAACCGGCTGGGTCTGGAGTAGTAGGGTGACCTGGCTGAAGAAGGTTGTTTATTCCTGACCAAAATTTTTGAGGTGTTTGATGACTGGTTTGTTGTAGGTGAAGGTAGTAGTCTTTTTTGTCTCTAAGAATATCCTTTTTGGTGGCATTATTTAGCTGTTTAAAGAGGAGGTGATCTGATGGACATTTGGCAGCTCTCCATTTAGCCCAGATTTTATTTTTGCGGAATATATTTTGCCTAGTTTGTTTTGTGAGCCATGGTGCAGGTTTGGTTCTTATTCTAGTGGAGCGATATGGTGCATGGTAGTCAAGGATTTTAAGACCGTTAGTATTAAAGTAGGCGACAGCCTCATCAAGTTCAAGATGGGTTATTGGTGACCAGTCACATGCTTGTAATTCATTTTGGAAGCTGTCTGCATTGAAGAATAAAACAGAAGCTGCAGAAATTATTTACATGAAGAAGAGACAAGGTAGTATGTATGTGAGTGAGTATTTATTATTTCAGTTTGATAACTGGGTGAGGGAGCTGGTCGTCAGACAGTTTTCATATGTTCATAGGTTTATACTAGGTTAATGACCACAGGCACCTTTTTAAGCCTACATATATATCCCAAATGCATCTGACATGTTAAAGGACCTTAAGATTATTCTAAGGGGTATATGTAGGACAGGCCTTAGGTGGTCTACCATTTACAGGCTTCCCATGTCCTTTAGGGACATAGGTGCCAGAGCAGGGGTGAATTTCTGATTCCCCATCCACTGGTCCAAATTACACTTAAATTGGATTAAGGAAGAATTCTTCTTCACATGGGTGCCTGTTCCAGGGAAGGGGTCTTCTCGAAGACATGTACCGGTCACTCCAACATGGTCTTTGTGTTGCAAGCAAAATTTAAGTCCCTAGATTAGGTATTTCTGATGCTATTTGTTTTGTAAATATGCAGAAGGTCCATCAGAGTGGGATGCAAGGATGCTTTGCATACCAGGCATAGATCACCTCTCAACAGTTTGTAGGAGACTGAGTACAGAGACAGGGCTTTGAAGCAAGCCACATAGGAGATGTTGTTTATGCCCTTTATCCTTTTTTTTGTGAGGAACCTCTGTGGATGTTCCAGTTGTTGTATGTGCCTGGACAGATACATCCTGAAGGAGCATGTACTCAGTAATTTGTGTTATGAGGGCTGAATACAGTGGAACAGTAATATTACTTACACCTAGATGCCATACTCTTGCTTATAAGTAGTGCAGCGTAGAATAATTTCACTACTACAGTAGACACATGATGGTCAAAGGCCAGGTTAGTGTCTGCGTGTGTCTCCAAATTCCTGACTACTGGATCTACTCTTGGTGATTTTTTATCAATGAGATAGTTTCCACTGGTTCATAGATGTATACTAAGCTAACAACCGCTAGGTCCCTTATAAACCTAGCTGTGCAACCCAGTTGTCACCTACAAAACTGATTTATATGATGACAATTTACAGTCTGCCTTTGTCGATCAGAGACATAGGAGCAAGACCAGGGGTGAATGTCTGATTACCCACCCTTTAGTCCATGTTGCACTTAAATAGGGAGAGGGAGGAACTTTGCTTCATATGGATGGGGAGCCTGTTCCAGAGAATGGGAATTCTCTGAGAAACATAGCTGTCTGTTCAGCATATCTTATTTATGTCACAAGAAAAAATAGGTCTTTTAATCTAGTAGTTCTGATGCTGCTTGTTTTTCAGATGTGCAAAAAGTTCATCAAAGCAGGTTCCAGGGCTGCCTTGTATGCCAGGCAAAAATCACCTCTCAGAAATCTTTATGATACCTAGTAAAAAGATAGGGCTTTGAAGCGATAAGCAATAGGACATTATGTTTATTTCCTGTATTCTTTTAGTAAGAAACCTTTGTTGATGTCCCATTTGCTGCATGTGTCTGGTCAGGGGCAACATAGAATGATTTTCTTACTACCCAGAAAGCATGTTGGTTGAAGGCTATGTTAATATCTTCATCAGTTCCCAGATCCCTAACTAGTGAATTAACTTTTAAAGATGTTTTATTGATGACATGGTTAACTGGGGTGGTAGACTTCCCAAATATTACTTGAATGCATTTCTTGATATTGAATTTTTAGCCATGGCTTTGGCATCAAGGGTTTGTCTGTACTAGGCCTTTCTGGAAGGGTGTTCTCATCTTGGGGGAATTCAGTGACTACTCCCAGTTTGCAATCCTCTGCAAACGTGGTTAGCCAAAGGCCTTTGACATTGGCTTTGATGTCCGAGAAGTAACTGCCAATGAGGAGTGGGTTCACCACAGAACCCTTAGGGACTCCACTGATGACTGGCCTCTTTGTGGAAGTGGCCTCACCAATTCTAACCTCACAAGCCCTATCAGTGAGCCAGATAGCTATCCAGCATATTGCAAAGGTGTTTATATGTTGTTCCATATGTTTGTCGACAGTGCCTGAGTTGGGGTACTGTATCAAATGCTTTAGCCAGATTTAGGTAGGGTTAGGCTGTATGCACAGTTTTCCCCTAATCCATTGTCTTAGTGACCTTTTCAAGGAGATCAGGCAGATTTGGTAAGCATGATCTTCTTTTCACAAGGCCAGACTGAGATGGATCCATTATCTGGAGGTCTCCTATGTTTGTTCCTGTTGATAATTTCCATTATAATTCTTTCCATGGCTTTGTAAATATGACTAGTCAGACTACTGGGTCTGCGGTTTCAGGATCTGTTGAAGGTCCTCCCTTATGAAAGGAGATGACCATCGCAGTCCATCATTCACTTGGCACAAAGCCTATTTTAAGACTATAGTTAAATAATGACTCCAGGGGTTCTGATAACTCATATTGTAGACTAATCGGGAGGCATCCTGGGATGTTAAAAGGACCCATTGAGGCTGCATTCTTGGCTTTAGTGAGCACAGCAAGTACATGCTCCCTAGGTATAGTTGGTGGGGTTATGTTTCAGGATATTTTTGAGGCGATAGTTGGAGGTGTGAGGGGAGTAAAGCGGGAACTGAATTTGTCTATCAGGTTCACTATATTGCCAGGCTAAGTGAATGTGGCACCATTAACTACCAGTACATCGCATTGCTGTGTGCTGCCATTAGGTTTCTGACATAGCTGTAGAAGACCTTATGGACACTGTTAACCTCAAAGTTGGCTTTACTTGACGTAATTAGCTCTCTTAGTTGCCTATTTACTTTGATGAGAGAGTTACTATATTTATGGACATTACCCTTCCTGATTTTTGCCATAATTGTTTTCCTTTTGTTGTACATCCTGTTTAATTTGGGATGGCACCAGGGCAGCTCGTTTCTAGGGATAGTCCTAGGCTTACTTCTGGTAGGTGCAGCAGCCTCTATGCAGCCATTCACATGGTTGTACAGAGTTTCGGAGAGCAAGTCAGCATGTGTTCTTTAGGTTTGGAGGGGCAATAGATTTTGACAATCCATCACTTAATAAAAGGTAATTTGCCTTGGAATAGTTCTGAACTGTTACTGATTTTAATGGGATTATGGAGTTAATTTTGATTTTGAAGGAAACCGCTTTATGGTTGGACCTTACCAGGGAGGATGAGACATTGGGAGGGTGCAGTGGTCTCCCATATTTGTAAGCACAAGGTTCAGTATGTTAGAACCTCTGTTGGACATATTCATTATTGGGTCAGGGGTGTTTGTATTAAGAAATCCAGGAATCTCTGTGCCTGTGATTTGAGACCATGTAGGATTCCCAGTCTATAGAGGGATAATTAAAGTCTGCCATGGGTAGGGTGTTAGGTTGTATGGTAAGTGTCTCTAGTATGTCCAAGTATACACTGTGAGTTTCTTGGGACATGGTGGGTGATCTATAGCTGGCTAGTGTATGATATGGGATTTTGTCCATGGTGATCTCCACATAGAGCACCTCCAGTGTGCGTCCTGTCTGACCACCCTAAAGGTATGCTTGTTATTGATGTATATTGAGACACTTCCTCCTTTAGCCCGTGGTTGTGCAGCTACTGGTCCAACAATGTGGAAGGCACTGAAATCTTGCACCACCAGGGTACTATGTGCTGCTCTAAACCATGTCTCTGTAAATGCACAGATGTCTATATTCTCAAGTGTGAAGAGGGCATGGAGGGAGTGCACTTTTTGTTTAGGCTCCTGGCATTGAGCAGTAACACCCTGAGGTAAAGTTGAGTTGATTTTACTATGTTGGTAGGTTTATCACTTTGGCATTTCCTAAAAAATCACGGTGAGGATGGATAAAGTTTTAGCCCGTATTTGAAAGCCTAGAGGGGAGAGGTGGAGACCATCCTTGGCAAAGCAACGTGATCTAACCACGTTCACCATGTCCTCCCAACATACCTCTCAACTGTACAGATTTTCACAGAATGTCCAGATTTTTGCTGCATATTTTTGGTCTGTTTCTCATAAAATTGTTGTTTTCTGGCAAATCCCTTGCAAATCACTGAGGGTTGAAGTCAGAAAATAATGACAGACATTTGCGTTTCAGACTTCATACCCTTCAGAAATTTTATGCTAATGCAAAACCTGTTATTTTATCAATTTTCAATGTTTGTAGGAGCAATATTTAAAAGTGTCCCCAGATTTGGGCCTTTGTCCCCCATTATTGACAGCTTTGTCCAGATTTCCTGCTGTGAAAGGTTGAGAGGTATGCCCCCCAAGCTGACAAATATTGGATCCTCTTAGAATGACGCTAGAAAGATATCTGGTTGTTGAAATTGAGTATTTTTGTTCATACCTGGTATCATCCTTGGTGATGGTTATATGCCGCTCAGTGTTAGGCTGATAACATCCTGAGACACATAATCTGAAAGCTCCATAATGTCCCTCTTCATATAGTCCAGGGAGGTACATCTTAGGTCATTTACACCTACATGGACTATGATGGAATCATACTGGTACCTGTACCATAATGACTTGAGTGTATGTGTGATTTGGTGGATTCTGGCTCCAGATAAATAACTAACGGTCCTCTCATTGTTCAGCCTGATTAGAGGGGCATCAGTATATCTTTCAATGGAGTCCCCTATGACAACAATCCTGAGAAGTGTTTTTCTTGCCTTAGGGGCTTAGAGTGTGGGTTCCACTGAGAGTGACAGTATGTGTGGGGTTAGATGGTGTTTTGTGTGGGGTTAGATGGTGTTTTTTGAGTGCATTTGGGCTTGCTGAGGCATAGCTTTGACAGAGGGTGGTCTAGGCTATCTTTGTTGTTTGGGAAGCTTGCTTTTAAGTGTCTCACCATATGTTAGCCTATGTGCATGTTGTGTACTCTGTGACAGGGAAGTCCCATCATATGTTAGCCTATGTGCATGTTGTGTACTCTGTGACACTGCTGTTGTGTGCTTGGTGCTGTGTACTTGTATGCAAGAGTTTGACCTCCAGTATCATTGTGTAAGTGCACCTCTCACATACTGCTTCTGTTCTTTCAGGATTAAGTTCATGTCAGTAATATCCACCAAGCTGGCTACAGAGAAGTTAGGAAATTGCATATTCATATTGCCCAGTCCTTTGATTTGTGAGCTACAAGGAGGTGGTGTATTGGGGTTATAAGGCTATTAAGGGTGCTATATCGCAGCACATTATGCTAAACTGTACTAAATTCTACTAACTTGAATGTTTACACAGTACTAAATTCAACTAAATCTGTAGGTATTGCAACTTGACTCTCAAATAGCTGTCTTAAGCTTGTTGGCGCACAAGGTATTTGCGCTTTATTGCTGTTTTACGGGGTACAGTTTTATAAACCGTTCTTTCTAAGTACTTACTATTGTACAGGGCACTGGTAACTCACATAAATGCGCATAATTTATAGCAGAACAGAAAATGAACTAATAAGCTCTCTGGTCAATAAAATGAGTACAATATGACTTCTTTTGTGTATTTCCTAACTCACATAGACCAGGCAAACACCTACTGCCACAAGATGAATAAATCCAGTCTTCTTAATGTAAAAATACAGTAGAAGAGACTCACAAGTGCAATGCTGTTATAAACCTCTTAAACAACTAGCTAGAGATCCCTCGCTGAAGGCAATTTCAAGGCAGTCTTAAAGCAGTAACAGTGAAAGAAAGAGCAAGTTTTTTTTAACTAAAACATCAGTGCAATGCACAAATAAAAGCAAGAAACAATAGCAATCACTCAAAATAACGAACGATTAGCAGTCAGAGGTACTTAACTTTACTTGTATGGTGCTGGATACAAGTAAAACAGTTCTGGAATGTAGGCTAGGACTTCAAATTTTGCTGAGCTGGAAAAGGAGCAGGGGACAGTATGTGGTAAAGAATGTTTACTCACGTGCAATACTGGTTTGCTGGATGGGCACTCAGTATAATGGATCTATGGAAAACAGTGGGTGGGAAGAATTAATAAATAGATTATACAACAGTCAATAACAATGAAAAAGGGGAAGGAGGGACTTTGGAAATCAGATTTTCATAAGGGGTGGAGGCCAGAGACACAACATTCCCCCATGTTAGTGAGGACCACATCTAGTATGTTCTTGGCCCTAGTGGACGTATGAACCATCTGGTTGAGGGTTTTTGTGTTAACAAAATCCTGGAATTTCTGGGTCTCCATGTTTGGACTCGTGTATGATTCTCCATTTATAGTAGGGTAGTTAAAGTCGCTCATGAATATGGTATTGGGTTGAATGGCACATAGGTAAGTACTGGGCTAGCTGCCCTCGAGGGACATTTTAAGCCTAGCCAGTTTCCCTTTTTGTGCTCATAATAATACATCCCATTTGGCTATAGATTGGCCTTACCCATCCCATGGTCATTAATTATGTACTACTCCTAATGAGAACAACTGGGATCATACCATAGATAATTTGAGGGGACCCATGCAAGGGATAAAGTATTTGGGAGTTGCCTCTGTCCATTAGTAGTACAGGGTGCAGTCCTGTCCTGTCCTGTCCTGGGGTAAATTTTATGTTTCCCCTCCACAGATAGAAGTTGCACTTGAAAATGGACAAGGATAAACTTTGTTTATGTGGATGGGGAGTCTGTTCCTTAGCAGCGGCAACCTTTGTGAAATATACTGTCCCTCCAAACTGTTCTGTTGATATTGCAGAAGAGGTTTAGATCCCTAGACACAATATTTCTGATATCATTTGACTTGATTATGTGCAGTAAATCCATCAGTAATGGGTCAGAGGATGTCTTGTATCCCAGACACAGGTCACCTCTTAGCAGTTTGTAGGATACTGAGTACAGTGCTTTGAGATTGTCCATGTAGGAGACCTGTTGTTTAGGCATTATATCCTTATAGTAAGTATCTGTTTGGGTGTTCCAGTTGTTGCATGTGTCTGGACAGATACATGTCAAAGGGGGCATTATATTCCATGATTTGCCAAATGAGAGCAGAGTAAAGTGAGTTTTAGTATATATTATGGGTTTCTTGGGTCATAGAGAAGGACCTTTAGCATGCATGGCTATGGTATGGGACTTAGCCTGTGCTGTCTTGGATATGGAGAGGCTCATGTGCATCATTCTGTTTAAACAGACATTTGAGGTATGATTGTTTTTTGATGTAAATCATGACACATTCACCCATAATTACTGTCTGTGCAGTAGCTGGTCTAAATGTGTGGAAGGCATTGTAGCCCTGCACTGCAGGGGTGTTCTCTGTGGCCTCCAACCATGCACTGATAACTGCACAAATATCTACATTTTGTATGGTAGGCGAGCTTGGTGGGAGTGGGGTTTGTTGCTTAAACTTCTGACATTGAGAAGAACACCTTTAGATTTTCCAGGGCTGGTTTTACTATGTAAAGTGTTGTCACTTTGGAATTGCCTAAGAAAGGTACAGTGGGGGTGGACACTGTTTTAGCCCATATTCAGAACCTTTTGGGGACAGATGCAGAGCATCCCTGACAAAGCAGCCTGGTTTGTTGGCTTTATCCTTCCATGCTTGCAAATAGTGTACCCCCTTGGAATGACACCAAAAGCTAAGCAAGTTATTAAAATCAGTCATTATCTATTCACATTGTGGCATCACACTTGGAGAAGGTGGAATGCCACTAAATGTTAGGCTCATTTCGGCCTATCCAAGCACTCCACTATGTCTCTCTTCATATAGTCCAGGAAGTTATGTTTCAGGTCGGTTACACCCACATGGACTATGAAAGAGTCAGACTAGCATTTGCTATTCAGTGACCAGAGCACGTGCATGATTTGGCAGATCCTAACCACTAATAGACCTCATGGCCATGACTCTCTCCTTACTTAACTTGGTGGGTGGGATATCAGTGTGTTTCACAGTGGAGTACCTTATGACCAGAATTTTGAGTTGTGTGGTAGCATGCCCCCACCCCACAAAATTATATCTTCCACCTCCGAGATCACTATACCTTGGAGAAAAGGGAAATTCTGGGAAATAGCCATTTTGGACGTAGGGCTTAGTGTCTGAGACACCGTAGGATGAGGCAGTATGTGTCTTGATTGAGGGTGCTTTTGTTGAGTGCACTGGAGGTCACTGAGGACACATTTTTAGAATACAGTATACAGGAGGTTTTTGTGGTTTCAGGAGATTAATTTTAAGATCCTCAGCATGTGTGGGCCTGTGTGTGGTCTGAACTCTGTGAGTGTGTCAGGTCCTTACTCTGTGAATGTGTCTGGTCTGTACTCTGTGAATGTGTCTGGTCTGTACTCTGTGAATGTGTCTGGTCTGTACTCTGTGAATGTGTCTGGTCCGTACCCTGTGAGTGTGTCTTGTCCATACTCTGTGAGTGTGTCTGGACTTACTCTGTGAGTGTGTCTGGTCCGTACTCTCTGAGTGTGTCTGGTCCTTACTCTGTGTGTGTGTGTGTGTGTGTGTGTGTGTGTGTGTGTTTGTGTGTGTGTGTGTGTGTGTGTGTGTGTGTGTGTGTGTGTGTGTGTCTAATCCTTACTCTGCGAGATGGTGTAGTGCTTGTTACTACAACCTTTTTGGTATTGTAGGTGCTTGTATGTGTGGTAATCTATTTGTTGATTAATTAACCAGTTGTTTGTTTATATGATGTGTTTGCTGCATTGCTTCAGGACACCCATATCCATCAGGCTAGCAGCAGAGTTAGCAAGGAAGTGCATGTCCATGGCTACTGATTCACATTGTCTGTTCTACAAGGGGATAGTGTTGGAGAGTTTTACAGCTGGCTACCTTGACCGCTGTAGTGTAGATTCCTATCAAAAATGTCTAAGACCAAGCTTGAGGGGTGAGTGCTTCTTAGAGTGCAAACTAACTGCTCTCTCTGCAACTAAATACTACTGAGGAATTTCCAAGGGTAGGTTTATATGTAAAATTTCAATTCTTGTGTTTACACAGGGCACTGCTAACCAAATGCACCAACTTAAGACATAGGTTCATAGGTTGTTACTAGGCTATCGGCCCTAGGGTTTATACAAGCCTAGCCATAACAATTCTCTGGCTATTTCTTCCCACAGTATTTACATCCCTGGACCCCAGTCTAGCAGGGCAAATGACGTGATCCCCGGGGTGAATTTCCTATCTCCCATCCAGTCATCAAGGTTCCTTTTGAAAAGGGCCAAAAAGACACTCTGCTTGACATGTATGGGCAGTCTATTCCAGAGTCTGGGGAGTCTCTGGGTCAGGAACCTATCCCTCCAGCATGTTTTGTTCATTGTGATGACAAGGTTTAGATCCCTGGAGCATGTGTCTCTGAGGGATTGGGATTTCTTTAAGTCTAGCATGTCCAACAGCTCTGGGTATGACATGGCCTTGTATGTTAAGCAGAGATCACCTCTGAGTAGACGATATGCAATAAATTATAGGTGGAGTTGTTTTAGATGGTCAGCATAGGGCATCTGCTTTAGACCTGTGATTCTTTTATTGAGGTATTTCTGCGGTCTTTCCAGTTGTTGCAGATGTCTTGAGCGATACATACCAAATGAGGCGTTGTATTCTATAATGGGTCTAATGAGGGATGAGTACAGTGGGACAATGACCTCCTTTTTTCTGGATGAAAAGCCCTTAGTGATGAGGTGTGCCACATAGAAGGATTTCCTGACTGTTGTGGCGATGTGGTTATCAAAGGTGAGACCACTGTCCACCTGTGTCCCTAAGTCTCTTATCACACTTTCGGTGTTTATTGCACTGCCACCTATGTGGTAATTCATGGGTACATGTTTTTTCCCAAAGGGGATAACTACACATTTCTTGGCATTGAGCTTGAGCCCATGGCTCTGGCACCAAGCATCTGTTTCTGTAAGGTCCTTTTGTAGAATATCCACATCATTTGGTAATTCAATAATGGCTCCCTGTTTGCAGTCATCTGCAAACTTTGTTAGCCAGAGTTCCTTAGTGTTGGCCTTTACTTCAGAGAAGTAGATGCCAAACAAGAGCGGTCCCAGGACTGAACCCTGAGGTACTCCAGTTCTATACATGCACCGAAAACCTCAAAAAATAAACAAAACAAACAGCCTTTCCCTCAGTCAGTCACAACAATACTTTTTGGGGTTTCAAACATTGGATCCCAGCTCAGAAGGGACTTTGTTACCTTCTCCTTTCACAGTAAAGCAGATGAAACACTTCTTAATGTAAAAACACAGTCTGGGTGCCCAAAAAGCTGAAAGTAACCTAGTTATAACTAATAAACCAAGCAGAAGTACAGGAACAAATAGTAACAACAAAAGCACTACAGTGGAGAGACCCACATCAAGAAAGGTAGATGTACAGTGTATGACAATCATGTCAGCAATAAAACAGTTGCTGTGTATAATTCTAGTGCTAGGTAAAAGTGAGTAGAGTGACAGTTAGTATTTGTAGTCATGCGGTAAACAGTTCTTTATTGAAATGTTAGTACTTGAAATGCTGAGTGCGCACACTTACAAAAAAAAAAAAGACTGGAACTGCAGAAGAAGAGCAAATCTTGAACATAGCTCTTTTTTAAACTTCTTTTTGCACGGGGGAGGGGGGTGCAAACCCCTCCCCCAACCCATGAACTTATGTATACCAACTCCGAGATTGCTATATCTTGGAGAAAATGGAATATTCTGGGAAATGGCCATTTTGGACTTCGTATATGCAAGACAGTTTTTGGTCATTTAGTGTCCTTGTTTTGGGACTCTCTGTAGTAGGTCCTGACATTTCAAATGGTTACTCCTTAACATTTAAGAAAGCAACATAACAAATAACTGCCTACACAGTTTAGCAGTGTAGCAAACCAACAAAGTATAGAATTGGTAATTTCCCAGAGTAAATGTGAATTTGGAAAGTTTAGAATAGGTAAAATATTGCTTGTGCCAAGAGAAAACACCACACTGCAAAATATAGAAACAACTATGTAGCGTTAACGGAGACCATACTTTATTCATTCTCTGTCAGACCATTCCTGTGTACTACCGTATTTTTAAGAATTTTCTTTCAGTTGTGTTATAGGTAAAGCAGTAAAACAAAGTCCAGAAAATGCAAGCAAATATATTTTAGCGTCACAATTTCTTCTGATTTTTTGTTTTGCAGGATATAATGTCCCGTTGGAGCACCTCTGGTTGCTAATTAGGAAAAAGGAAGAATTTCCGCATGGTGACACAGAAAGTGCTGGAGTGAAACACCATACGCAGCCTTCTTACAGCACTTCCTGCAGTAAGTAGTTAGTCATATGTTTAATTGCTTCTTTTTCTTGCACAAAAAAGCAAAAATAAAAAACCCGGTAACGGTATTGGTTCAAACTATACTACATATAAACTCCCTATATAAATACAGTGAAACAAAAGTATAAACTTCTATGTTTATGTTAGGCTTATTTCACTTTTAGCAAGAATATATAGTTCAGTGGTTGTCCTGTCTGCTTAATTTATAATTTTGTCTGTATTTTTATTTTTATTTTTTTGATGTATGTAATTTCTTTTGTTTAATAGTGTATGTTTTTTTCTTATTTCTAGCTAAGGGTAAACTTGAAATGGAGACAGATGTCTGTTGCTTCCACATGTTAGATTTGTTTGTGAAAAGTAACTTTCACTCCTCAAACATCCTGGTTTCTAATAGACCTAGGCAAAATCAGCATGGTTGCATGCTCTAGCTATTTATTTTTGCAGCTTGCATTGGAAGCTGCTACCTGCCAGAAGTGGGGTGAGGTGTAACATCCTGTAATATGAGTGAGGAGGAGCAGAAGTGAGTAAGCACAACAGACAGCCTAAATACAATGAAGACCAAGTAGTGACTTAATGAGAATCAATGCAGAACAAGCCATAATACTGAAAGCTTGGGGGGGTAGCAACATTTTAGAACATGGATGGTATGGTACTGAAGGCAGAGAAGATGCAGTACTACAGAACATGGTGTGTTACTGAAGCAGAGAGAATGCAGTACTACAGAACATGGTGTGTTACTGAAGCAGAGAAAATGCAGTACTACAGAACATGGTGTGTTACTGAAGGCAGAGAAGATGCAGTACTACAGAACATGGTGTGGTACTGAAGGCAGAGAGAATGCAGTACTGCAGAACATGGTGTGTTACTGAAGGCAGAGAAGATGCAGTACTACAGAACATGGTGTGTTACTGAAGACAGACAAGATGCAGTACTACAGAACATGGTGTGTTACTGAAGCAGAGAGAATGCAGTACTACAGAACATGGTGTGTTACTAAAGGCAGAGAAGATGCAGTACTACAGAACATGGTGTGTTACTGAAGGCAGAGAAGATGCAGTACTACAGAACATGATGTGGTACTGAAGGCAGAGAGAATGCAGTACTGCAGAACATGGTGTGTTACTGAAGGCAGAGAAGATGCAGTACTACAGAACATGGTGTGTTACTGAAGCAGAGAGGATGCAGTACTACAGAACATGGTGTGTTACTGAAGGCAGAGAAGATGCAGTACTACAGAACATGGTTTGTTACTGAAGCAGAGAGAATGCAGTACTACAGAACATGGTGTGTTACTGAAGCAGAGAGAATGCAGTACTACAGAACATGGTGTGGTACTGAAGGCAGAGAGAATGCAGTACTACAGAACATGGTGTGGTACTGAAGGCAGAGAATATGCAGTACTACAGAACATGGTGTGTTACTGAAGGCAGAGAAGATGCAGTACTACAGAACATGGTGTGGTACTGAAGCAGAGAGAATGCAGTACTAGAGAACATGGTGTGGTACTGAAGGCAGAGAAGATGCAGTACTACAGAACATGGTGTGTTACTGAAGCAGAGAGAATGCAGTACTACAGAACATGGTGTGGTATTGAAGACAGAGAGGATGCAGTACTACAGAACATGGTGTGTTACTGAAGGCAGAGAGGATGCAGTACTGCAGAACATGGTGTGTTACTGAAGGCAGAGAAGATGCAGTACTACAGAACATGGTGTGTTACTGAAGGCAGAGAAGATGCAGTACTACAGAACATGGTGTGTTAGTGAAGCAGAGAGGATGCAGTACTACAGAACATGGTGTGTTACTGAAGGCAGAGAAGATGCAGTACTACAGAACATGGTGTGTTACTGAAGCAGAGAGGATGCAGTACTACAGAACATGGTGTGTTACTGAAGGCAGAGAGGATGCAGTACTACAGAACATGGTGAGGTACAGAAGGCAGAGAAGATGCAGTACTACAGAGCAGGATTTGGTACTGAAGACAGAGAGAATGCAGTACTACACAACATGGTGTGGTATTGAAGACAGAGAGGATGCAGTACTACAGAGCAGGATTTGGTACTGAAGACAGAGAGAATATGAATGTGGTGTTGAAAGGTAAGAGTAAGGAGCATTTATAACATACTGTGATACTGAAAGCTGGTGGTGAACAGTACTGCAGAAGATGGTGTGATACTGAAGGCAGGGGATGAACAGTTCTATAGAACGTTGTGTGTTACTGAAAACTGGCAGTGAACAGTACTGCAAAACATGGTGTAATACCAAAGGTTTGGGAGAGAACTGTTCTACAGAGCATAGTGTGGTGCTGAAGGTAGGGGGAATGCAGTATTACAGAACATGGTGTGGTACTGAAGGCAGAGGGAATGCAGTACTACAGAACATGGTATGGTACTGAAGACAGAGGGAATGCAAATGTGATGTGGTACTAAAGGCAAAGGGAATACAGTACTACAGAACATGGTGTGGTACTGAAGGCAGAGGGAATGCAGTATTACAGAATGGTGTGGTACTGAAGGCAGAGGGAATGCAGTACTACAGAACATAGTGCAGTACTGAAGGCAGAGGGAATGCAATACTGCAGAACATAGTGTGGTACTGAGGGCAGAGAGAATACGGGTCTACAAAATGTTGGTGGTACTGAAGGCTAAGGGAATGTGATATTACAGAACATGGTATGGTCCTGAAGGCAGAGAGAATACTATACTACAGAATATTGTGTTGTACTGAATGCCAAGGGAATGCGGCACTACAGAACACAGTGTGGTACTGAAGGCAGAGAGAATACGTTACTACAGAACATAGTGTGGTACTGACAGCCAAGGGAATGTGGCACTACAGAACACAGTGTGGTACTGAAGGCAGAGAGAATATGGTACTACAGAATATTGTGTGGTACTGACAGCCAAAGGAATGTGGCACTACAGAACACAGTGTGGTACTGAAGGCAGGGGGAATACGGTACTACAGAATATTGTATGGTACTGAATGCCAGGGGAATGAGGCACTACAGAACACAGTGTGGTTCTGAAGGCAGAGGAAATACGGTACTACAGAATATTGTGTGGTACTGAATGCCAAGGGAATGCGGCACTACAGAACACAGTGTGGTACTGAAGGCAGAGGGAATGCACTGCTACAGAACAAGATGTGGTATTGCAGGCAGTGGGAATGTTATCTTTACTACATCACCAAAAACGTTTAATTTTCTCTTTATTTAAAGCCATCCGTATCACATCTAGACAGCTGTGCAAATTATTACCTCTTTTATCCAAATTTTGCTTTTTGCAATTATGTCAGCATATGTTAACAGAAGTGGAATTCTTTACCCTTTGTGTGTTGGATACCCACCATGCCCCCTTTATTTTTTGCTTTATTTCACATACTGTCCCATTCATAACTAATGCACAGTCTACAACTTATTGGATGTCCCTGTTATACAGCACTCTTCATATGCATCTTGGCTTAACCAGCCATTTACAAGTATTTTTACTTTATTATTACTATATGTTAATGTACATAATTACCTAACTATCTCACTTATATTCTTTCATTATTACCCAAAATATTTCATGTCCAGTTGTATCAAATGCCTTATTAAGTAAGTGATTATGTTCTAAATCTTTCATTGTATTGTTATATGTTCTTTTATATTGTTCTTTCTCTACTTTTCTTGCAGCAATATTGTCACTGTAAAAAAGCTTTTTTATATTTTTCCACCATTCAAACCAACTTTTATAAAATGTTCTCATAGTAACATGATCTTTTCATAACTATATTACTACTTTCCTTCTTCATTCTTGTTTATCCTTTTTATTCTTTTGCTTATTTTATATATTCCTCTTTTCCTTTATCTGTAGCCATATTGCAAGATCAGAAAATCCTGTTTGAATTACTTTCCCTTCTCCTATAACTAAACCTTCTGATACTATAAAATAATCCATTTCAGTTCTAAACTAAAATAAATAAATTGGCCTATCTTGTAAATACTGTATATAGAGCTATCTGCTCAAACTGTTATGCTTGTATGATTTTTGTAACTTCCAATTGTAATCTTGAACTACTAATCTGTTTTTTTCTAATCTGTATAAGTTATGTTTAATATATATATATTTTTAAAAATGCTATGTAAACTTGTTTAGATTGTATTCTCTGTATGTCTTGGAGCTTTTCTTCCCGGGCCTCCACTGAAAATGAACTTGTCAAGTCAGACTTTCCCAGTAAAGAAATGCAAAATAAAATATATTATCTAACACCCCAACCAAAGAGATGTACCATCCACCAACTGCAAGGCCCTGATTTACACAATAGAGAGACTGCTAACCACTTTTAAAAATGTTGAGAAAAACAATTTTTATTTAGCTCGCTGTCTCCACAGCAGTATCATTCCACAAGGACTTCATTGCTGCAGGTTCTTAACGATGCCAACATTAAGTCTCAAACCTATAAGGAATGGGTTAAAATATACAACAATGCTGGGCTACAGGTATTATGAGTCTTAATGAAAGCCAATCAAAACAAAATGGAGCGGCTCAAAAGGGACATTAGTCTTTTGCACTCCACCATCCAGCAACACCTGGATCTCTATTTACACCAGTAACTTAGGGACAGCATCTCAGCTAAAATAAACAGGGACGTTGCCACCCTAATCCAAAGAAAAAGACTGAAGATTACTATTGACTTGGATTCCTACAGAAACCAACAAGCCTACCCACTCACAAGCCAGCGTTACATGCGCACCAATCAACCCAATGGCTCCAGGTGAAACAACAACACAACAGGCATTTCTTCACTGGCACCTGATGAATTTTCCTCCCTACCTTCTGCAGCTTCCCACAATCCCACTGATCCTGTCCTAAACGAGGAGGTGATTGTCCCACTGTACTCATCCCTCATTAGACCCATTATAGAATACAATGCCCCGTTTGGTATGTACCTCTCAAGACATCTGCAACAACTGGAAAGGCCGCAGAAATACCCCACTAAAAGAATCACAGGCCTAAAGCAGATGCCCTATGCTGTCCATTTAAAAAAACTCCACCTATACTCTGTCGCATATTGTCTACTCAGAGGTGATCTCTGCTTAACATACAAGGCCATGTTAAACTCAGAGCTGTTGGACATGCTACACTTAAAGAAATCCCAATCCTTCAGAGCCACACGCTCCAGGGATCTAAACCTTGTCATCACAATGAATAAAACATGCTGGAGGGATAGGTTCCTGACCCAGAGACTTCCCAGACTCTTGAATAGACTGCCCATACATGTCAAGCAGAGCACCTCTTTGGCCCTCTTCAAAAGGAACCTTGATGATTAGATGGGAGATAGGAAATTCACCCCGGGGATCACGTCAGTCGCCTTGCTAGACAGGGGTCCAGGGAAGTAAATAGTGTAGGAAGAAATAGCCAGGGAATTGTTATGTCTAGGCTTGTACAGGCCCTAGGGTCGATAGCCTAGTACCAACCTATGAACACCACCTCCAGCCACAATTACATTTTTTTATCCCAGGAACCACATAACGTAATGAGAGGCTGGTCTAGATGAAGGGGGAGAGGGAGGAGTACAGGCCGACGATGGCGACATTGACCTCGGCCACTGGACCGATCTCTGTGCCATTTTTAATCTTACCACCTGATCTTTCTCTACTGATACCTTAATGTTATGAGGACAGGCTTTACATTTATCCCTGCACAGAGAGCCAGTCTCACTGACGTCTGCCTTGACCTGAGACTGTACCTTAGAAAACTCAATCTTAAACACCTTTTGGAAGACGAGCCCAGAGTCAGCTCTAATAGCCTCTCCAAGAAGAAACAGCATTTACAATCCAGTTCTGCACAGTATGCTCACTGTCTTCCTTAAGATGTGTGAATCTGCCATAAGGGACCTACTGTCAAGTGATAGCAAAAACAAATGGTTCAACCTCAACAAGTCTGAAGTTTATTGCCTTGAAAGATCTCAGCAAGGACTGATCACTGTGCATTATGAAAGCGGACAAAGGTACTGGTATAGTTGTTATCGAACAGCCAACCTACATTTTCAAAATTGAAACCAGTCTTGCCAACAATCATTTTTACAAATGTATCTCTTTATGTGCTGTTTTAGATAGATCTGTTGCTATTGATAATAAGTTACTAAGAGTTGTTGCGCTGTAGTAAGATCACAGATGACCACCTTTTTCTGGCAGTCCTCAACCCCCACCTTGCCAAACTGTTCGGTATTCTGAAGATCCGCAAAGACCAGCATGACCTGCCCTTGAGACTTATTGTTTTTCCAACCACAAAACCAAGACTGAGAAAATTTCCCAGTACCTGGATCACACACTGAATCCAATAGTACAAGTCCCCCCTTCTACTTAAGGGACCCATGGGCATTCCTCAGTGATCTCCTTTGTTACCAGGTCTCTTCCAGGTAACATTTATTAGTCACCCTTGATATCAATGCCCTGTATAACAACAATCCCGACCAGGGGGATCTTTCCCTCTCCAACCTGTACCTGCTGAAATGCAGCAATCGCAACAAAAATAAAGTAGACACACTTAGTGATCTTATTTCGATCATTCTGTCCAACAATTTCTTCCTTTTTAATGGCAAAATATACCACCAACAGCAAGAGGGTTGCCATGGGCTCTAAAATGGCCCCAGCATATGTTAACATTGTCCTGAGCGGTTGGGAAGTGGAGACCCTAGCCCACATCCCAGGCTTTCAACACACTAGACTCTATCATTGCTATAGAGACAATATCTTTTTTTGTCTGGCAAGGATCCCTTCATGAACTTCAGAACTTTATTAAATAACTTTCTGAAAGCATCAGCTTCCTCTCCTTTACAGTGTCTGAAATCAGGACCACCATCAATTTTCTTGACACTGAAATTTCTTTATCACAGGACCAACTCGGCTTTTCCTCCAACATTTTCAGCAAAACACATACAGGAACAATTTCCTAGACTATTCAAGTCAGCACCCTTCTTTCATGAAAATGAACTTAGTGAGAGGTCAATTCATATGCCTCTCCAGGATCATTAGCTATGACTCTGACTTTCTCACAAAAAATAAATTTCTTTAAGCAGCTCTTTCTCTTCTGTAACTATCCAGCTACCCTCATAGATAAACTAAATAAAATTCACCAAGAAATCCTAATTCTTACAAGTTTATACCAATACTTGCTGCTGGGTTTACTAGCAAACACAAACAAACCACCGAGGCTGACTTCACCTTCAGCTTCCCCCACCACATCAGCTGGGACATGTTCCTAATTAGGAACATAATCTCCAACAACTGGAATGTCATCAAAAGTAGCAAGGACCTTTCGCCGATACTAGGCAGCAGTCCTATGTTCACGTTTAAGAAAACTGGGACCCTCAAACAATTGATGTTATGTTGTCTCTCGCCTTCATTCTTGCTTGTTGGGTTAAGAGTCGATACTTG
Organism: Protopterus annectens; assembly: GCF_019279795.1. Lineage (NCBI taxonomy): Eukaryota > Metazoa > Chordata > Ceratodontiformes > Protopteridae > Protopterus > Protopterus annectens. Next base: position 1,688,899,300 of record NC_056729.1, read on the forward strand.
GCACCGACTCGGCTGCATTCTAAAGCTTGAGAGCTTCCACTGGCTCAAGGCTAGACCCTATCCTAACATGCCTAGCGAGAGTTACCCAGATCTTGTTTGCTGCTTGAAGCTTCGGGATTGCTTTGCAACTGGCTCAGACTAAATTGTGCTTTTTTCTATTTTTTGGAGGGATAAAATCTTGATATTTCTTATCTATAATTATTCCTTGTAGTTAGGAGATTCTAAGTGCTTGTGTGCTTCTTTGTCTATCGCCCTATTTGGCTGTTGTTGTTGAGGCCTATTAATTCCCCTTTTTGTTAGTCCCTAATGAATCCGTTTCAGTTAGAGGATTCATTTTTTGCCTTTTAATTTCAGCCCATTTGAGTTAGAGGATTTCCCCCTTTTACTCCCCTTTTTCCCAAGGAGTTCACCACTTTAAGTTAGGGGCATCTCCCCTGTCAGAGGATCTGTCTAACTTAGAGAGACTCCTCCTTCTGTTCCTCCCGTTTTCTTCTTAAAAACAAAAATTGCCTTCTCTGTCTGTTTGGGTCATTTTCTTTCATAGTTAGTGTTGGCTGTTCTGTGGTTATCCTTTTGTTGTCAGACATGTCCATGGAGTCATCAAAAGAATCCAAGCCTTCTGGATTCAAAAAATGTGATTCCTGCACACAGAAGATGTCATTGACCGATGGTTATACTAGTTGCGTATACTGCCTGGGAGCTGTTCACCTGCAGGACTCTTGTTGCATTTGTCATGTATTTAGCTCTAGAGTCCTGCAGGAGCAGAGAAATAAGTTAATTCTAAGAGGGTTACTTAAAGGGCCTTTTGATGCATCTGTGGAAGGGAATCAAGGTGGCAAATCTGATAAGCCCTCCATCTTTGTCGGCTCCGATCTCGGAACCGTGGAAGGGACAAGACAAACAAATAAGTTCGTCAGATCTGAAATCAGTCAGATCCGACAAGACACAATCTTCTTAGGTTCCTACAGTGTCTTCGGAACTGATCAGGAGATGAAAAAGAAACCAGTATCCCTCCTTGGAGCCAGTGCATTCTGTACCACAGTCTCCACTGCTCCAGTCTGTGACAGATAGTCATCGCTTGTTCCCCCATTCCTCTTGATCATCCAGGAGCCTTTTGGATGATGATGTGGAGAGGGTGATGAAGAGGTTACTTAGGACACCGGCCTTGGCAAAAACTTTATCGAACCCAACCCATATGGACATGGAGCTGACTACCCAACCTACTCTGTCATCGATTCCTCCTTTGACTCACTGGAGTGCATAGAAGATATTGTGGTGGAACTATCAGATCTGAAAACCACCGGTCTCTCAGTTCTGACCTCTGCTCTGATCTCATCTATACCACTTTCTTTTGAGGGATCTGGGTGTTGACACTCCCTCGTCAGCTGCTGGGAGGGGGGCGAGATTGGATCCCTGCCGGATCCAACTGTCCCCCTTGAGGCTTCGGTGCAGGTGTGTTCAGCACCCACATCAGCCTCTGAGCCATCGCCCTTGGTGTGGGGGACATCTCCAGGCTCTTTGGAGCCAGAGACTCTCTCGGGCTGGGATTGTGGTGCCTTCAAGGTGATGAGGAGTGTGCTGTCCACCCAGACCGCTCCACCTCAGCTTCAGCTGCTCTGTCCCCTTCAGTCCAGTGTCTACCTCTACACCACCCATTCATCGAAAGCATGGGGAACCAATGAGCCAGGATGCCCTCTCGGGCGACTCCTCTCCTTCCAAAACCTCTCGAGAGTACCCCTCTGAAGAGGTCCCTCGGAAGAGGACTTGTAAGATGAAGCATTTAGACTCCCCCGAGTATCTCACATCAGACACATAATTCCACGAAACAAAACGGAAACTCTCCGTCACTGCTAAAACAAATATGCTTGCTGGCACTTACTCGAATAAGGCACAAGATTTAATATGTCCACAACGATGTTTTATTCACCAACGAAGAAGCACAACAACATAACTAAACACGCTGTAATAGGAACAGTTAAGCGCTTTCATCCGCTTAATGCAGACTTCATCAGAACTACTAATAACATACAAAACAGTCCTTTTAAAATCTTTTTGGCGCCAATAAATTTACAAACTTTTAAAGTGACAGTGCTCATATTTACTAAAATATGCTATGACATATTAATCACATCAACATGTTCGCAATTTTAATCTTCTATGTATATTGAATCTTAATAGATTACTAAATTGTCATTAAACAAGTTATCAATATTAAAATTATCAATATTAAAAATTATTTTTTTTAAAATATATGTGTTATTTATATTGAAACATGTGAATAAATAAATAAATAGATAGCTGAATGTTCCATAAATAAACCTTACGATTTTCTCAGGTCCAATATGTTTTCCCCTCTTGTGGGAGTGGTGACCAGTTGTTCCATAGCATTTGAGTTTATAAATTCTAGGAACCGTTGGGCTAGGGTGTTGGGGCTTGAGTAGTGCTCCCAGTCTATGTTTGGGTAGTTAAAGTCACCCAATATAATGGTGTTTGGAGAGACCTTCATATTCTCCAGTGTCTTCAGGAAAGCCGAGTGGGGTTCCTGAGTTTGGGAGGGTGGTCTGTAGCAGGCTACAAACTGGAAGGCAGTTTTGCCCTCTGTTAGTTTCACATGGATGGTCTCAGATGCTTCGTGCAGTGCCACTAGCCTGGAGGTATGGGTATCTTTGATGAATATGGATACTCCCTCCTCTTGTGGTTCGAGTCTGAGTTTTGGGGCCGAAAAGCATGGTATGAGGTATAGCCTGGTAGTGCTGGGGTGCTCTTGGGAGCCTTGAACCAGGTTTCTGTTACTGCACAGATATCGATAGTCTCCATACTGAGGAGAGCCTCGAGTGTGCGCATCTTGAGCTTTAGACTTCTGGCATTGAGCAACATTACCCTTAGTTTCTTTTTCCTTGTGTTGTCTAAGGAGGTGGGTTTGTCTTTTGAGCCTTGCCTAAAAAAGGCACTATGGGGGTGGCAAGAGCCTTGGCCAGTATTCGAAAACCCAGGGGTGACAGGTGTAAGCCTTCCCTAGCGAAGCAACGTGGCTTGTCAAGCATGTCATCCTAGGCTGACAGACACTGGATCCCCTTTGAGTGACACCAGTACTTTAGCCAATTCTTGAAATTGATCATTTTGGCTTTATACTGTGATCTCATTCTTGGTGAGGGTAAGATGCTACTCAAGGTCAGGGTCATACCGGCCTGGGCCACATGATCAGAGAGCTCCTCTATGTCTCTTTTCATGTAATCCAGGGAGGTACATCTCAGGTCATTCACACTAACATGGACAATGACGGAGTCATATTTGCACTTGCTTTGGAGTGACCTGAGTGCTTGTGTTATGTGGCGGATCCTGGCACCCGACAGGCAGCTTACAGTGACCTTCTCCTTGTTCAGCCTGGTGAGAGGGACGTCAGTGTGTCTGACAACAGAGTCATCCATTACAATTGTATTAGGTGTGTTGTTTAGCCTTAAGGGCTGTGACTGTGTGGCACACTGACTTTGTGAACTATGTGATACGTGGGTATTGTTGTCGGGTAGCAGTTCCTTGGATGTCTGCTTTGGAGGTCTCTGTTGCTTGGGCAGATTTTTATTTAGAGCCTCCGAGTATGTTTTTGTGTGTTTATGTGTTTGGTTTGCTGTTGCGATAGGTCTATGTGAGACTGGATTTGTGGTGTGTGTGATTACCTTCTCCTCCAGACTGACCGTGCCAGTACTATGTTGAGAGAGCTCAGCCTCCAGTTTGGCTATATAGTTGCATCTCTCACATATAATTGAGCTTGTTGGGAAGAGGAGAGGGTGGTCTGTGTACATAAGGCAGTTGTAACATTGCCTCAATATTCCCATATTCACCAGCTGGACTGGAGAGTAAACCTGAAACTGAATTTTGGACATGCCAGAATAGTATAAGGAATTACTTTTTGACTTGATCAAAAAGGACCAATAGGAAGCCAAGTACTTAAAGGGAGTATAAGAGGGTGTAGTGCTTTAGTTTATTAGTGCTTACTTATAAGACACTTATCCTAGCTACTGCTGGGTTTTAGAAGGAAAATAGAGTGCTTACTTTGCGATTTGGAACAGTTCTAAGGGAAAAAGTTAAGAGCAGACTTTGTGGAGCCAGGAATACTTTAAACCTGATTAATTGGCGCTGCACGATGCTGCGCTATGCGCAAAAAAGCGCAAAAGAGGGTTTTAAGAGTGGGGGATCAAGGAGTTTGGAACTGACCCAAAATGGCCAATAAAACTACAGTTTCTAGGCAGTAACCACTCCCACAGGGGCAGGCAGGCTGTTCAGTGTTTACCACTGCCACTGATGAACACAGAGACTTCCCTTTAGCCCAAGCAAGCAATGGCCTCCAAGAAACTTACAGACAGTTCAGAACAGCAAATCTGTAACTGAACTTTTTTTTAAATTTCAGAAAGTGGGAAAAAAGCAAGATTTTTTTGTTTTGTTTAAAGATAGCAGAGATACACAAGTAGCAACAAGTTGGAACAGTGCAATGAATGACCCCACACTTGAGTGCTAGGCCAGAGACAGGTAAAATGCAAGTTTTAAGAAAAAATGATTTTAAAATAAGTGCAACACAGGAAATGCAGTAAACAGGCTCTAGATGTGTTCTAAATACAGTTCCTAATACAGATATCAAGTTTAGCAAGCTGGAAAACGCCAAAAAGTAGGCGGCAGTGCAGAAATCTTAACAAATAATCTGAAGAAAAATACTTAAAATCTCAAAAGTGGCTCCTTTCTTCTCTCAGCATTTTCTCCTCTTGGTGGGTGCTTCACCAACAGCCAACAAGTCTGAAAAGACGCCAAAACCACAAGGCAATCGGGTTTTAAGAGAGGGGGGATCAAGGAGTTTGGAATTGACCCAAAATGGCCAATAAAACTAGTTTCTAGGCAGTAACCACTCCCACAGAGGCAGGCAGGCTGTTCAGTGTTTACCACTGCCCCTGATGAACACAGAGACTTCCCTTTACCCAAGCAAGCAATGGCCTCCAAGAAACTTACAAACAGTTCAGAACAGCAAATCTGTAACTGAACTTTTTTAGTTCAGTTACAGATATAGCAGCGTTTCACCGAGCCTCCAGCTAAGTGTCATATTTTTACAAATTTTGCTGTATTTTGAAACTTTTTTCTAATCGAACTCATTTTTCTACCCTATTTCTCTGTCTAGCTCTACCCCTTGGGTATTCCTTATACCATCGTTGGTAACGCCCTGTCCTACCCTTGTGGTATTGTTTGCTACTATCGTTGGTATCTTCCTTTTCTGCTTCTTTTTCTATACTTTCTAGCAATAATTTGTTTGTTTTCTTTTTGTGTGTTGGATATGTCTGAGAAAAAAGGGATTTCGGGGTTCAAACATTGCACTTCCTGCAATGACAAAACTCCCCAACAGCGACTTACACGATGATTATGTCTATTGTCTAGGGGTTTCTCACCTCTCTGTGAAACCTCCTTGCCAGATTTGCCTGAGTTTTAGTCAGCGGACGCTGAATGAGGGAAAAAACAAACTTATCTTGAAAGACCTGTTAACCTCACCTTTCTCAGAGGCCCTTTCTGTGTCAGAGGTCTCAACCCCTCCAGTGAAGGACAAAAAACATCCACATTCTGATCTCTCTTTACTGGCTGGTAATAAGGGCAAGTCCCACAAACCTTCTACTGAACACAAAATTGTTTTCTCGGCCCCGAATTTCCCTGTTGCTTCAGTTCCAAGCTCAGCTCCAGTTGCTTCTTTGGACATTACGATAACTTCGACATTGGCACCACCTTCGGCACCATCTACAGCACCAGTCATAACTACAATAACGACTACGGCTCCAACCTTATTGTCTTCGATAGTCTCGGCACCAACTTCACCTTTCACCTCACCAAAGACAGTTCCAATGATCCCCTTGGAGCTGATAATAACCTCAACTCCGAGTGCCTCCTCGGCACCAAGTTATTTTTCAAAATTTTTAGTTCCTGTATTGCCTGTTTCCAAGTTAGAGTCTTCGGTGCCGACAATTCAAACACCATGGACCCAGTACTCCCCCTCATTGGACCCATTCTTAGGCTAGGCTTATAGCCCTTTTTTGGACCAGCCTGACCCCCCCTTTGGGAGTGTCTGTAAGGTCTACCAGGAGTCTGTCTGAATTCGATGTGATGCACCTGCTGGACCAGCTGTTGACAGCCAGAGGGATAACAAACATTCCTAAGACTCATCCCACTTCGGGGTTTGGGTCTACTGCTCCCAAGACTCCCACTTATACTCCTCCCTCGGATCCATTGGTTCCGAGGCCCATAGCTCTGACGTCCTTGGTGGGAACCCTTTCCGCGTGGTGACAGTGACCCTCGCTGAGGCTCCGAGGCCTCCCCTTTGGGTTTCAATTCCATTGGAACCATCCCTTCCTCAGTCTCATGGTTGGGGGGTAGAACCCTCAGCTCGGAGCACGGTTCCAAGTTTTTTATCGGTTCTGTTCTCGGATCCAGGGGCAATGCCTACCCCGATCTTACTTGAGGCTCCATCCCTCGGAGCAGGTCTAATGGAGTGGGGTGTGACTTCAGTTCCAAGATTGTCTTACTCGGTTCTGGGCTCCCATTCCTCTTTGGGTGGGCCTGCTTTCCAGGTAATGGAGAGGGTGCTTGCTTCTGGAAGCACTCCTCCTATGTCGGATCTTCCCCCTGCTCCCTCTGAGCTACAGCTAACACGGGCCACCTCCCCAGGACACAGAGAGCACAAGCCTCAAGAAGCCCTAGTTTAGGGTAATTTTCCTTCCGAGTCTTCCTCAGACATTGCCACTGAAGAACCCCTTCGGAAGAAGGCGCATAAGAGGAATCACCTTGACTCTCCGGAGGAGTCTTTCACAGAGGATATGTACTACGATGATGGGGAAGTGTCCCCATGGCCACCCCCTGATGATGTCTCCTTCGGAGACATCCTGGAAATTTTGAAACAGAGGGGTGGCTGGAAGTCCTCCAACCCTTCCTTGGTGGAGTCCGTCTTCCTGCAAGCTTTCCGCTCCCGTCCTTCTACTTCTTGGGTGACCCGATCTGCCGACGAGTTAGTCCAGCTCATCGTGCAGCATGCATGGAAGAACCCTGATTCTATTGAGGCCATTCCCTGGAGACCAGACAAGATTTTTTCCCCACCAGAGGAGCATCTCCACTGGTCTAGAGGCTTGTCAGTAGATGCTATGGTGGTGGCGGTGGCTACTAAAAAGGACCTTGCGGAGGAAGGTCCTACTGTCCACCCACCCAACAGAGAGTCCCAGGCTGTGGACAGACGAGGGAAGTGAGTTTTTGCTTCAGCAACCTTTGCAGTCAGGTCTCTGAATTACTTGGCACATTTCACGAGGCTCCAAAGGGATCTGATCTCCGAACTTTCTGGAGTCATCGCAGGTCAAGTTTCTGACGGGGCATGAGACAAGGTTGCCTCTCAACTTGCTACCCTAGAGTCTATCTCCATCTCGTCCATGAAGTTGCTCTCCCATGCTACCGAAGGGGCGGCTAGAGCTGCGGGTGCAGGCGTAGTCATGAGACGTCATGCCTGGATGTGCATCTGTGACCTCGCAGACTCCTTCAAGTCCTCCGTTTTGAACGCCCCTATTAAACCGTCATTCTTGTTTGGTTCTAAAGTTAAGGACACACTGGCCAGGTGCGAGCAGGACAGAAAGACCTTGTCTGCCATTGGCCTGCATTTTTCCAAGCCTCAACGTTCTTTTTCCAGGAACCAGATGAGTAGGAAAATATGGCACAAAAAATCTGAAGGTCCTTTCTTCAACACACATGGTGAGGATTCCCCTAGAGGCAGAGGCGGTTCCAATGATGGAAGATGCCCCTTTAGGGGCTGAGGGGTCCCCGAAATCAAGACTCCAGGGATTGTTTCTCCAGGCGGTCTTATCAACACTACTGAAGCATTGTCCGATTGCTTTCCTCTGGAAGCAGATGGGGCTCGTTTTTCTCTGCACCAAACTGCCTGGCACTTTATTACAAATGATCGGTGGGTGCAGAGAATAATCTCCAGAGGTTATTACATCCCTTTAATATCATGCCCAAAACCTAGAAAGAACCTTCCTGATGTTCCACCCAGTCAAAGGGAAGAAGCGGCTTCAGAGATAAGAAAGCAGTGTTAAAAAAGAGTCATCCAACCAGTCCCCCCAGACCAATGCGGATCCGGTTTTTACTCAAGGTTCTATTTGGTGCCAAAAAAGACCAAGGACTGAAGACCCATTTTGGATCTCAGCCATCTAAACAAGTCAGTAGTTCAAACCAAATTCCACATGGTCACTATACAGTCCATTCTCCATTTTTTACAGGAGGATGCTTGGATGTGCTCGATAGACCTCCAGGGTGCGTATTACCACATCATAATGGACAAACGCTCCAGGAGTCTCCTTCGCTTCCAACTAGGAGCCAATCATTACCAGTTCGAGCCCTGCCATTTGGTCTCTCGACGGCCCCCAGAGTGTTCACGAAATGCCTAGCAGTGGTGACAGCTCATCTGAGACTTCAGGAATTCCAGGTGTTTCCATATTTAGATGATTGGCTCCTCTCCGCCCCACCAAGCGTCTCCTGACCATAGCCCTCCGCTACACTCTCTGACTGGCAGAGTCACTAGGCATCACAGTCCATTGGGAAAAATCTAATCTACAACCTACCCAACAACTGGAATTTATAGGGTCAGTTTTCAATACTCGAACAAGCCTGGTATCTCTTCCAGCTCACAGGCTTCAGAGGTTAAGATTACAAGTACAAGTGATACTCTGTCAAGGAAAGGTGTCAGCAAGAGAAGTTCTTCAGGCTCTGGGGTCTATGGCTGCAGCCATTTCGATTGTTCCTCTGGCAAGATTACATATGAGACTGTTACAATGACTCCTTTTGTCCCAATGGTTGACAAATCTTCACCCCCTAAACTCACAGATCCTCATCACCAATTCCTGCAAGCAAGATCTTCTGTGGTGGATGAGGCCAGACAAAAATCTTTGGTGTCGCCCCTTCCAGATCCCACAACCCAGTGCCACGGTGACCACGAACGCTTCCCTGATAGGGTGGGGGCCATTTTCAGGGAAAGAGAGTCCAAGCATGTGGTCGAGTTAAGAGGCGAACTTGCATATCAGTGTTCTGGAGTTGAGAGCTGTGCTGTTGGCGTTGCAGACACTACATCCGCTCCTTCCATCGGGAGCGATTGTGATTCAGTCAGGCAATATGTCAGTAGTCTGGTACATAAACAAACAAGGAGGGACCAAATCCTACCCCCTGTGTCGAGAGGTTATGTGAATTTGGCACTAGGCGATAGTTTCAAATCGCTTTCTTATAGCAACCCATATCCCGGGGAGTTCCAACGTGATTGTGGACAGGCAGAGCAGATGCATCCTCCTTCCACACGAGTGGTCTCTCAATCTGATTGTGATGGCAGAAATGTTCAGTTGTTGGAGCCAGCCTCCTTCAGCCATCTCATTAAAATGGAGAACATCGACATCTGTGCAGTGACAGAAATCTGGTTCAAGGCTCCAGAGAGCACCCCTGCATTACCAGGCTATAATTCATACCACAACTTTCGGCCACCTAACCTGGACCGAAGCACTAAAGGCAGAGGCGTGTCCATATTCATTAAGGATAACTACACCACCAGGCTAGTTGCTCAGCATAATGCATCTGAGATTATCCAAGTGCAACTAACTCTGGGTAAGACCGCAATTCAAATTGTAGCTTGCTACAGATCCTCCACCATGCCCCAGGATTCCCACTCCTCATTTCTTGATACACTGAAAAATATTAGGGTACAACCTAACACCCCAATAATGGGTGATTTCAACTACCCCACCATTAACTGAGAAAACTACTCATGTACCAACTCTTGTGCTCAAAGTTTTCTGGAATTCATAAATTCCAATGGTTTGGATCAACTTATCCACACCCCCACCAGGGGCAGCAATATCCTAGACCTGGTCATTACCAACATGGGCAACCAGAGGTCAATTCCTCGTTGGTCAGATCCGACCACAAGCAAATTACCCTAGACAGCCACACCCCCCCCACACCCCTATTAGGGAAACCACCGTAAAAAAATTTCTCCAAAGCCAACTTCTTAAGACAGAAGTGGCAAACTTCACAACACCCATGCTGATGGACAATAGAGATACGACTGCTGAATCCTGTACAGTTGCACTTTATAAGCACTTACATGAGTGTATGGATCGTGCGATCCCTAACAGAACCAAGTTGCTATCCTCCTAAAAAAGGAAGCCAATCTGGTGGTCCCCTGCTGTAAACAAACTCTACAACAGAAGAAAGAAACTGTTGCAAAAAAGAGTAAAATCCCATGTTTGGAGGAACTCCGTGGTCAGCCTCAGTAAGAAGCTGAGATCCCTCATAAATTCCTCCAAAGTTAGTTATGAAAACAGAATCGCCACTGATTCTAAAGATAACCACAAAGCATTCTATAGCTATGTCAAGAATCTCAATGGCAGCACTCAGATCTGCTCTGAGTTACAGCACAATGGCACTAAATATACAGAACCAACTGATATTGCCAACATCCTGGCTGATAGGTTCAGTGCTAATTTTACCCCTCTCTCATCCCCTAAAGGGCCCATCTCTATACCGGAAGAATGCAAAGTACCTGTAATCACGGCTGCACAGGTAAAAAACACACTCTCCAAAGCCACGAACACAGCATCCATGGGACCTGACAACATCCCAGGCTGCATTCTACACGAACTACAGAACGAACTGGCACCCCACCTAAGTACCATGTAAAATCATAGCCTCACCTCAGGCTTTGTGCCCACTGAATGGCGCACATCAATGGTTATCCCACTCCACAAAGGGGGAGCCACCACAGACCCCGGGAACTACTGCCCCATTAGCCTGATGAGCCTGGTCTGCAAGGCTATGGAACGTATCATCATGGAACTTATAAACAATGACATTGGTAATCTCCAAACTCTGGACCCTACCCAGTTCGAGTTTGTAAAAGGCAGATCATGTCTCCTAAACCTGATAGACTTCTTTGAAGTGGTCACCAAAGCCGTAGATGAGAGTAAGGTGGTACACACAGCCTAGCTAGATCTCGCCAAGGCTTTCAACACCGTCCCCCACTCTGGAATTATAGACAAACTCACTAAACTAGGTATAAATCCCTATGTCACAGGATGGGTTGCCAACTGGCTCACTGACAGAACCCACACTGTGAAAGTAGCAGACTCTAAATCCAACTTCAGACCAGTGGCAAGTGGAGTACCACAGGGTTCAGTCCTAGGTCCTCTCCTGTTTGGTATCTACTTCTCTGAAGTACAGGCTAACACCGAAGGTCTTTAGCTAACAAAGTACGCAGATGACTGCAAACTAGGAGCTGTAATCAAAACTCCTAACGATTGTGACATCCTACAAAAGGGCCTCACTGAGACAGATGCCTGGTGTCAAAGCCATGGCCTCAAGCTCAATGCCAAAAAGTGCATTGTCATCCCTTTTGGTAAAAACTCTGTACCCATGAACTACCACATAGACGGTAGTCTACTTAACACCAGAAAGTGTGATAAGAGACCTTGGGATACAGGTGGACAGTAGTCTCTCCTTTGATAATCACATCGCCACAGTAGTCAGGAAATCCTTCTACGTGGCACACCTCATCACAAAAGGTTTCTCATCCAGGAAAAAAGAGGTCATTGTTCCCCTCTACTCATCACTCATTAGACCCATTATAGAGTACAACACCCTTTTTGGTATGTACCTCACAAGACATCTACAACAACTGGAAAGGCCATAGAAATACCTCACAAAGAGAATTACAGGCCTCAAACAGATGCCCTACGCAGACCGTCTCTAAAAACTGCAGCTGTACTCCGTCACATATCGCCTACTCAGAGGCGATCTCTGCCTAACATACAAAGCTATGTCAAACCCAGAGCTGTTGGACATGCTCCACGTAAAGAAATCCCAATCCCTCCGAGCTACACACTGTAGGGACCTAAATCTTGTCACCACAATAAACAGAACATGCTGGAGGGATAGATTCCTGTCCCAGAGACTTCCCATACTCTGGAACAAACTATCTATCTATATCAAACAAAGCTCCTCATTAGCACTCTTCAAGAAAAATCTTCATGATTTGATGGGAGATAGGAAGTTCACCCCAGGGATCACTTCTGTGGCTCTACTTGACAGGGGCACAGGAAAATAATTTTCTTGGGTGGCAAAAGCCAGGGTACCGTTTGGCTAGACTTATATAGGCCCTAGCGCTAATAGCCTAGTACCTACCTATGAACCTTGCTGCAATCTCTTTGCTTCCCTTTCAAACAACAAATGCAGCGCTTCTTTGCCCTTTTTCCCCCAGAAGGGGAGTCACCGAGAGATGCTTTGACTCATGATTGGCCCACGGGTCTCCTCTACGCTTATCCTCCAACTCCCTTGATACCCCTATTTTTGAAGAAAGCAATTTGGTTGAGATGCAAGGTGATCCTCATTGCTCCATTCTGGCCTCGACAAGTGTGGTTCCCCTTCCTTCGGCCTCACCTATAACAACCTCCATGAATCCTGGATACTCGTCAGGACCTAATCTCTCACCCCAAGGGTTTACTCCCCCAAATCTGTCCACTCTCAAGCTGACAGCTTGGTTTCTCCACTTCCATTAGTCTCCAGGCAGGAAATTCTCTCCTCATCTGTTCTCGATATAATTTTGGCCTCCCATAAGCCATCCACCAGAAAACTCCACAGAGATAAGTGGAAAAGGTTCGCTCTCTGGTCTAAAGAACAGATGTTAGACCCCTTCTCAGCTCCTGTATCTATTATACTTCAATACATTTCTGAGTGTTTTGAGAATGGAGCATCAGCTTCTACTATTCAAGTCCACTTGGCAACTATCTCCAATTTTCATAACGGTCTAGAAGGTGTTCCCCTTATCTCCATCCGCATGTGCAAGACCTTTCTCAAAGGAGTTTTCTGTAGCAGACCCCCCAATCAGGCGGCCTGTAGAGACATGGAATCTCCCCCTCTGGTATTACAGTCTCTCTCTTTACCCCCTTTTGAGCCTGCTGAAAAATGTGACCTTAAATTTCTATCATGGAAATCTCTATTTTTGGTGGCGGTCACATCAGCTAGATGGATATCGGAATTGCAAGCCTTATGTGTCAAGTGTCCGTATTTAATCTTTCATAAAGACAGAATATCTCTTCGTACTAATCCATCTTTTCTCCCCAAAGTGATTTCTGATTTCTCTGTCAACCAGTCCATTGAGCTCCCAGTGTTTTTCCCAAATTATTCCAATAAAGGAGAATACTGTCTACATTCATTGGATGTACATAGACAATTACGTTTTTACTTGGATAGGACTAAATCTTTCCGCAAGTTGGATCAACTTTTCATCTTCTCTGGACAAAAAATGGGATATGCTGTATCAAAAGTCACTTTATCAAAATGACTCAGAGATTGTATTACTTTTTCATACTCACAAGCGAATGAACCTAAACCTGTTAATGTCAAAGCTCATTCAATGAGAGCCATAGCTACTTCTGTTGCTTTTCACGCCAAAGCTTCTATGGATGACATTTGCGCAGCAGCTATTTGGGCTAAACCCCATACTTTCATCGAACATTGCAAATTGGACATCGTCTCCAGGGGAAGAGCGGCCTTTGGCTCAATGGTTCTCAGGAATGTTCTAATATAAGGGCCACCCAGGTTTTCAAGTAGCTTGGGATTCTGTCCCATCATTGATGAATGGGAAGAAAATTAACAACATTAAATAAAGAAGTTATGTCTTACCATAATATTCCATCTGTGTTGTTCATCACATCTCTCCTTCCGCCCCATCAATGGCTTCTGGAGGATCTTATGGGTCCTTGTGGTGTTTCAGGGTTTCTGCACAGAAATGGCCTCTGCTTTTACTTCTATATGTTGCATGCAAACTCGATCTGAGGTAACTGGGAGAAGGGCATTGTGGGTAGCAGCCGAGCTCGAGAGTTTTTGTTGTACGCAAGCTTGGTATAAGGCCGACTCAGTTCCGAGGGCTTAGAACTAAACCCATCAGTGATGAATGGAAGAAGATCAACAACACAGATGGAACGTTATGGTAAGACATAACTTATTTTTCTGTGGCAGGCCATTCCAGCACTCCTGAAAGGAGGCCCACCTGTCCCCCTCTGGAGGCAGTCGGGGGCAGATTGTCACTGTACCCAGAAGCCTGGCTAAGTATCACAAAAGACACAAGGGTACAGTCAATAATGTCCAGGAGATACAGCATTCCTTTCTCCCTGCCACCTCTTCCCAGAAAACAAAAGTCAGTCCCAGATGTGCCACCCAATCTACGGGATCAAGCAAACCTAAAAGTTCAAAGGTTGCCAGAAAAATGAGTCATCCAAGAAGTCCCCACAGACCAACTTGGATCTGGAACTTACTCAAGGTTCTTTTTAGTTCCAAAGAAAACAGGGGACTGGAGGCCCATTTTGGATCTCAGCAGACTGAACAAGTCTGTCAAGAAAACAAAGATGTTATGTGATCCTATCACATTACCAATCTGAATGATGGCCGATCCTCGGCTCGCTCTCGGCTAGCGCTATGCCAAAATGAAGTCTCTTATTGGCTGAGAGCTACTATATCCCAGGATGCACCACTGCCAGTCCCCAGATCTCGTTTCTTTTATTACACAAAAGTTCTGTTTTACACAGCTAATGTCAAGCCCTACATTATTACTGTAAGCTATGGGTTTTGTCTAAGCGAATCTACAGTTAATATTTAACATCATGTCTCAAACCCTTAAAATGTTCTACCTAGGCTTAAAGACTTTAAAATTGCTTAAATGATGTTTTAAGATGTCTGTTGATTTAGTATTTGTTTTGTGTATATTAAGCTTGGCTGCAGGATGTTGCGTATGTCATCTTTTTCTTCAAGGGCAAGGAAAGAGAGGAAAAAGAAAAAAAAATAAATTAAATTAAAAGGTACCCTCTTGATGCTTTCTCTAGCCTTGTCTTCCTCCAAAGAAAAGAAAAGGGCTTGAGCAGTTCCGTGGTCGTCCCGACCAAGACAGAGACCTAGGCGCAGGCCTCCTCGCCCGGCTCCAAAGACTTGAGGGAGAACTTCTGCCCCTCTGCCCTCAGATATAGCTCTCCTGGGCTTGGCCCCCGATGGCTGGGAGCCGAGGCGGGTCACACCCCGTCAGCTCCACTGCTTCCGGGCTTCCCTTCGCCGGTTCTTGAGGTTCTTTCAGAACCCCCCCAGGAAGAGACTGAGAGAAAAAAGCAGTGGACTCTGGAGTCTGTACCATGGACCTTGTGGGTATGGATGATGGAGGGTCCCCTCCCCCCCCCTCGGATGTCTCTCGGATGAAGACATCTTCTAGACATAGAGATCGAAGAGGGGCTGCTGACGGCCCAAACTCAAACCCCCTCTGCGTCCTCTGCTCCTCTCAAGGCCTTTGGCTCAGCCTCCGCCTCCTGGTCTGGTTCACTCGCCCGAGCTTCGAGATTTAGGATTTTGGATTTGCATTAGGCGTGCATCGGATACCTCCGGTTCCGGTCCCTTCAAACAAAAACAAATTCTTATCTGCTCCCCGAGAAGGAGTTTTCTAAGGAAAGGCGTGGCTGTACCATGGTGGTGTGGTGCATCTGCTACACAACAGGGCGTGGCAGAGGCTTCGCGTCCATCCATCCTCTAATAAGGAGTCTAGGAGTATGATGAGGCTCAGGGCGAAGAGGCAGGGTGCGTGGCTCTAGAGGCCCTGGGTCTTCTTCAGTTCTTCTATCGCCCGGCTCGCTTCCTTCAGTCGTCCTCCGCTTCTCCTCCCATGGTGAAGAACACCCTTACCTAAGGGAGCAGACAACTTACTCCGCTGTGAGTGAGGGAAAGACGTTAGCTTTCCTTGCTCGGGGGCACTTATTCCACCCCTTTTCCAAGGCCAAAGGAGGGGAGGAAACGTGAAGTTTTCGAAAATTTTTTCTTTTTCTCCCAAGGGAATTTTCAAGTGAGGAGGCGGATTCAGAGAGACGCCAGAGAGGCGAGAGGGCCCCGCGGCAGAGAGCAGAGGTGAGCTGATTGGCTCGTCAGCTCAGCCTGCGTCATGAGAGTTGCCGGGTGTGGGATCGTCTGCTGTGCCCGGGAGCCCAGTCCAAGCCCCTTGAAGCCAAGCACCTAAAGCCGCAGTCATCATCACTCCGGATCGATATGCCGGAGGTTACGGAACATCCCATTCACTCATTCCCCCCACCGTCCAAAAGCCGGACCGACCCACCACCCAGTAAAAGGAAATGGCAGCCGCGGCTGGCTAAAGGCCTGAAAAAGAGTCAATCAACCGGTCCGGTCCCCTGGGATCCGGATCATCAAATTATTCCAGTTCTTTTTAGTGCAAAAGACAGGGACCTGAGACCAATATTGATCTCAGCAGACTGAACCAATCCGTCACCGAAATCAAATTCAAATAGTCGTTACAATCCATTTCTCCATTGTTTGAGAAAGGATGTTTGACAGCCTGGGAGTCTCTCCATTCTCAATCCTTTGGTCTCACAGGTGTCCCCAGCCCCAAATTAAGTAGTGGCGGTTAGGCAGAATTGTTGGAGACAAGAGAAGTTCCCAATGAAGTGTTTCCCTATCCTGACGACTGACCTGTTGCCACCACAGGCATACTAACATGACAAACCTCAAAGCCACATCTCCTGGGTGTTACCCTGGGATTACATTCTGGTCAAAGTCTCTGTCTTGCTGCCCTCTCAGCATAAAGTTCATAGGGAGCAGGAGAGAGAGAAAGATGATCTTGGCGTCTTTTCTTCCTGCGAAAGGATCCAAACTTTTGGCGACAGATTAGGCCTGGGGGGGGGGGGGGGGGGGGCAGGCTAGTTCAGGGCTCCTGGCTGCGGGCCGAAGCTCTTCTCCCACATCTTCTCCACAGAAATGAGGGCTGTACCCTTATCCCCCAGGGCCTTACACTACAGTTTTCCTCAGGGGCATCATCGCGCCATCCACACAGACAACATGTGGGTGGTTTGGTATCTGAACAAACAAGGAGGGACGCTTCTTGGTAGCCACATCCATCAGGAAAAATATATATGGCGGACAAAACAAGCAGGACAATTTCTCTCTCTCCACGAATGGTCTCTAAACCGCTAATCCATCATTGGCCCTTTAGCTTCAATGTGACAGCTTGGCTCCTCCACTGAAGCCTTAGTTTAGACCAGGCGTCAGTTCCGACAGTTTTGTTCACATTTTATATGACCACCTGAACACACTAACAGTCGGTACCTCAGTAAGTGGCTCAAGGAGCTGTTGCTTAGAGGGCTAAGACCTTCCGGCTCCTGACCTCCTGCGTTTTTAAACATCCCTGTTTAACAATCAGGGATCTTCTGTCTCAACCATTACTATTAAGTTCAACTAGCTCTCTATCTCTCCATGATCGCACCCTCTCCTCTCCTTTTGATGAGCCACCACAGACTGCAAAACATTCATTAAAGGTGTGAAATCTGTTAGAACCACCAGTTTTCATCCTTTCTTAGTGGCTATTGCTAAGCAAAGCGTCCAGAGCTTCAAGAAGCCCTGTCTATTAAACCAATTTTATTTTTCCCAGAAGATGGAATCTATCACTTCAGGCAATCTTATCTTCCTTCTGTGGTTCCAAAGGTCTTTCTTAGTTTCTCTTCCTCCTACTTCTCTCTTTCTTTTTTCTCTTTCTAATCAGAAATGAAGCAGAATCTCTCCATAAATTGATGTTCACAGCAGGATTCGTTTTTTTTATTTAGACAGGAACTCTTCAGATTTCAGACCAGTTGTTTGTGTCTTTCTCAGATCTCAGATAATAGGAAAGTGCCACAGAAGCCACAATTTTATTCAAAAAAATGGATAGCATTGCATAGGCCTATTCTTTTCTTGAATACACATCTCACATCTCATCAATCATCTCATTCTACCATTTCTATGAAAGCTCATTCTATAGCATTCCATTTCAAGCCAATATCATAAATTTACGCCGGTGCTACTTGTCCAACTCCCACACACTTTCATTTCCCCACTACAATGGATGTGGCATCTAAAGGACGAGCATCATTTGGTTTTGGGGGTACTCAGGAGTGTTTTTTCCAGTGAGCCACCCAGGATTCAGGTAACTAAAAGTTCTGGATGGTGACACTGCAGTCCAGTCTTCCCTTTCTGGGAAAGGACAATTGGATTGCTCCATCAATCTCCAGGATACGTACGACCACATCAAGATGGACAGGCAATCCAGGCGATATATACGCTTCCGGATGGGAGCCAGTCATTACCAGTTCAGAGCTCTACCCTTTGGTCTCACTACAACCCCCAGAGTGTTCACCAAATGCATGGCAGTAGTTACGGCTCACCTGAGGAGTCTAGGATTCCGGGTGTTTCCATATCATGACGACTGGCTCCTTACCGCCGCCACCAAGCATCGACTACTCAGGGCAAGGGACACCAAAATTCATCTCTGTTCAGAGCTAGGCATCACTATAATTTACGAAAAATCTGCCTTGTTTCTCTGTCTACATATTACATTTATAGGAGCAGATTTAAATACAAAAGACATGATAGCAAAATTGCCTCAGGAGAGTGTCAGCCATATGACATCAGGTTTCAATCTTGATCAGGAGAAAGAAGATTCAAGCAAGATTTATTCTCAAAGTGCTAGGCTTGATTGCGGCAGCAATAACACTAGTTCCCTTGGCACTCTTCCATATGAGGATGTTGCAGTGGCTTCTATTTGCTCAATGGTCCATGCAGGATCTACCCATGTCACGCAAGATTCTCATCAAAGAAACCTGCGAAAAGGATCTACAATGGTGGTTTCAGTCTATGCATGTAACGATAGGCAGGCTGTTCATCCTTCCCCAGCCATAGTGACCATGAATGCTTCCCAGATAGGGTGGGGGGGGGTCATTATTTGGGACAGACTGTTCAAGGAACTTGGCAACAACATGAGTACCACTTGCACATCAATGTCCTGGAGATGAGAGCAGTGCTTCTGCTGTTTCAAGCACTCCAGGGCTCTCTACCTACAGGGATGATTGCAATTCAGACAGCATGTCCATAGTGTGGTATATCAACAAGCAAGGTGGAACCAGATCTTACCCCTTGTGATGAGAGGCTCAAAGAGTATGACAATGGGCGATGTCTTCTCAGTGCTTTCTGATTGCAGTGCACATTCTGGCGAGATCCAACGTGATAGTAGACAAGCTAAGCAGGGCAATTTTGATGCCACAGGAGTGGTCCCTGAAGCAAGTAATTGTGAATCAAATTTTTCACAAGTGGGGCCAACCTTGCTGCGACCTTTTTGCCACATTCATCAATACCAAATACAGCAGCTAATTTGCCCTAGTTCCCAAACTGGGGCATTCACCTAGGGATGCACTTGTTCATGATTGGACCCTGGGACTTCTTTATGCCCCACCTCCCATTTCCTCTAATACCCAGCATTTTTCAGAAAGCAAAATCTCTGGGTTGCAAGGTAATCCTCATCGCCCCTTACTGGTCTTGTCAAATTTGGTTCCCCTTCCTATGGCCCCATCTCCAGGAGGAGCCTTGGATCCTGGACCCAGTTCCAGATCTCCTGGTGCATCAGTCAGGAACACTCCATCCATCTATTCAGACATCTCAAGCTGACATCTTGGTTTCTCCACTTCCCGTCTTAGCCAAACTTCCTGAGATTTCCCCAGCAGTACGACACATTTTGATCTCTTCTCACAAATCTACAACTAGAAAGCTTTATGCTAGCAAATGGAAGAGGTTCTCATGTTGGGCAGTCAAAAAATCATATTGACCCTTTTACTGCACCCATTTCAAAGGTCCTGTAATTTCTGAGACTTTTAACCAAGGCACCAAAACTTCACAAAATTCATAGGTTCATAGATTAGTACTAAGCTAACTACCCTTGAGAGCCATTTTAAGCCTAGACAATTATCCCTTGTGAGACTCAAACCCTGCACCTTGTTTTTGTAAGGCAAACACCTTAAATATTAGGCCACCCTCCCAACCCTTACATACGAAAAACTGGATAACCAGGCTGCAGATACGACACGACTCACAGAGATGATGTATAAAACTCTTTACTAGTGCTTCCCGGTACCTCGACTTAACAGCCTTTCAAAGGAATAATTTTAGCACCAAATGCAACAACTTTAAATACAAGTTGGAAGGCTAATTGACACATCACTATTCAATTGCAAATAGTGTTGATGATTAAACACTGCATATTAACCCTTTCTAAGTCGTATGCACACACAATCTCCAATGTGCAAAATACAAAAAATACAAATAACAGTTGTAGTACTAAATATAAATATGAATAATGCACCCAGGATGTATAAAGTTTGTGCACACATATATAAATATAAAGTTTGTGCACACATACATGATTTAAGAACATCCCAATAATTCATATTTATACAATAGAACTTTATGACCTTGTAGATGATAAATAAAACATTTATAATGAAATATTAACATGTTACATGTTGGTAAATCTGATAAATGTTCCTAACACATACAGTCAAAATACTGAGATATCAAAAACACATTCAGCTACATATGCGTCACCCTGAAATGCATTTCATAACTTAATATGGTATTAATTAAAAATATATTGTGTTATAATATATATGAAAAATTATTCTTTATTGTTAAACATTAATATTACATTCCTGATTTAAACCCTTAGAAAACAGTGTACCAAAGTTAATAATCAGCTTTGTCTCTAATTTTAATAACCCAGTGAGAAACTCTTCATCTTGTTTGTTGAGAGGTTTGGCCAAAATACTAAAAAACAAACTTAACATCTGACCCAGCATGAGCTACCTGAAAATGATGTGCCACAGGATTTTCAAACCTGCCATGTTTGATATCACCCAAATGTTCCATGATACGATTTTATACCATTCTCTTAGTTTGTCCTATGTACCACCTTGTGGGTTTACACCCACAGCCTGTAATATAAACAACCCCATAGGACCGGCAATTGAACAAATCCATGGCCTTAAACTTTTTGCCATTTATATAAACTCCATCTAAATTTCGAACTCTGCTGCATACCTTACAACGTCCACATGAATAACAACTTGTCTATGTCCAACTTCCATTAGCTTTCTTCATGTTTAATAACTCCTTCAGATTTGAAAATCTACTATATGAGAACGCATATTCTTTTAGGGAACAAACCTGCCAGGGTAGGATCATTGGCTACCATGGGCCAAAACCTCTCTACAACCATCTTTAAATTCTTTGAAAAGGGGGAGTTCTTGGAAACAAAGAATATTTTCTCTTCACTGTCTTAGGTTCATAGGTAAGTACTAGGCTATCTGCCCAAGGGCATTTATAAGCGTAGCCAGAATGTGTTGGCTTTTGCCACTCCCTTAGATTAGTTCCCTGTGCCTCTGTCCAGCAGAGCCATTAGTTCCCTGTGTCACTGTCCAGCAGAGCCACTGCAGTGATCCCTGGGGTAAATTTTCTGTTTCCCGTCCACCCATCAAGGTTTCTCTTGAAGAGTTAGTGAGGGGCTCTGCCTGATGTATATTGGAATACTGTTACAAAGCATGGAGAGTCTCTGGGACAGGAATCTATCCCTCCAGCATGTCCTATTTATCATTGTGGTGAGGTATATATCTCTAGAGCATGTGGCTCTCCGGGATTTGTTTTTTTTTTAGGTGGAGCATGTCCATCAATTCTGGGTTGGACATGGTCTTGTATGTCAGGCAGAGATTACCTCTGAGTAAGCGGTATGCAACCGAGTACAGCTGGAATTTCTTGAGTCAAGCTGCATAGGGCATCTGTGTGAGGCCTGTAATCCTCTTGGTGAGGTACTTTTATGGTCTTTCCAGCTGTTGCAGATGTCTTGTAAGGTGCATCTCAAATGGAGCGTTGTATTCTATGATGATCTAATGAGTGATGAGTAGAGAGGCACAATAACCTCTTTTGTTCTAGATGCAAACCCTTTTGTGATTAGGTGGGCCATATAGAAGAATTTTCTTAACCACCTTGGCAATATGATTATCAAAGGAGATATTACTATCTACTTGGGTCCCCAGATCCCTTATTACATTTTCTGTATTTAGGGGAGTACCACCTATGTGGTAGTTCATGGGTACGTTGTTTTTTCCAAAGGGGATGACTATGCACTTTTTGGCATTTAGCTTGAGGCCATGATTTTGACACCAGGTATCTGTCTCAGTGAGACCCATCTGGAGGATGTCTGTATCAGCCAGAGAATCAATTATGGCCCCTAGTTTGCAGTCATCTGCGAACTTGGTCAGCCATAGTCCTCCTATGCTTGCCTGTACCTCTGAGAAGTATATACCGAACAGGAGGGGTCCTAGGACTGAGCCCTGGGGGACGCCACTTGTAACCGGTTTAGAGTCAGACGTAGAGCCTGCAACTCTCACCATGTGGGTGCTATCCATGAGCCAGTTGGCAACCCATCTCGTGACGTATGGGTTTATGTTCAAGCTGGTGAGCTTGTCTATAATACTAGAATGGGGAATTGTGTTGTAAACCTTTGCGAGGTGTAGGTAGGCTGTGTGGACCTCCTTTCCCTCGTCTAATGCCTTGGTAACTGTCTCAAAGAAGTCCACCAGGTTTAGGAGGCATGATCTGCTCTTAACAAAGCCAAACTGGGTAGGTTCCAAGGTTTGCAGTTTCCCAATGTCTCTGTTAATGAGTTCCATGATGATGCGTTCTATAGCCTTGCAGACCAGGCTAGTCAGGCTTATAGGCCGATAGTTCCCATGGTCCGTTGTGGCTCCATCTTTGTGGAGTGGGATAACTATTCCTGTGTGCCACTCTGTGGGTATGTAGCCTGTAGAGAGGCTGAGTTTGAACAGTGTGTTTAGGTGAGGGGTTAGTTCATTTTGGAGCTATTGTAAGACGCAGCCTGACACCGTCCGGTCCCATTGAAGCTGTATTTTTGTCTTTGGATAGGGCTGTTTTAACCTGTGTGTCGGTGATTGACTGGGCCCTAAATTCTTCTGGTATGGTTATGGGCCCTTTAGGGGGTGAGAGGGGGGTGACGTTTGCACTAAACCTGTTTGATAGAATGTTGGCAATATCAGTCAGTTAGGTGTATTTTGTGCCATTCTGCACTAACTCAGAGCAGATCTGTGAGTTTCCACTTAGGTTCTTGACATAGCTAAAGAACGCTTTGTGGTTATCTTTGGAGTCATTGGCAATTTTTCTTTCAAAACTAGCCTTGGATGATTTAATGAGGGATCATAGTTTCTTGCTGATACTGATCAGGGATGTCTTTCCTTCTTGGGATTTTACTCTTTTCTGTACTAGTTTCCTCCTTCTGTTGTATAGCTTGTTTATGGCAGGGGTCCACCAGACTGGTTTCCTTATCTTGGAGGAGTGAGTCTTGGTTTTACTTGGCATAGCACGATCCATGCATTCCTACAGATGCTCATAGAGTGCCTTTGTAAAGGTTTCAGCAGCTTAGACAGCATTGTCCTTTAGCATGGGGGCTGTGAACCTTTCCACCTCAGTCTTAAGTAATGTGAAGTTTGCTTTTGAAAAGTTTTTCATGGTGGTTTCCTTGATTGGGGGTGGGGGCGGAATGTAGATATCCAGAGCGATTAGTCTATGGTCTGATCTAACCAGCGAGGGGTTGATCTCCAGTGTGGAACACCGATTGCCCATGTTGGTGATGACCAGGTTGAATATGTTGTTCCCTCTGGTGGGGGTGTTGACCAGTTGATCCAGGGCGTTCGAGTTTATAAATTCTATGAAGCGTTGGGCAAGGGAGTTAGTACTTGAGTAGTTCTCCCAGTTTATGTTTGGGTAATTGAAATCACCCAGTATTAGGGTGTTTGGTAGGACCTTCATATTTCCCAGTGTCTCCAGAAATGCGGAATGGGGGTCCTGGGCCATGGTGGGTGATAAAGCTACAATTTGGATTGCAGTTTTGCCCATTGTTGCTCATGGATGATCTCTGATGCATTGTGCTGTGCCACTAACCTGGAGGTGTGGATATCCTTGATGAATATGGATACACCCCCACCTTTTGTGTTTCGGTCCTGGTTCTGTGGCCAAAAGGTATGGTATGAGTTATAGCCTAGTAGTGCTGGGGTGCTCTCAGGAGCCTTAAACCAGGTTTCTGTTACTGCACAGATGTCGATGTTCTCCATACTGAGGAGTGCTTCGAGTGCGCGCATTTTGAGGTTTAGACTTCTGGCATTGAGTAGCATTACCCTCAGTTTTTGGTTACTTGGGCTATTTATGGTAGTGGGTTTGTTTTTTGAGCCTTGCCTAAAAAAGGCACTATGGGAGTGGCAAGAGCCTTGGCCAGTATTCAAAAGCCTAAGGGTGAGAGGTGCAAGCCATCTCTTGCGAAGCAACATGGCTTGTCAAGCATGTCTTCCCAAGCGGACAGATACTAAAATCCCCTTTGAATGACACCAGAAACTTAGCCAATTGTTGAAATTGATAATTTTTTCTTTATACTGTGGCATCATTCTTGGTGAGGGCAGGATACTACTCAGGGTCATACCAGCCTGGGCTACATGATCAGAGAGCTCTTCCATGTCTCTTTTCATGTAGTCCAGTGAGGTACTTCTCAGGTCATTCACACCAACATGGACAATGACAGAGCTGTATTTGTACTTGTTCTGGAGTGACCTGAGTGCTTGTGTTATTTGGCGGATCCTGGCAACCGACAGGCAGCTAACTGTAACGTTCTCCTTGTCCAGCCTAGTTAGTGGGACATCAGTGTGCCTGAGTATAGAGTTGCCTATTACTAGTGTGTTGGGTATGTTATTTTGCTTTAAGGGCTGTAATTCCGTGTCATACTGATTATGTGAAGTATGTATTTCATGGTTGGTGATGGGGTGTGGAGGTTGCTTGGATGTCTGCTTTGGAAGTCTCTGTTGCTTTTGAAGATTTTTATTTAGAGCCTCCGAGTATGTTTTCATGTATTCATGTGTGTTATTTGCTGGTGTTGGTTTATTAGGTCTATGTGAGACTGGTGGTGTGTTGCAAGTATTACCCTTCTCCTCTTGACTGTCAGTTCCAGTCTTGGGTTGAGAGAGCTTTGCCTTTGGCTGTATAATTGCATCTCTCGCATATGTTAGTGTTTGGTGGTAGGAGAAGAGGGTTGTCTGTGTACATGAGGCAGTTGTAACATTGCCTCAAAATGCCCAGATTCACCAGTTGGACTGGGAAGTACACTGGAAACTGCCCTTTGGACATGCCTGAATAGGTAGAGTAAGCTGATTTTCTGATTGTCTGCTGGGGACGATTAGAGAGCCTTGTCCTTCTGGACAGTATAGGGGGGGTCTAGTGCTACGGATAATTAGTGCTTGCTATGAGTTTTAAGCAAGTGCTTGACTGTGAAATGAATGGTTTGAGTGCTAAAGTTGAAGGTTTGTCTAGTTCCAAGTGAAAAATTGAAGAGTAGACTTCATGGAGCCAAGAATAGTTTAACTCTAGCTAAACGGTGCTGCCCAGTGTGCAAAACCGCACAAATGCAGTTTTTATAGCAGGGAAGTGAAAGAGAGAGAAATTAGCCCAAAATGACCGATAAACTACTAACTTCTGGGCTGAAACTACTCCTCCAGGGACAGATATGCTGCTCAAAGCTCCCCTCTCTCACAGGTGAACAGAGTAACTTCCTTCTATCCAAGTAAGGTATGGGCAACATAGAAACTGGTAACACAGCCCTGGATTCAGCAATAACCTGAAAACTGGACTATACTAGTTAAGAAAGGCATGAAAAAGTATATATATATATATATATATATATATATATATATATATATATATATATATATATTTTTTTTTTTTTCAGAAAATAGAGCAGATACAATCAAAATTATTCCAAAATGGCCAATAAACTACTTTCTGGGCTAAAACCACTCCTCCAGGGACAGATAAGGCTGCTCAAAGCTCCCCTCTCTCACAGGTAAACAGAGAAACTTCCTTCTATCCAAGTAAGGTATGGGCAACACAGAAACTTGTAACAGCGCTGGATTCAGCAATAACCTGAAAACTGGACTATACTAGTTCAAAAAGGCGGGTAACAAGTATATATATATATATATATATATATATATATATATATATATATATATATTTTTTTTTTTTTTCAGAAAATAGAGTAGATACAATCAAAACAACACTTTAAATGCACAGAAAAGGCTATCACACTTTAGTGTGTAGCCTACAACAGTTAAATAGATTATTTTATTTTACATTTGTTAACCGGGGGTGTCAGACTGAGCCGAAAAGGCCCTTTTTCAGCAGGGGCCCTAGGAGAAAAGCTCCACAAAGAAAAATTAAAGACACATTTAGTTATTTAGACGTGATCAGTATACACACAAATTACAGGAGACATGTTTTTACAGTGGTATGCGGCACATAAA
This sequence comes from Protopterus annectens, assembly GCF_019279795.1. Lineage (NCBI taxonomy): Eukaryota > Metazoa > Chordata > Ceratodontiformes > Protopteridae > Protopterus > Protopterus annectens. Next base: position 1,688,925,597 of record NC_056729.1, read on the forward strand.
CAGTTACAGTAGAGAGAACAAACAAAAAAATATTTGTTTTAAAAATAAAGGTAATTAATAGATTTGTGGTGTACAGCTGAAATTTGGAACATAGGTAGAATACATACATAGTACACAGGTACAAGTACATACATTGTAGATTAGCCAGTGTTTGTGAGTAAGATTGAAAACTATTATCAAGTGCTCTAGATTTGTATGTATGTGTTATCTGGTTTCACTAGCCTGGGGAGCAATCATGGCACTTATTTAAACACAAAAATTACTTAATTCAAGTGCAGGCAGCAAATAAGTACAATATGTAGCAATACCAACTTTTTTAAATCACAGATTCGCTAAAAAAATGTCGTTTTAGGCGGAATTAGTTAAGACAGCAAGAAAAGCAGAAAAATTATACTTAATCACTCCAAAGTCACTCTTTTGTCTCTCTGCTGCTGTAGACACTGCAGAACACCTGGAAGTCTTCACTAATCACATCTTTAAATTTTGCCCTAAAACCACCTCGTGTATTATTAGAAAAAGTGTATGTCATTGATGATAAATTCCCAAATTTCTTTTCAGCTTTTTCAAGAATATGTGGAACATAACCTCTCTCCAACAATTTATGTCTAACTTTCTGAAATTTCTCTTTCGCGGTGTGCTTGTCGCAAGTGTTACTTAAAATGCGGTTGTACAAACCATAAGAGAGTGAGGCCAATAAATGAGGGGGATGCATACTATCAGCTAATAAAAAATTGTTGACAGCTGTCTCTTTACTGAAGGACCTGAACGATATTTCTCCGTAACCTGTTACAAAAAACTCTAAATCAAGAAATTAAATCCTTTCCCTATCAATTTTGTATGTAAATTCGAGCCCAAAATTGTTATTATTTAGGGTGTCCACGAACTCTTGAAACTCTGAAATATTGCCCCTATAAATAAAAATTAAATTGTCTATGTATCTTTTGTAAGTAATAACATGACATCTGAAAAATTCAGTATTATAAACAAAAGTTTTCAAAATGATTCATACAAATAATGGCATAGGAAGGGGCTTATGAAGCCCCTATCACAGTGCCTTCTTTTGGTAAAAAATACTGTTTATTAAACTTGAAACAATTGTGTGTTAAAGAAAACTCTAATAGTTATTAAACAAAAGTAGTACATGGACCCTCCCCCATTAACTTGCCAACTGCTTCCAAACCCCAAACATTTGTAATGCTCGTGTACAGAGCTTTAACATCCATGCCCAATTGTATTCAATATTCCACTTCATTCCTCTTATCAGGTCACATAAATCTTTGCCATTCTTAATGTGAGGTACAACTTTACTCAAATACACCTTCAACTGGTGATCCAAAAAAATACCCACGTTCTGCAAAAAGGACCCCTTTCCTGATATTATTGGCCTACCCATTGGGTTACTTAAGCATTTGTGAATCTTGGGGATAATGAAGAAATTGGCATCTCTAGGGTTCCTCACATATACTTTCTTAACATCCATTGGGGTGAAAAATCCCAGTCTCTCACCCCTTTCCAAAAGTTCCAACAATTCACCAGTAAAAACGGAGATAACATCTCCCGACACCCTAGTATAAACAGATTGGTCCCTCAACAATTCATCCACCATAGTATTATATTTAGCTCTAGGTAAAATCATCCAGTTCCCACCTTTGTCAGGCAGGGTATAAACATAGTTGTCATTCATATCTCTTAAATAATTTAAAGCTAACCACTCATTTTTATTTAAATTGTATGACATCAACGCACGCGCAAATGCCACAGAGTCAACAAAAACACTTAGCAGCTTATTAGCTCCCAATTTAATTTTAAGCGAAAACACAGATCTCTGCTTCAGAGCAGCTGGCGAAGAAAACAATTAAAAATGCCGGACAGTAGAAATTTTCCGCAAAGGGTTTAAAAGTATTGCGGAACCTTATACAGCAAGGACAATTTCTAAACCACATTTTGTAATTCTTAACGCTTTTATAAAATTAAAGAACTTTGAGCCACACATTATTGTGATTGGAAGAGACTTAACTTTAACTTTGCAAAAGCTTTGTGAAATTAACAGTTTTCTGATTTAAAAATACCCTGTCCCTGTTGTGCCTCCCATCCTTTTTTACCCTCGTTTTTTTGTGTGGTTTTAGTGTTCTCCAGTCAGGCCTTTTTTTGTTTTAACTTATTACAGAAATCCTACACCTGTGATTGAGTTTTGGTCATAAAACTTTGTTCAGATTACGTTGTGTCTGATTGTTTTTTGTTTCATCAAAAGACAGTCAATCAGTCAAGTAAGAAACCTTCTTTTCAAAAAAACTTTTAAAGTTAATTAGTCAATGTCTTTATCTTGTTTGCTATTTAACAGCTTCTTTCTTTGTTTTTTAGTGTCGGTTGAAATCAGAGTCAAGGAAAAAAGTTTATTTTGTTCAGGGTCCATAATCACTCCTCCTCGTGAGGAAAAGAATCCTAGCCTCGCTTTCAAAAATCATTATTGTGTAATTTTTACTCGCTCTAAATCAAGCTTTTCTCCAGCTCAAAGTCACTTGGATGCTTAAACAAAACAACAAGCTTTCTGCAGCTCTGCCTTCGCTTTTTTTGGAGTCCAACTCCTCTCCAGGAAAAAGAACCCATTCTTAAAGGCGCTCCTCTGCCCGAGCCGAGTAAAGTCCTCGGCCAAAGGCTTAATGACTCCTTGGGCTCGTCAGCTCCGTCAGTCCGCGCTGGGGAAAGGAGTCACCTTCCTCCTGCTTTCTCGGGGTCACTGACTGCTGCTGGAACATCCCTCACCCCCGGAAATTGGCCTCGAGAGCCACGCACTCGATAGTCCTGGCTCTGGGAGCCCGGGGCGCCCCCAAACCAGTTGGGGGGGGTTGGAGCTCCATCACCTGGTCTGCCCCGCAGTATCCTTGGGCCCCTAGCCCTTTCTCCCCAGCCCCCGGGCAGTCCCTCCTCGGCAATTCCTCCTCCCCAGTATGGAGGGGGCGCACCGACTAGACAGCATTGGCCTTCCCGTATCTGACTCAGTTGGTGCTGCGGCCCCATCTCGCACTGGCTCAGTTGGCTCTAGGTCATTCTCCTCCGACAGTTGGCTCATGTTGGTGGTGCTGGACTGTTCCTCATGCGCATCTGTGGGTCGGCCTGGTCCCCGGCTCCGACCTTGTTCTCTTCGAGCCTTGATGAGCTGGGGGAGGAGCCGGCTGGCTCCTGGGGTCTCGTTTCTCCCGGCGAGTGAGGAGTGCCGGAGCCGTGGGATCTTCGAGCCTCCTTAGGGCTCCTGTCCCGGCTTCCACTATGGTTTCGGGTCCGTCTCTCCTTCTCGGTTCTTGGGGGCTGGGGTGTCCCTGGGTCCTTGGGCCAGTGCTTCAGCGTCTTTGGGGAAGCCTCTCCGGCTGCGGGGAATCTCCTCACATCAGAGTCTTCCTTGACTGTTCCTCCCACTCCAGGGAGGAGTTGTCCCCGGCTACTGGAGGTCCCCTGGATTGGGGTTTGAAGTCGCTCACCGGCCCAAGTCCCCATGGGAGGACGGATATCTTTGAAGAGATCTAGCAGTCCACCCCCCTGGCCCACGCTCTCCCCACACCTGGTTCCTCGGATCTTGGAGGGGACCTGAGCTCAGAGGAGATGATGTCAGGTCTCCCCCAAGAGAAGAGAGAGACCCCCCCAACGCCCTGCGTGTCTCCTAACACCCCTCTGCCCTTGTGTTCCCGAAGCTCCTCCCTCGAACAATGCTCCACCCCGCCACATCTGTCAGTCTCTCCGAAACCTTCAGGCTGTAGGATTTCCCCTCTGCTGACCGAACATGCTCTCAAGGCCCTGTGCTCAGCCGCCTGCATTCATCAAACAACACGAGGCACACCGGAGCCTGGATTCACTTCAGTGGGCGTCTCCAGATACCGTGTTGTGGAAGCTTTGAGGACCCACACAACTGGGAAGGCCCACCCCCTTTCCCAATCCTCTCTAAATAAGAAGCTGTGGATGAGATGTGGGGGCATTGCGCACAGCTGCTATTATGGTCAATTGAAGCTCCGTCCCTAGCATATTTACCACATTCCCACAGGCAGCAGTCTAGGAGCGTTCAGCTCTGACTTCCATCTCCCTCAATTTCTAGCTCCCAGAAATGAGGCTCAGTTTTGGCACATTCAGGAGGGATTTAGAGGATTTCTGTCTTCCTCCATCAGTCCCATCGGAGCACGGCCTGAGAGTATGCGGCTCAATGTTGGCTCCACTCTCCAAAGCCGCCCCGCGCTCCTCGCTCATTTCAGGAGGCCTTCAGGTCGAAGGTAGCCGAGACACTCAGGCGGGCGTGAGCAAGAGGAAGCCTCCCCAAGACCGTGGGGTTTTTATTTATTCGGAAGTCAAAGACTTTATCCGCCTCCTTTTCCGCTGGTCCTGGTCCTTCCGTAAATGAAGACAAGTTACGGGACAACAGCAAGGCCGAGGAAGTTGAGCAGAGGGCAATAGCAGGGTTTTTCGCCACCAGAGCTCGGAGGGATCTGGAGGCCCTTGGATCCAGCGATGGAAGGAGGAGGGCGTCAGCTTTGCCCCCTCACTCCGGCTGGGCCGTTCAGCTTCTCAGCCCTTCCAGAATCAGAGTGCCTGCACCCAGTCCCATGCCCGGATCTTGCCCCCTGCACCCACAGATGCCCCCCAGGACCCCGCACTAAAAGCCACCACACCTCATGATTCACACCACCGGCCAGCGCCCCCCGCCTACATGAACATAGCTTTGTTCCCGTCACAAACACCTAAACAGACCAGAAAAGACAGAGGACACTTGGGGTTCTTTGAAAGAAAAAAGACAATCCTCAAGGGTTCCAACCCCACCAATCCAGACCCCCCTGATCCCACAAAAAAATCTCAAGGGAAATTTTGGCTTTCCAAAGCTTAAACCTTGAATTCAGAAGGGATCTCAGCAGACTAAACTAATCCCATCGACCTCCCATTATTGAATGGTCATGTTACCTCAATTCTTTAGCGTGCAAATGCATAGATCTCCAGGACCTAATGCAATCTGTCAATGCAATCCACCCACCCTGATTTCCACGTTTTACCGTGGTCTCCGTTTGTTTCCATTCCCCTCACAGTAGTCCACACCTTGCATGACTGCCTTGGTCACTCAGCCCGGACTCAGGCGTGATCACATCCTCATCTATGGTAGCTCCTGGGCACCTGTCTGGTCCCCCTCCTCACAGCCACCCCCCACCAAGCAGCTGCCTGTGTCTCACCTCTGCCACATCAGTCTCTCACTGCACACAGTGCCCATCTTGGACAGGCTCCTGTTCCCAGAGCATGCTGCTTTTCCAAACTGCCAAAGGTTCTCTTCTAGACAAGGCCAACCTCAAGCCTACTTTCTTCCACAATCCCTGGGAATTAAGATCAAGGCCCCTCAAAGTCAGAAGCTGATTCAAACTTCGATGCCCTCCATTTCAGCTCCATTCAGATAGCAAGATAGGGCTCTTGCTTGATCCTTGGTGTGTGGCAAGAAACTTTAGCGCCATTTTCAATCCCATCTCAAGATCCAAGGCCCATTGTGATGGTCCTCTACAAGTTTTAGGTTTGGCTGATCTAGAACTCAATTTTTAAAATCAAGGAAGCAATTTGTTATTCCCAATTCAGTTTCACCCCTCCGACACAGATGCCTCCTCAGATCTTTGGGGGATTCACCCTTCATCCATTACCAGGGCAGGGAGAACTCCCATCATTGGTTTTCTCCCACACCAATGTATTGGAGATGAGAGGGTTGTTGTCTTTTCAGGTTCCTCTTCCAAGATTGTCCCTCAGGACAGACAATGTGCCGGGTTGTCACATGGAGTCTGTCACCTGGTCAGGATAGTTCAGGCTCCTGCAGGTCACACCTTGGCCACTTGTCACAATTCTGGCAGAAGAACATGGGCCGTGACCAAGGCCTACAAGCCCACGGAGCCATTTCTCCCACCTGGCATAATTCAAGCCAGACAAACAGAGAAAGACTATTCGGGAGAATGGGATCTAAACACTAGTTGCCCCTAAGCAAAACAAGGGTCAGTTGCAGAGTTTTCCAGAGGGGGAAGCCAAGGCATCAACAGCACCTTTACTAAAACACAAACTCCACTTCTGGGCAATCAAATACACAAGCAGACAAAACTTCTTCCACTCTAGCACCCTCACTTAAGCAACAGGGCCTCGGCATGCATTTCCTCTTGCTTCACTTTTCTCCCAATGGCTTCTGCTAAACCTTCTCACAAACATCCTCTATTGTAAAAGTGGATGCTCTAAAGCCTCCTCTTCATGGCAGGGGGGTGCTGCTATGGATGCGTGGCTTGTCTCTTGGATTAATCTAACTCTTGATCTCTTCGGATCTGCTAATTCATCAGTCGGCCTCAAAAGCTTCCTGTCAGTTTGAACCTTGGCTGACGGCTTCCTTGACTCCGATCCTACCCGGCGACCACACAGTGCCTCACATTTTATCTTTGCCCACAAAACCCACCTGACACAATACCATCTTCAAAGTAACCTATCCGAGTCACATGGGTGGGTTTGCTATCTGGCTTAGACCCTATCGCTGCTCTATGTACCCACAATCCCAGAATCTTAACATCCCTGTTTAATCAGGATCTTCTGTCTCTACTTATTCAAGTCCAATCTGGTCCAATCTGAAATTTTCTCTACTATTAAGAATCCATGGATCCTCCATTGAATCTTCATGAAACTTTCATTAAAGGTGCATCCTGTCTTAAGACGCCCCATTTTCCCCATGGTTTCATCCTAAGATGTTAAAAACGTTTCGTGCATTAACAGGGCCATCTTGATCTTTTGTTTTCATGTGTTAGTTCCATTGTCTTGTAAAATATCTGTCTTGGTGAGTGGCATTTACCTCTTTTCAAAAGAAGGCAGAAGTTCAAGCCCTGTCTTAAAAACCAATCGTGCATTGCACATTGGGTTTTTCCAAATAGAGTTTCACTTCATTCCTACCTCATCAGTCTCGTTCCCAAAGGTCTTTTCTCTAATCCCTCTCAGGTATCCCTTAGAGCTACCTTTTCCAATTCTCCGGTATACCCAAAGAATTTTCCACTCTTTCTATGAATTGATGTTTTCTTGGGCCACTGCTTCTATTTAGACACAATAAAACAAATTGTCACAGCATGAACTTCTCAATTTCTAAATCAACACATTGTCCAAAACCATTACAAAAGCTAATAAAGCTACTATCTCCAAAGATTTGGCAGATTATTATACTCATTCTTTATCTTCTTCTCGAATAGAATATTACAACATCTATCAAAGCTCACTTCTCACAAAGCTTATGGAGCTTCTATAGCTTCTAGATTTATCTTTCCGCTCTTGCTCCTTGTCCTTTTGGCTGCTTGGTCCAATCCGCTTCCCATTCCCACTAACTCATGTTCGTTGTGGCATCACAGGGCCAGCAGTCATTTGGTGGTTCGGTGAGCAGGTGTTTTTCCAAGGTGCCCCCAGGATCCCCTAGGCTAGCTGGGGCTGCTGTCCTAGTCATCAGTCAGATAGGTGAGATAGGATCACATATAATCTTTAGTTATGTACTACCCCAGATGTCAGGATTCCCCTACCCATTCTCATACCACCCTCCTTCCCCCTGCCTTTGAGATCAGAAGAGATTGAGCGGTTTGAGTTCTACTGTTTTTATCTGTTTTCATCTGGATGTGTTATATAATCAATATAGCATGTGTGCGTATATATGCGACATATGACTAGGGGAAGGGTAGTGGTGGTAGTGGTGCATATATAATAATAAGCAGCCAATAAGAGAGACTCTCTTTTGGCATAAAGCGCGCCGAGTTGAGAGCCGGGATCAGTTCCGACCATCAGTGTCAGAATGTAGGCGAGATGGATCCCAAACATCTGAAGTTATGGTGAGTACATAACTAAAAGTTCTGTGTCTTTGCCTGAATTTTTTATACTCCAATTCTATTTCTCTATACAAAACTATTTAGATGAAAAAAATGCTACAGTAAGGGACTTGTGGAAATTTTAACCTGCCGTAACCTGTGCAAAAAACCCTGTCATGACTTGCAATATTGGCCTCTGCTTCCCCCTAAGGTGAATCAACCATAAAGTCACAAAATTCATTTGCATGTAACAAAACATTCAAAAGTGAGTCATCAGAGCAAACACTTAAATTATCCACATCATTTTCATCAGTGAACCCTGCATTGTCATTGGCTTTCAATGCACGATTTTTGAAAAAACACCTTTAAATGCAATTTTCTGCAAAAACAACTTGCTTCCATAATAATATCAGCTAAACATGGAAAAAATGTTGGAACAAATTGTGTTCCCTTCAATAACAATGTTTCTACATTATTATTTAAAATTAAGTCAGGGAGATTAATGGTTTTTAAGTCAGTCCAGTTGCCCTGAATATGCTCATCCACCACATACCTGGGTAATATGTACACCTCAACATTAACATTACAAACAGAGTCACAAACTGAGTCAATAAAACTGCCTTTAGCTCTTCCTTCTTCTGTTGTTGCCACCACTGCCTTACAAATTCGTTCCCTGCCATTTCTGACCACGACTTTTTACTTGTTGTGCCGAAGAAGATTGTTCTTCTGCAGTGCCCTCAATTGAGATAACTTCCTCAAATGACACATTCTTTTTGCCACTGGACACCGTCTTAGCTGAAGAAGCTGAAGAGTCTCACGATATACAGGATTTGCTTCCATTACGAACATTCCTGGACCTACTCCTTCATGTTTTGCGTTGCCAAGAACAAATATTGCCATTTTTATAATCCCTAATGTCATGCTCTAATTTCCCCTTCTTTCGTGTAATCACCGCCTCCTCTACCTTGCTGACATCCCTGGATTTCCTTAATTCTGCTGTTGAAAGATGTAACAGGAACAGATTTACTTAGCCGTTCCTGTAATTGCAAAATCTCCTCCTGCACTTTAGCACATTGTCTCACATTCCTTTTGATCAGCACTTTCAGCCAACCCACAGTATACGTTAAAGCAATATGCTTCCATTCCTCAAATAAGTCAGTCTCCTCATCGGAGAAATCGGAAGAAGGTGACCGAGCTATTCTAAGACCCTAGGGGTCAAGTCCAAGCTTAAATATTTCTCCAGTAGACCAGTATCATAAAATAAGGTTACCTCCTTGCTAAGAAGCTGCTCCAAATGCAAAAAAATCTCCCTAATGAGAATCTGGCTCCCCCAAGGACCAGAGATCATTTAAAGCTGCTCTGGAATCCCTTTCCTTCCATATTTCTGCCAACAAAGCGGGACCTGAAATGGAGGTAGATTCAGCCTGAGTTCCAGTCATATCGAGCCAGCTAATGCAGCTCAAGCCCAAATAACCAAAAACACTGTCAAAGCACCAAAACATCACAAAACATACGAAAAACTGGATAACCAAGCTGGAGAAATTACACGAATCAGAGATGATGTATGCAACTCTTTACTAGTGCTTCCCGGTACCTCAGCTTAATAATTTTAGCACCAAATGCAACAACTTTAAATGCAAGTTGAAAGGCTAATTAACACATCATTAGTTAATTGTAAATAGTGTCAGTGATTAAACACTACATATTAACCCTTTATAAGACGTATACACATACAATCCCCAATGTGCAAAATACAAAAAAATACTAATAACAATTGTATTAATAAATATAAATTTATACGTTTCTCCAGCCTGGTTATCCAGTTTTTCATATGTTTTGTGAACTTTTAACCAAGGGGCAGCTGCAGCCACCTTCCAAGTACAGCTGGCTGCTATTTCCAATTATCATGTTGGAGAAATGGGTTCCAGCGTTATGTCCGACAGGTTATGCAAGGCTTTCCTGAAAGGTACTATCCTCTTGAGACCCCCCAGTAGGAGAACCACCCCCTCCTTGGGATCTAAACTTAGTTCCAGCTGCCTTGATTCTCCCTCCTTTCGAACTGGCTGCTACTGGTTCTCTGAAGTTCTTGACTTGGAAGGTAATTTTCTTGACTTGCATTACCTCAGCTAGGAGTGTATCAGAATTACAAGCTCTCTACATTCGTCCCCCTTATTTAATTTTTCACAAAGACAGAGTTTCTCTCAGAACCAATCCCTCCTTCTTACCAAAAGTTTGCTCCCAGTCAAATTTAAACCAATCAATAGAACTTCCTGTTTTCTTCCCTAATCATGGCAACAAGGCAGAATATAAACTCCACAAACTGGATGTTTATATGCAGTTACATTTTTACTTGCACAGGACAAAAGAATTCTGAAAATATGACCAATTGTTTATTTCTTTTTCAGAAAACAGAAAGGGAACTTCAGTCTCAAAAGTAACCTTATCAAAATGGCTTACATACACCATCACTTATGTTTATAGTTCACAGAGCAAAAAACTGCCAGGAAAGATTTGAGGGCATTCAACTAGATCATTGTCTACTTCTAATGCAGTTCAAGCCAAACTGCCTTTGGACTCAATTTGTGTGGCAGCTACTTGGGTTAACCCTCATACCTTCATCACTCATTACAAGGTAGATGTGGCCTCCTGGAACAGGGCATCCTTTAGTTCCACTGTTCTGAAGAGTTTATTCCCTTGAGCCACCTGAGAAAGAAGGTGATGGGGACACTGTCCCAGCAAGCAAGAATGAAGGTGAGATAGGGACAACATAACATAAAGAAGTTATGTACTCACTATAGCGTTCCATGTTTGTTGTCCATGATCTCGCCTTCTTTCTTGCATCCCTCTCCCCTTTCCCCTTCCTGGAGGATTGAGAGGAATTATCTGGTATCTGGCTATATGTGCTGTGATTCCCTTCCTGCCTCATGAATTGTATAGGCTTAGGGTCTATTACTGTTGTCTTGGTGGTATTGCTAAGTGTAGATATATATATATATATATATATATATATATATATGTGTGTGTGTGTGTATATATTCAGTCTAGTGTTATGGGTTATCACAAACGAGATCTGGTTAACTGTCACTAGGCATGTTGGGATAGGGTCTAGCCTTGAGCCAGTGGAAGCTCTCAAGCTTTAGAATGCGTCCGAGTATCAGCTCCGAACCCAACAAGCAAGAAAGAAGGCGAGATCATGGACAACAACCATGGAACGTTATGGTGAGTACATAACTTCTTCTTTGAGCAATCAGCTACTCCCCCCTCAGCAGATGACTACCTACAACCCAAGCCATCCCAAAGGCATGTACATTACCCTTGCAATGCTTGTGTTGCCTGCAAACACATTCTTACCACCATTCATTACACCTTTAAGCACTGTAAACCCACAGTCATTTTACACAGATCTTTTGACTGCAAGAGCACACGTGTAGTGTATGCTGGTATTTGCAAAGCCTGTCACTTCTTTTGTAGTGGAAAAAGTATTAGAAAATTATCTAACCGCATCAAGGAGCACTATGTAATATGTATGTGCGTGTGTATATGTTTTATATATATATATATATATATATATATATATATATATATATATATATAGTTATAATATATATATATATAGCTAATATATATATATATATATATATATATATATATATATATATAAATATATATATATATATATATATATATATACACACACACACACACACACACACACACACACACACATACATACATATTTATTTGTATATGTATGTATGTATGTATATATGTACGTATGTGGGTGTATGTATATATACTGCTTAAAAAACCTTGGTGAAACATGGAGGCTAAATTCCACAGGATAAAAACAAGAAAACAGCTCAGAGAATATAGTAGCCATAAAGGTTTTATTCCCATCGAATTTATATTGTCTCAAATTATTCAAGAAATCCCAGGCGTCTTTTAAG